>NC_138734.1:9638998-10211998 GCF_965113295.1 Leuciscus leuciscus | reverse complement strand
TTACTTGGCAAAATCACGATTTAGAATTATTTATAGATATTACATATAATGAGAATATTCTTGTTGTGAGGCAACAGTATTTAATTTCATATGTCCATTATACAAACTGCATATGGGTTAGTTATTGTTTTTAGGTGAGACAGGATGAGTCTTTCAAACTCATTAACTGGGGTCAGAGAAAAGAGCCTATTTAGTATATATTAATGACTTTTATATATGCACAAAAGTTTTGGGACACCTGACCATTACACCAACTGTAACATCACATTCTAAATACATAGACATTAATATAGAGTTAGCATGGCCGTGAGAACTATGGGGTGCTGAGGGTGCTGCAGCATCCCTTGCTGACAGCTGTTTCACTACATTGGAATGACAAGACTTACAATAAAGTTTTGTTTTTCAACATGTTTTTCATTTTATTTTCCACCTTTATTCATAAAATTACTCTAAAGATTATTTATTTTGTATATATTGTCGAATAGGTTTTTATGACTTTGAGAAATTAATATTGGCTATTTCAAAAGTTTGCATGGAGTGACTTCACTGGTTGAAGACCAGCATGTCTCAGAACTTATTTGACTCTTATGCATGTTCACGCAGACGTCGCTGAAAAACTAAATATAGAGGTCTTGATTGAAGTATTCATCGGCATTAGGGGCCGTTCACACAGAACGCGTTTTTCCTTTCCAATGTGCTACTTTTCCATTGTTTTTCTATGCAAATGCGCTATGGGAGTTAGTCCCCCTTTGCAGCTATAATAGCTTCCACTCTTCTGGGAAGGCTTTCCACAAGATTTTAGAGTGCTTCTGTGGGAATTTTTGCCCAATTATCCAATAGAGCATTTGTGAGGTCAGGAATTGATGTTGGATTCCAGTTCATCCCAAAGGTGTTTGATGGGGTTGAAGTCAGGGCTCTGTAAAGGCCAGTCAAGTTCTTCCACACCAAACTCATTCAAAAATGTTGTAGCTAAGTTTGTTGTTATGGGAAGACGGAGGTTGGAACCGGCAAACATTCAAAGACTTTAATAACAAATAAATAAACAAATACAAAATGAAAGTAAAGGCATGAGGCACATGTAATAATGTTTTATTATATGTGCCTTTATCCACCTTATTCCTGACGACCTTACTGCGTTTTGAATTATGGGTGGCACTTCCGGTTTGGGGAACTTCCATTCAAAAAGACTGAAATGAATCATTTCAAATCATAAGGTTGCCCTACAAATAAAGCTTATCCGTCAGTTTGACTCAATGAGCTATCAGTTTTCTTTCATGTTTTATTAAAGAATAACATGAGAATTACATAACACATGGTATTTTAACGTGACATGTTATAATAAGAATATCTATGGCAAGAGCTCTTTTCAGTCACTGCATTCTTTTCCTCATGATTATTTCCTTTTTCCTTTTGCATTCCGCTGTAATATTATGAAAAAGGTCAACATATACTGCATATTTGTCGTCTGTTCTCCTGATTTAATTTACGATATATGCCATTATAATTCACTGGAATGCACGAATAATCTCTCTTTTTTTCTCCCCAAATCCTCACGTCTCTTTCCAGGTTTGTTTTCACAGGTAGGCTACATACAATTTATTATCTGTCAAAATTAATGAACTTTGAAATAGTATCACGCATATATATATATATATATATATATATATATATATATTTATTTTTTATTTTTATTAAGGCAATGTATGTTATATAATACAGATTACCACAGTGATATTTAACCGTCTGATTTTGCTGTGGAAAGATTCACGCTTTTGGGGTTATTCATGGTCTGTTGAAATTACCTTGTTTATGCTTTTACACTTTAAATGTCCTTTTAATGTTCAATGGTGGAAGGGTGAGTAGAATAATGTAATGTCTTTTTACACAGTTTAAAAATATATATTATTGCGTCCATAGCTAGTCTTTCACTGATTGTTTACATTTCAACTTAAGTTACACCCATTATTCGCGCAAAGCGTCATGGGGCGTAGGAATAATGTGGATATAATCTGCCTTATAATATAAACAGCAAATAAAATAGTCCAGGCCTGGTCCTCTCTCGATCTTCACTGTCGTCGCTTTTCCTTTTCTGCTTCCGCTCCTCCGTGACCGTGAGAGATGCGAGACCGGTGCGTCGCGCAGGTGTCGCTCATCAGTAATCACGCCACCGCCACAAGCACTCGTCCTGCTCGCCACACATGTCTTTATGGACTTTGTTTTGTGCACTGGTGTACAGTCATGCTGGAATAGAAAAGGGCCTTCTCCAAACTGTTTCCACAAAGTATAGCATTAAGATTTCCCTTCACTGAAGTAAGGGGCCCAACCCCTGAAAAATAGCCCCATAATTATCACTTCTCCACCAAAGTTTACAGTTGGCACAATGCAGTCAATGTTCTCCTGGCATCCGCCAAACCTAAACTCGCCCATCAAACTGCCAAACAGAGAAGTGTGATTCGGAGTTCCACAGAACACGTTTCCACTGCTCCAGAGTCCAGTGGCGACATGCTTTACACCACTCCATCCAGCACTTGGTATTGCATGCAGCTGGTCAGCTATGGTAACCCATTCCGTGAAGCTCCCGCCGCACAGTTTTTGTCCTGATGTTGATGCCAGTGGAAGTTTGGAACTCTTCAGCTATGGAATCAGCAGAGCGTTGGTGACTCTTATGCACCATGCACCTCAGCACTCGGTGACTCCGCTCTGTGACTTTGTGTGGTCGTCGACTTTGTGGGAATCGTGGCTGAGTTGCTTCTGTTCCTAAACGTTCCCACTTTCCAATAACACCATGTACAGTTAATAATAATAATGATAATAATAATTCATTACATTTATATAGCACTTTTCTCGGGACTCAAAGCACTTTACATGGAAGAGGGGAATCTCCTCAACCACCACCAATGTGCAGCATCCACCTGGATGATGCGACGGCAGCCATATTGTGCCAGAATGCCCACCACACACCAGCTTACTGGTGGAGAGGAGACAGAGTGAGGGCTGTGCAAAAATATTGCGACTTGCAAAACAGAGATCGTTTCAAAGCAGCTTTACAATGATAACAGGAAAATAATGCAACAACGTTTGTTAAAGCTTACTGCAGCCCTAGAAGAAAATAGTGTCATTGTCCATATTAAGTTCGTTCAGTACTTGATTCATTTAGGTTGTAAAAATCATTAGTTATTAATTCAGTTTATTTATACAGCAGCTCTGGAGAAAACAGTGATGTCATCGATCAGTTCAGTTCTCATACAATGGTCTCAATGCAGGCAGATCAATGATATTGTTGAATATTAAGCATATACAGACTATTTCAGTTGAATGTTTACTTAATGCGCTTCATTTTTTATTTACAACATACTAGTTCAGTTTTATAAATTGTGGCATCTACAAGTGTGGCATCTAAGTGTTCAGTAGCATGATATGCACTTCATACATTTCAGTGTGTACTGTTAAGTGACACTGCAATGCAAATAGCTTTGCTAATAAATTGGAATGGAAGTTATTATTTTTCTGCTAACAATTTATAGTTATCAATATAATGTGATACACATACCAGAATACCTCAGGTGATACACTGCAAGTTGTATTTTCACCTCTATTATTTTTTACATTTTTGTTTAAAAAAGAATGATCGCAATATATCGCAATATGTATCGTATCACAATATATTGTGATATATCGTATCGTTACACATGTATTGTATTGTATCATGAGCCCCTTGCCAATTTGTGACCAGAGTCAGGACCTCGGTTTAACGTTTCATCCGAAGGACCATGGAATATCTATCAGGGATGAAATTTCACAAACGGACTTATTGCAAAGGTGGCATTCTATCACAGTACCACACTTGAATTCACTACAGTATGTAACCCAGAGAGCAACATAGTTGAATCCACATGTACCAGTTGTTGCTGTCTGGGAATATATGCTTAACTTGACATTTAGGTCAGGACAATTTAGTTATTGCATATGTACATTTAAAAAGATAGACATTTATGTTAAAAATTTATAAAAAAAACACATTTACCTTGCTGGACTGAACAAAGAAAATGTACCGGAGAAGATTTCTTTGTCAAAGAAGACGGAGCCTCAGAGCCATACCTACTTACATAATCAACACGGACCAACGGTAATTCTAAGGTGTTTACCAGCGGGAGAAACTTTTCCAGAAAATTCACTTTGGAGTGCTGTTTTGAACTCCCAAAATGAACTCCAAATGAGTTCTGTTTTGGCCTGATTTTGTTCGAATTCTGACGTCACACCGGTTTGATCTTCGATTTCGCTTTAAGTATTATCAGGGCTTTTTGTTTGTGTGTTTTTGAGTGAGATTGATTGTAAATCAAGGAGGTACCCAAGGATGCATGGGTGTCTTTTCTTTGCACTTTCACACTGCTGACCCCCCTTGCCACTCAGTGCTTTTTCAAAAACCAGACGATGACACCGTTTACAGCCCTTTGTTGTTGTTTTTCCCGTCACTCCTTCTTTTTTTTTGTTGATCCCTCTCTCTTGCTCTCTCTGGAGAGACTTTGGTACTGGAGATTAGAGAAGGGTGCTGCCTAGCAACTAGAATCAAAATGGAAGAGCCCTCCGTGTCTAAACGCCTGACCTAGATAACACAGCGCCTGTGATCACATTTTGTGACAACCTCTGATGAAAGGCCTCGACGAGCGCCCGTCACTTTGTCACCCCGACAAACCCTTGCCATCACTATGTGCTCACGTCACTTTGAAGAGAGGAGGAGGAAAAAGTTACCTCGGATCAATCGAACACAGTCACTACTGACTCTGTACTCCTGAGGGCAACATGTAAAATGTGGAGAAGTCGACAAACAATATCTCATGCTGATATTAAAATGAAGCTGGCTGTTAAATTCTAAAATAGAACAAGCGTTCTTTTCAGGGTCTAGGAGAAGTGAAGACGTAAAGATGAGTACTTGAGTATGCTGCAAATCTCTTGACAACCACTGGCATCTCTTCTACGGCATGATGAAACAGACTGGAAATTTGCACTAAGCTTTATGTTCTGTTTAATACCATTTTTCACAGTGACTAAGAAGGGGAAAGGCTGATTTTTTTAAGACCTAAATCTCTGATTTAGTGGGTTTCGCATGTCTGGAGATCATGGAAATCATGACCTATTAGCTTTCATATTTTCTTCTATTCCTTCCTTTGAATGACACAAACTATTTAGTATCATGGACTGTAAGACAAAAAATATGCTCAATGTCTATGCAATTACAGATGCGAATGCATAGCAAGTGCCCCTTTTTACATTCTTTACACATTCCTTAGTTACTGTGGAGGTAAGAAACCTCAGTACTCAAGGGGGCGATAGAGTTACCTCAAATGTCTGCACCATTAAATCAGAAGTGTTATTCAGTTCAGTAGCTATAAACATGTCAGCAGACCAGTTAATGCTAAACCTTTCACAACTTTTTCTTCTGTAATACGAATGAAACAAGATATTAAAGGAGAAAGGCAATGGGGACTTGATTTTATCCATTGCGAACAGATTCAATTGTAAAAAAGTGGCCGTTAACAGAATGGAAAAGTATGATTGGAGAGGAGGCGTTGAAAAAATAAGAAGGATTCATAGTTTGACATCATACCCTTATTGGAATGCCCACCTGGAGGGCAAAACAAGGCTGTCAACCACTGCCAGCTAGTAATTTTTGTACTAAGTACTAATGTAGTAAGACAGTGCAAGACCAAATTCAGTATACACATTATTGATGAGGCATATATGTACAGACAAGCAGAAATTAACGTAACATGAGTCAGTGCCATTGTTTTGTCTCAAGATGCACACCAGTAATGTTTTTTATAGGCACATTTATAAAAGCTACTTAAATGTCCTAATTGAACTAAGGCCTAATCCTAGCTTAATCTAAGACTTGTCTGTGAAACCAGGCCTAAGGCAATTTTAAAATCTTTGGCTGTTTTTACCTACATAGTAATTATTCTCTGGCCCATATCCGGCCCACACAACCACTTTTTGCTCGGCCCACATACACCAATGAATTATGTTGATCGGGGGACTCAGATCTGGATTAAAGACAATGGCCACATATGTGCCAAGTCTCAGCCAATTAATAATCTACAACCGGCCCTGAACTGTTCCAGAACAAGTTTTAATATTGGTACGGATTCACGGCCTTAAGTAAACCATATCAACACCAGTCTTTACCAGAAACCTCAAAACTGAGCCACACCAGAGCCCAATATGCAATTGCCATCACACAGTCATAATATTTGCTATTGTTATATTGAATATTTCTCTTATTTGCTATTATTCGTGTTGTGTAATAATGGCAATCATGTATGTAAACATAATCATGGGAATTAAGTACAAAACTGAAACGCCATTAAAATCCACAAATCACCTGTTGAATAAAAAATAAATAAAACATTTGCCCTCTAGGTCTCTGTGCCAGTTACGTGACTGAATAAAATTAATTGGTGATGTAAGATAAAAAGGAAAGTCATTTCAGAGGAACAGCAAGTAATTCAATTTTGAAAGGTTATTTCTTTGGAATATGAATTGTGGTTGCTCTGGTTTCCCCCACAACCCAAAGACATGCGGTCAGGTGAATTTGGTGAGACTAAACTGTCAATAGGTTGCCTTTAGCTCAATAGGTATAGGTGCCTTTAGCCCAAGACACCAGCATCCCTGTGACCCTACATAGAACAAGCAGTTTAGAGTGGGCATAAGACAGAGAAAGTTTCCACAATAGCGCCCCTTGTGGCAATTAGTTGAGAACGTAACATATAGCCTACTTGTGTTTCATTATGAATTGTGTTCTGGCTTGGGCCTTTGGCGAATTTTGGAATGCATGGGGTCAAATCCAAGTGTGCCCATGCTAATACAGAATGCAGTGAAATCAAGCTGTGGCCAAGTTCAGGTTTAGTGTTTGCAGTGGCTTATTAAACCCATGTCAGTGTTACTCTGAGAGCAGAAGTTGGCTCAAGATGAGTTCAGAACTTAAAGGGTTAGTTCACCCAAAAATGAAAATTCTGTCAGTAATTACTCACCCTCATGTTGTTCCAACCCCGTAAGACCTTCGTTCATCTTCGGAACACAAATTTAGATAATTTTGATTAAATCTGAGTGCTGGATATCTCTTCCACAGGCTTCTAAGACACTATAACTTGCTGGCCCAGAAAATACATTAAAGACATTGTTAATATAGTCCAAGTGACTACAGTGGCTCAATCTTACGTTTATAAAGCGACAAGAATACTTTTTGTGCGAAAAAAAAACAAAAAACATAACGACTTTATTCCACTATTCATTTCCTTCTCTCTGGGCCTCGAGTTAGTTCACGCAGTGTTTTAGCGTAGCGCTTCTGTGTTGCACGTCACACACATGACCAGCGTCGGCCAATAGTGAGCCTACGTGTGACGTACAACACAGACGCGCTGCGCTGAAACACTGCGTGAACTAACTCGAGGCCCAGAGAGAAGGAAATGAATAGTGGAATAAAGTCGTTATTTAAAAAAAAAAATTTGCGCACAAAAAGTATTCTCGTCGCTTTATAAACGTAAGATTGAGCCACTGTAGTCACTTGGACTATATTAACGACTATATTAACATGAGGGTGAGTAATTACTGACAGAATTTTCATTTTTGGGTGAACTAACCCTTTAATATTTGATTACAAAACAGAAGCACTGGATACTTGAACAAGCACAAAGACAGAACCAATGAGGTCGATGGGTTATGGTCTGTAAAATTCAATGTGCTCCTGAAGTTTCTTATGTTTTTTTTTTTTTTAAACATATTTGGGGGTCTTTCGTTGACATAAACTCTGATGTTTTAGTATTTTGGAATCTGGGTAGACTTCATGTTATTCTGAGGATCTCAATGCTTGTTTAAAAAATATTTTTGGGGATATTTCGTGCATATTTTCTAAATCGTAAGGAGACCGCCCTTTTAAACCTGAACTTTGGCTGTTCCACCTTTGGCAGAAGGTTATGTTTTGTTTGAGTGTACATTGTGGTTTCTACTATGTACTGTAGATGTGCATGTGTGCGTGTGAAAGCACTGGCGATGATAGGCTACACAAAACCTGCAATGCAATCTGTGTTTCTATCATATCTATTCATTCTATTCAGTTTGTGTAAAGTCAGCGTGAGACACAAATCACAACCCATTTTACTTATTTCATTTTACATATTTTTAAATTAAATCAGCCAATACACACCAGAATGGAGGAAGGTTTTTGGATTTGGTTCTTAGTATTTTTGTCTTGTTTTCCAGTACAAAATATCTAAACATTCTTAACTCTTTTCCCGCCAGCAGTTTTTAAAACGGTTGCCAGCATCCGCCAGCATTTTTGATCATTTTCACAAAAATTTCATGACACCCAGAATAGTTTGTTATGAATATCTGATCATGCAATAGTATATCAAAAGAAAGAACAGACCCTCTGCTTAAAAAATTTAAAATAAATAAAATGTTTTATTCCAGCTTCATGCATTCTTTCTTTTTTATCAACACTGGGCAAGTTTCATTAAAACATTTTGAGCAAAAAGCTGAGAAAATCACGTTTTTGTCAAAGACTAGACCTACATCTGGATCAGATTCGGACCATCGAGTCTAATGCTGGCACAGTCCTAAAGCTCGTTCTGAGTCAACATCTCATTCAGTAACATTAGGCATTTTTGATTTATATGCTGTTTAATGTTGATGATTGCGTTATTTTACATAGGCATATAGATGTATGAGATCGCTTGTTTTTGCATCTTCTTCACATGTGTTTTGATCAGGAGATTCAGCACTCTTTCGGAAGATGTCATAGCGCCCCCTATAACACCGTATAACAGTGAAAACACGGAAAGCCGAAAAATTCTGTGTTTGGCGGGGGAAAGGGTTAGGCTAAATCAAGATGCATTTATTTGAGAAGCAAAATGACGTAAGATATTAAGTTTTCTTTTCTGAAAATTTACCAAAATTAAGTGATCATGCTTAAAACGAGAGAAAACTAATGAATATGCCAATCGAGTCAGAAAAATAAACTTCAAATGTAAAACAAGATTATTTTTCTGACACCACAGACAGATTTTTTTGTTGTTGTATATATATATATATATATATATATATATATATATATATATATATATATATATATATTATTTATTAATTTTTTTGCAGTGAGTTGAAAATATCTGTGGCATCAGCCGAAAAGAAAATTGATTTCAGAAACGGAGAAATATCCTACTAAATGGATAAAAGATTTTGAAGACAAACATTTTTGTGTACTTGTTAGAAATTGCATTGATGAATCGTGCACAATATATATATAAAAAATGTGTAAATAGGGTCAGGTTTTTTATCCAATAAAATATATTTTAAGAAATGTCCCAGAAATGTTATTTCATTGTTCACCAGCTGGTTTTGTTACTAGCATTTTTTTAAATATCTTCTTTTATGTTCAGCAGAAGAAAATCAGTCATACAAGTTTGTCATGAGAGTGTGTATGATGATAAATCTGTCATTTCTGGGTAAACTATCAGTAAGTAAACCATCAGTAGCAGCAGGTGATGTGACAACTAATCATATTGTAAAGAAAACCTGAACACTACACACTCGCTGATGCTGTATACGCTTGCAGTGTGCAAGCAAAAAGAATCAGTTCTGGACTGAAATAGGTGCCAAAATATCTAATCACTGATTTTAGCTTACGGACATATAACTTCATTGCTATGTCGTAAATAAATACATTTGAACATCATAAGTGTCACACTATTACGCTTGCTAGTTTAGCTCCAACCTATATGCAAGTTACAACACTAGAGACATATCACTGTACATAAATGTTTCAATACGAACAGACATTGTATTTTAGGAACAATCATTTTTGGGGGGAGTAGCACTGATGAATTGTTTACAATAAGACCTGGATTGTGCATGAAGAAAGTTTCATGTTGACCTTGAGGGATGGTTCGGAGTAAAATCAACTCAGGGTCCGACTCCTTTGAACTATGACCTCGAGCCAAACACCCCCCAGAAGCCTTTTTTTCCCTTGGTCGAACATTATTCAAATGAGAGATATCAGCCGGATGGCTTAGTGCAGGTGCTAATGGATCCAAGGATGTATCTCGTAAATTACCCACTAATAATGCCCAGAAACCAAGCTTCTACAGTAGTACAAAAAGGTCATGTACTCATAAAAGGAGGCATTGGAAAGTTTTTAAGTACATCAGGAGTTTATTTAAATAACACTTGCCTGACGGCTCATGCTACTACTAACCCGGATGTCAACGTCACTTCAGTGGTTTGGGTAAAGCACGTAAAAGTCCAGGCAGAAAGCCAGTATATCCAACATTTTTTATTATAATTTTTTAACACAAATTAGTGTTAACTGATAATTGCTGAAAACTGGTTCTACCAACAAAATATTAGTGCATTCCTGGAACTGGGCGTCGTTACACTACATCCTTATGCATCGCTTTCTGCCAGGACTTTTCCCAAATCACGGAAGTGACCTCGACGACTGGGTTAGCGGTAGCATTAGCCATCAGGCAAGTGTTATTTAAATAAACTCCTGATATACTTACAAACTTTCCAATGCCTCATTTTATGAGTACAGAACCTATTTGTACTACTGTATAAGTTTGTTACCATTCTGGGCATTATTAGTGGGGTAATTTATGAGATACATCCTTGGATCCATTAGCGCCTGCACTAACCCATCCGGCTGATTTCTCTAAATAAGCTCTAACTTTAATAATGTTCGACCAAGGGAAAAAAAGGCTTCTGGGGGGGAGTGTTTGGCTCGAGGTCATGGTGCAAAGGACCCTAGGTTGATTTTACTCTGAACCATCCCTTTATCCCCTTTGTTTATATCCAGTTTGCTTATGCATGAGTTGAGTAGCGATTTCCCAACATTCCAATGTTTCGTTTACATGAATGTACTCATACTTGTTTGTATACGTTCATATTAGTAAAACAGGAGCATCAGTGCTGAGCGAGGCAGACTCGCTATGTGTGAACCCCTCTGCGAAGCGACTGGCGCATTTTCATGGAAAGCTTCTCTTTTAGGCCAGCAGGTTTTCAATGCGCTCATTTACACATCAAAACAGTGCAGAAAAGGGATAGTTCTCTGGAGGGCAGGGGAGGGTGGAGGGGGTGGATGAGTGTAATGAGGGCTTCTTTTATTCTCTTTGCTCTCCCTCTCTCTCTTTCTTCTTTCCTGAGGGGTGGGTGGATGGTTGTGGACTGATAAGCATGGCTTGGGTTCGGGTGGAGGTGGGTAAACACCTCATAAAGATCCTCTTTTAATCAAACACATGACCGGACAGGGTCTCTCACACTCCACTCAGCCGGACAGAAGAGAGTGTGGCTAACCGACCCGCGGTGGGCCTAAAAAGTGTCTGAACACTTTAACTCTTTAAAGGTGCATTAGATAATAAAATATATAAACAAATGAATTTTAGAGTGAACTATAGACCTTAGTCAGGTTAGACGCCATCCTGGATTTTACTCTGTGATAGACTTACAGTCTTTTCAGTGGAATGTGCTGTATAAACGTCCTAGATCACATGTAACCTTCTAAATTGTTTCTATTGAAAGGCATTTGGAAAGATGTTTTATGTAGGTCTTCTTTTTCATTCCTGTCAGAAAATAATATGGCACTACCCTGATTAATGTTTGTTTGATAGGCTTTAACATCATGAAAGCTTATTTAAGGTTTGTGAGAGAAGAAGTTATGGAAGGCAAGGAATAAAATAATAAAAATTCCGACATTATAACTCCGAATTGCAAGATATAAACTCGAGTTTCGCATTTTTTAAAAACTTTTTTTCCCTTACAATTGTGAGATATAAACTCGGAATTGTGAGAAAAAAAATCTGAATTGTGACATATAAACTTAAAATAAAAGGTATTTGTCTTACAAAGGTCTTTTTAATCTCACAATTCTGACAAAAAATGAGAAATGTCCTTTTTTATTTTTTATTCTGTGGCGGAAACAAGCTTCCGTTGGAAGTCAGTGAGAGGATGTGAGTGAATGCATGTTTTACTCCAGTGTTGACCTCACATTTGTGGTTGGGCAGGTGCATTTCAGATATAAGCCACTGGCCTGAGTCATTTTAATTGGTGCCTTTAGACACACGCATGCACACACACACACACACACACACACACACACACACACACACACACACACACACACACACACACACACACACACACACACACACACACACACACACACACACACACACACACACACACACACACACACACTCAAGCACACACACACACACACACACACACACACACACACACACACACACACACACACACACACACACACACACACACACACACACACACACACACACACACACACACACACACGATGCAGTTTACTGACATTGTGATGGAGGTAAAGCACTCCTCCAGAGAGGCAACCTGAGCTGAAAAATACCAAAACACTCTGTCATAAAACGCTAGCAGACCTCAGCGACCTGCTCTGAAACAGTGGTTGCTGAAAGGATGTGTGCACTTGCCAAAGCTCTCTCAGAGGAGCCGCTTTGTTGTGATGACGATGGGTAAATGACACATGCAGCTGTCAGTTTAAACAACAAAACAATGTGGCTTCTATAACTCATATAGACCTGTCAGCAACTGCCTGTAAAATATTGCAGCAGTCTCAGAAATTATTGTAGGGCTATATTTGCCACTTATAATTGATTGACAGGGACATTTTTTGGACAATTGAACAATTACTGAACAATTATTACTTGTGAAATCAAATCATCATTGCCATACGTAATGCACAAGATTAATTCTAGGGCTTGAATAGAACATTATACAATATTGCAATATTGTACATAATTTAGTTTTTAATATCTGAGGTAAATGTTTGGTCACATTTTTTGCCCCAAGCCCTGATAAATTGAACGTTTTTATTCAGATATTTTATAAGGTGGACGAAATTTCATATATATGGAAATGCTTAGACACTTTATATTTGCTTGACCAGCTGAACGGACCATGAACTTAATTTTAGTGTGCTTGGGAAACCTTGGTTGTAAGCAAACAAAGGACTCACTAAGCTCAGGGGGTAATATATTAAAAAAAATACATATGATGTGAAACCTTTCAATAACGGTGTTGAAAACAGTGAACAGCAACATTTAATTAAATATTTTACAAAAATAAAATAAAATTTGGGCTTCGCAGGGACTCAAATAAATCAATGTTTCTGTGAACAGTTTGAATTACATGAATTGTTAGAACAAATAGATTTGGTAATATTAATTATACTTCACAGTGTTACTTGGGAGAACGAAGGCGGTTTAGGGCCATGTCTAGATTGTTCAGTGAAACTATTTAAAAATTCATAATTTAGACACAACTGGATTTTTAGGACTTCCACTAAGTTTGCGCAAATAATGTCACGTAAAAACTAGATTGTAGTGTTTTATGAAACTACACCAGAACTTATTGAAAAGTATATTTATTTACTTTGACAGTATGTAGTATGTAACAGTACACCAGCACCACATTTTCCATTACAGTATATGGAAACACTTGAATATGTTACTATCCCTATGTGTCCACCAGTTTCAGACTATTCAACGATTATGAATGGAAGACCAAATAGACCATTCTTTTCAGGGATACTTAACATACACCCATGCTACAATATATATATTATTATAAAAATATATATGTAATATGTTTGCTCATAATGCATAGCCTGTTGGCTTGTAAGTTTTTAAGCCAATAAACACATTTGAAGAAAATGAGCTGAAACAAATATGCTATGGCATACAAATGAATCATCAAAATCCAGATCTGCAGTTACAAACGGGTAGAGGTAGGGTGAAGAAAGTACAATTCAAACAGCCATTGGAGCCCTACATGCTCCGGATCAAGCGTTGGAGAAAAGTGCCTTTATTTGCATGAGTGGCTCACATCAAAGAGTGGAGGGGGAAGAGAGAAGCGACACACAACAATAGGAGAATCTGGATGTGTTTGTGTGCATGTGCTGCTCCTCATTAATGAAATATAATTCCAGAACAACCTCTGCGTTTAAAGGTGATGATGTGAACGTTCGCATAGAGAAATCCAGGCTACTGTCTGTCACTCTGCTCAACGATTCCCTTTGAGGATGAAGGAGAGAAAACCACCAGGGATTTCTGTTCTGATAAACGCGCTCAAAGGAGAGCGTGCCCAAAGCGACTGCGTCTGTCATATGGAGGGGAATTAAAGAGAGAAAATAGAGCAAACAGCTGAAAGAAGGAGAAAAAAAAAAACATGGACTATAACGTGATTCATAAACAATGTGGTAAAAACAAAAATGAGGCCTTAGCTACAAGCTTAATCTTCACGATCCAAGCTTAGTCCCAACTCTGACCAATAGGCTCTTAAAAGTGACATAGATTTATTCGTGTCAGGGGCGTACAAAGCCATTGTTATTCGGGGGTAGCCCACTCTTTTGAAGGCTCCTGAAAGGGTCCCTCAAGGATCGATTTGCATTTGAACTGGGGCGACCTTTCAGATGCAAACCTAGCTTTCTTCATCAAAATATTTGCATTGCTTTGACGCATTTTCTTGTTACAGTCGATGTGAAAAGTCTCACCAAGGCGCTTCTCTTTAACTTCCACCTCTAAATAGATGCAAACACAGCCGTGCTTCACAAGTACTTGAATGAAATTGAAATAGTAGTGTCACTTTGTGTAGCAACACTAAAACAAAAGTACAAGTAAACACATTTAGGTTAGCAGTTAACTCTTGAAATGCCTACTTCAAAGAATAAACTTCAGTCAACTGTTGAAAATATATAACATTTTATTATCTTCTTCAAAAAGGCACTTTTAAACAAATGATCAATGCCATCTTGTGAGAAACCAAGACCAAGAAAAATTAAATATATTTATATATACAATAAATAATGTGTCCTGAAACATTTGAACAAGTAAATTAAACATATTAACAAGTCACTGAACAGCTTTCAAACGGGAACACTTTGCACTTCTCCATGCAAGAGCAATTGCAGATATTTAGAACTGATTAGGATGTGCGTATCTGTCTCATTTATTGCTACAGCAAGCGATAATAAAATTCTCCCTTTAAGAAAGTACTGTTAATCCATTGTTTAGCTGCAATGTTGGGCTTTAAGTTTGTTTAGTTCGCCGTAAAGCTTCACTGCACTGCATGTCTTATTCTCACAAAGTCCACAGTACAGGACATCACAGTCTCAGCGCTGTGCTCATACATGCGTGGGACAGTCCGAGTAGGGATCAGTCTTGGACATGTGCAGTATGACGGCAGGTGCTTTGTAGTGGTAGTGACTAGTGCTACAGCTCCCGCTGCACTGCTTCCTGCAAGTCCTGTCTGTAAACTTTCTGCTACACAGACCCTGCCAAGTCTGCAGCGTCTTGGAGCTCCAGACCCACACGCCACTGGTGATGCCCACCACCAGCGACATGAAGATCTTCAGCATGAACACGGCCACGGTGGGCACCGAAGATTCCAGAGAGCAGTCCTCGTTCCTCCGACCCGGGAATGTGGTGCACTTGCTTTGGAGCCCTCGGAATTTCCAGTAGTCCATGTTGAGCCGCTCATAGAAGTAGCAAATGATGACGCAGGTGGCAGGAACCGTGTACAGGATGGAGTAGATGCCGATTTTCACCATCAGCTTTTCCAGCTTTTCCGTGTTGGTGCCTTCGGTCTTCATCACCTTCCGGATGTGGAAAAGCGCCACGAAGCCGGTCAGGATGAAAGACGTCCCAATGATGAGATAACAGGACAGAGGCACGAGGACGAAGCCTGTTAGCGCCCCCACATCCATACTGCCCACATAGCACAGTCCAGTGAGCTCGTCGCCCGCCACTTTACGCATGGTGAGGATGACTATGGTCTTCAGGGCAGGTATGCCCCAAGCAGCCATGTGAAAGTAGCTGCTGTGCGACTCAATAGCCTCGTGACCCCATTTCTTACCAGCCGCCAGGAACCAAGTGAGAGTGAGGATGACCCACCAGATGGAGCTTGCCATGCCAAAATAGTAGAGGATGAGGAAGACTATGGTGCAACCTGTACTCTCCAGGCCTTCTTGGATGATGTACAACTCGCCATTCTCACGGTCACACGCGATGTTCTCTGCCCCGGCGACGGATCGAATGATAAAGGCGACTGAGTAAACGTTGTAGCACATGGAGAGGAAGATGATGGGCCGCTCTGGGTACTGGAAGCGATGTGGGTCAAGGAGGAAGGTTAGGACTGTGAAAGCTGTGGATATGAAGCACAGAGTAGACCAAACCGCCATCCAAATAAAAGCAAAGTCCTTATCCTGTCTGGACCAGAACACGTCCACAGCGGACGAGCAGCGTGGAGCGCACGTCTCGCTCTTTTCCACGTACTGGAACTTTTCCGGGTTTTCACAAACTCCCATGCCGCCCCCTGACCGTCCGTTCCCAGTGCCAGGCTGCCTGGGTCTGGACGGCACAGGCAACATGCCCTCTCCTTTCTTAGTCTCAGTTTTGGTGTCATTTTCCGGGGCTTCCATGCACAGAGCGTTGGGGTCATATCTGGTGGGCAGTTTAGAGCAGTCCAAAGAATCAGGCCAAGCATAATTAAACTTCTCCATGATGGGCGAGCACTTCTGACGTGCCTGTTCGCACATCGGACGACAGGCGTGGATGGATGTGGACACTTGATCAGTACACATAGGGGCATAAAGAGAGCAGAGAAAAAATCTCAAATGCACATCACAGCCATATTCCACCAGAGGGGCGAATTCATTCAGTTTAATCGCAGCTTCCCTCTGATTTTCGTGGTCCATAAAGTTGGGCATCCGGGTGAGGTTGTACCCGATGCCCTGGCACATAGGGATGGCGATAGGCTCGCATTTAGCTGGTCTTCCTCTCTCCGGGTCATAAGAGCCAATCTCTAAACTGTAGGCAGCAATAACCAGCTGACACCACAGAGAAATCACAATTTTTAAAGGTGAGCCTCCCATGCTGTATTTTCAGTCACCTTTTTTTGAATGAAATAAGTCAAGAAAAACTTTCCTGACATATACAGTCCCAAAAGAAGATTCTTTTTTTTTCTTTTTTCTTTTTGGAATTATGGGTGATTATGTAGCTCCATAGACATTGCTTATATGAATAGTGTTTCAATTAATATTTCATGTCATCCAAATAAAACGCTGAAAAATAGATATTCCTCTGAATTAAACTTCTCTGAAAAATCCTCTTTCAAAGTCTTCATATCATACAAAAAGGATGCTTAATGTCCAAGTTCGTATGTTATTTTGAAGAGCGCGCGTGCACAATCACTTAAAAAAAAACAACTAATATTTCACGTCAGTCATTACCGTTATTATTGGGACAAATAAGGGCATCAGGAGGAGCTCAACAAGAGAAACAACAAATCTGTCCGTGTCTTCGGTTATCTCCAAACTTCTGTGAAGCGTATAATCCGACTGCAGCTCCTCTCTGTTCTCCTCACATCTCTGTTGCTCACACTGAACTTTCGCTCTCCTCTCTGTGTCCCTTTAATACGGGGGCGGGGTATTCATGACGTACTCGACTGGTTCCGCCCACACACTTCTGAAAAGCCAATGACGCCGAGAATGTGCTCCACCTACTTACTACAGAATATATATTGCGTAAATCGTGGCTCCGCCCACCTACAACATAGAAGGCGCGCAGTAAAACACAAACGCTCAATCTGGAGATTTACCCTTGGAAAACATTTACCATGGCAATCGTAGTTCGAGCCAAAATACCATGTAATTTTTCCGACTGCAAATTAAAACAATGAATTAAATAGGATTTCATTCAAACAATGTAGGCATTTCCGAATTTCTTTCTTTTTACCTTTCTTTCTTTTTTATTATTATTAACAGTGGCTATACAGCGGTTAGCCTACTTTTAGTAGGAACAATGTGTAAATATATTTTAGTGGAAAACACCATTATGAATTTTTGAAAGCTTCCATGTAAATTGTCTAATGCAATGGGATTGTTTGTTTTCAAGACTAAAAATGTTCTTTTACATTCCTTACATTATATTTAAATAGCTAATGTAAATCCTTGCAAATGAGATTTCAACCACAGAAAAAGTAGAATCATAAACAGCCGAAGCTGATATAAAATGTCTCCCTGTGGCACTGATATTATGGCCTAATAAAGCAATGGCAACAGTGGAAAATAAGGGTGCAAAGGAATTTATCAAAATAGCTGCAATGATACTCAACACCTCAGGATATTACTGTCAAGGAGAGAAGTTCATTCCAAATTTAATGAAAGAAAAACAAAGTCCAGACAAGAAACTTTAATTATAAAAAACAAGTAGGCCTAATCTGTCACAGATTTCAATAAACTTAGTATTTTATTAAACATCATTATTTACACTGGAATATCCCACATCTCAAGATTCCTGTAAAAGAAAAAGATTATTATTACCATCTAGTGGCTATACAATGTACAACACTTACACATAGACAGGCAACAAATGAGACTTCCAACCGCTTAAATGTTTTTTAATCTTCCTTAAATAGCTCAAATGTAAAAAATGTCTAAAAAATGTTTATAGCCTACTAATATAGAAAAAATATGTTTAAAATCATCTGCCTCTTTCATTCCAAGACTCATTAATCATAGGCCGAGCTCAGTTCTCAAGCCAAACGTTTGGTCAAAATAAAACAGGCCAGATTAGAATCCCTTCTGTTTGATGTGGTCACAGTGGGCATTTAAACCTTTTCACCCGCGGTGTTAGATTTTGAGCAGTTATCAGATTTGGATTTGGCATACTAAGCCTCACTTAGTCTGAAAGAGCACAGAGTGAGTCTGATACCCCTCCAGCCTGAGAAGGAAATACATACCAGACAGAACGATTTTTATCACCCTCAGCGTTTGCACGTCAGACCCCAATCCAATCCAATTTTGGAAAAGTGAACATTTTTACATTTATGCAGACAATTTAATTCAAAAGCAACTGAGATTGCATAACAGTTCATGCATTCCCTGGGAATCAAACCCATTAGCCTGGTGTTGTTAGCATCATGTTCTGCTGGAACGTTTTACTGATCAATACATGCTATTTGAAACTTGACAGAGAAAATAAACACATTTTGAAAGTGTAGGGTCCTCTCAGGTGCCATATTCTCTCTGTCTCAGCACGTGTGTGGAGCCTCCCAAGGACCGATATGAGATTTTTATCAGGAAACAGAACTCTCCATGTTTTCATGCCACCTATCAGAAACATTTCCACCCTTTTAATCTTATCTGAGCGCTCAGGCAAACCTCTGTGTTCCCGACTGACACGAAATGCGTCTTTAAAAAACAGCCCGCTACGTCACCGCAACAAGCAAGCCTCCAGGACCGATCTACTTGAGAAGTAGGGCGACTTGCCTAAAGACTTTACAAATTGCGGGTGACAGATGGAGGCCTTAATTAGAGCTCACCCAACTGTGAATTAAAGTGATGTGAGATCATGTCATGACACCATATCCTGTTTGGGTAGCCGTGCCATGGTGGTATCTCTCTCACTCAAGCTAATGGAGCTCAGAGCACTTAGGCTGTCACTATTTATCAAAACGGCCACCCCGTCCTGTGACTCCGCTGCACTGGACTCCACATTCTGTGGTTGGAAGTCTTGCATCATCAGTGTTCACTTTTCTTCTTCGCGTTGTACGTGATTATTAAGGACACTCTCTCGGAACGCTGACATAATGGAAGTGTGGGTGCTTCTTAAAATATGATGGAAATCACAAGGCCCGATGCTGTCTGCTGGGACAGTGTTGATGTGGAGAGCGCGTCGGGCTGTTTGACACGTGGCAGGGTAAGATATCTGTGTCTGAGTGGAGCAGGGCCTGACCCAGGATAAGAGAGGTATGGGGACAATGCCATCAGCTGGAATTAAGAGAGGGGAGGCAATCACACTCCTTTCCATTGCATTGCAACTTATTATAAGCTTGAGAAGAGTTCTAAACATAACCTGCAATGCAAAGATACAGTGTCCCCAAAAAGTATTTAGACATTATTTAGAGTTAAAACGTCTAAATGTTATTGCATTAGATACCAAATATCAACCTTTGTAAAAAAAAAAAAAAAAAAAAAAATTGTGTTTAATTGTATGGGATGTGCCTCCTATTTCAGCTTAAAAACGACAGATTTTCAACCTTACATTTTAAAGTATAATCAACTTGGTTGTACAAGTCATTTCAACTTGAATTATATTAAACTGACTTAAAAAATGGAGACGAATCTCAAATAACATAAAAAAGATAAAGTAATGATGAGATAAAGTAACGTAAAAAGATAAGTTGCCATGACTTACTGAACATTTCATTTTTTATACTATGCACTTAACTATATATATATATGGTAAAACTTTATGGTCCACTTTTCTACTAACTATAATTACCTTTGTAACTACATGTCAACTAACTCATTAGAGTATTAGTATACTCTCTGCTTAGTATCTATTAACACTTAATTTGATAAGTGCTTAATGATAGTCCCCCAACAGACATTCTACTAACTATAAGTAACTTTGCAACTGCATGTCAACTTGTTCTACTAACACTAACCCTAAAACCTAACCCCAACCCAACAGTCTACTAACAGTCTATTAATACTCTAACGAGAGTTAGTTGACATGGAGTTGCAAAGTTGCTTTGAGTAGAATGTCTAAAGTGGACCATCAAAATAAAGTGTAACCATATATATGTATATATATATAAATTATTATTACTATATAAATTATTATTATATTAATCATTATTATATTATATACAATCTACAATATAATTATATACAATCAACGTGGATGTACTATGTAGAAGTAATTTCAACTTAATTTACATTAAACTGACTTTAAAAAAATGAGTTGAATCTTTTAAAGTCTCTCTCTCTCTCTATATATATATATATATATACACACTGTAAAAGATTTTATGAGCAATAAGTTATGACAACATATGTTTTTACATTGCTTTTACTCAACAAAATAAGTTAAGCAATTTTCAACTTTTTTTATAAGTTATATAAGATTTTTTTAAGTCAGTTTAATGTAAATTAAGTTGAAATTGCTTATACATCCAAGTTGACTGAACTTGTATATAGATATATAATTTTTTGTATTCTTTTAAAGTATATTATTTTCATAACAAGTACTCTTTTTAAAAGTATACTAAAGACTTATTTTTCACAAGGGAAACCACCATCTGGACTTTTGTTTTCAGTCTGCATTGTTTTCCCTGAGTTAGTTGTCATGTTGATTTGACTTGTTATTCAGTTCAGGTGTGTGCCATTAATTATCCTGGCTTATAACTTGACTTCCTTTCTTTCTGTTCATCACAGTCTGCTGAATCCGAAATCGCTCCCTAAACCCTCAATCATTGTTCCCTACGTTAGTCCACTAATACTGTTCACTTAAAGGAGTGATTGAAAACGAGTGAGCGAATTCGGACTGCTGTTGAGCGTACATCAGTTGTACACTTGTTATTGCAGTGCGACTGAATAAGTGCACTCAATAACATCCACTATGGTTTCGAACACCACTACAAATGGATGTCCCCTCAAATAACGCCTTATTTGAGGGTATAGGGGGTGATTTCGGATTCAGCCTATACATCTCGTCTATGTTTGGATGTGTTGTATGCTACTCTCATTGTGTGGATTTGCCTGTGATTTATTAAAGATTGCCTTATTGCCGTCATCTTTGTGTTCATGTGCGTTCTAGCAACACATATCGTGACAACAGTACTCTGTGGACATATTTAAATCTTCAACGTAATCGTTTGTCAGTTAAAATAAACGGAATATTTACTCTAAGGCCTTGAAATAAATGGTGGGATTACCATAGTTATTGCGCACCACCAGTCAAATTCAGTTGTGCAGGGGAGGATGGAATATTTAAAGGGGAAAAAGAAACAGAGGGGACAGATTATCTCTCAAAGCTCCTTAAAACGGACTCAAATGGAGTTGAAAATGAGTTCACAGTGATTTTTTTTTTAAAAGGACAAATTGGTCATGACGTGAACAGAGAGCAATGGTCTCATTAAAGAAATTATAGAGCAAAAACATAACGCATCATCTACAAATATGAATCTTATGAAACCTGGCAAGAACTTGTCCAGGTCATATTTTGTAAAAAGGAAATTAAGTTTATTTCATGACCTCATGTGGATTTTTTAAAACAAATTTTTTTCCCATATTATTCTCTGTGGTTATTCTCATAACAACATGTTATACAACAATTAAAAAGATGATTCAAATGATCAAAATTAATTAAATTTAAATCTGCAGAAATCAAAAAGAATTTACAACATGAACTGCCATAAAATATAAATACTTAGTTTAAATAAGACACTCATAAAAAATTATATAATCGTAATAATACATTTACATTGATGAGAATTTTGGGGAAAATGTGCTTTATTTTCATGTCAGAATTAAAATAAACTATGCAGGATATTTTGTGTCTTCTGATTTTAGGATGAAATGTGATCTGAATACAGGTTTTCTGAGATTCACCCATGTTTACACTCTTATGTCACAATAGAGACACTATTAATTAACACATGTACCGGCAAATATGCTGTCATCGCAGCTCCACTGCATCAATTCCCATAAATAAAAAGCAGTATTCATATTCAAGTCAGCTATGACTTCACTCTTCTCATCAGAAAAACAGGGATTTGATTTCACAGCTGTTCAGGTGTCAAGTACAAATACAAAGACAATAGAAGTGTCTTTGTAATTGCACCCTGTCCCATATGTCTCTCTTTTTCTCTTAGAGTAAGACAACACGTGGAGGAGTGTGGCAAGGCCTGATGGATTACCGTGATTAAAACTGAGTGTAACAGGAGAGCTGCTCTCTCACATCTGGAGTCAACACACACACACACACACACACACACACACACACACGCACACACACACACACACACACACACACACACACACACACACACACACACACACACACACACACACACACACACACACACACACACACACACACACACACACACACACACACACTCACAAAGCACAATGCTAACACTGTTTGAGCTAGCATTATGTAATTGCCTGCTAGTCACACTGTCTTGCAGTATAAATTGTGTAGTCTGGATGCTGTGACATGCTTCCAGGTGAACGTCAATGAACTTTTGTTCCTAAGCTAGTGGCAGAGAGTTGGAGGAAAGGATTGTGAAAAAGACGTGTGCTTAATTGTATTATAGTGTACTTAAAATCTTAAAATAATATAAAAATAAAAAAAATAACTGTATTGCTTAAAAGGCCACTTAAATGTACATAAAGAGAGTCCAATTTCATGACTATGATTTTATAAAACACGCAAGTACACTTTTAAAATGTGAATTTTACACCCAACAGACATTCTACTGACTATAAGTAAATTTGCAAGTACATGTCAGCTTATTCTACTAACCTTAACCCCTTATTCTACTACCCTATCCCTAACAGTCTACTGATACTCAATACTCTAATGAGAGTTATTATAGGTGCAACATTATTTGTAGTCAACAGAAGAGGGCAGGGTTGCCAGGTTTGTGTAAAAAAACTAAAAGAAACAGCCCCGAAAAACGGTTCCCGTTCAGGGCGGATGCTTAAACCCGTGGTGGAGAAACCGCGGACCATCACCATCAAATAGGACCATCCAAATAAAGTGTAGCTATAAACCAATTTTGTAATATACTGAAGCATTACATACTAAATCACATGTTTTATTGTGTAATACTAAATTGCTTGATTATAATTTGGTAACACTTTATTTTACAGTGTCCTTGTTACATATTTTACGTTACCATATAACATTAAATTATGCATATTACATGCAACTAACTCTCAACCAAAACCTAATCCTACCCTAACTCTATAGTAAGTATATGTTGTTAATTAATATTACTCAGTACTTAAATATATAACTAATAATTACACTGTAACAATGACACCTTCAAATAAAGTGTAACCTAATTTTAACTGTAGTGTGGTATTCGATCATTAATGTGTAATTACAAATATGTTCCAATGCATTACACAAAAGAAGACAATAGAAGCAACATTAAAGTATTTTTTAGTGTAGCATAAATGCTTGTCATGCTTGTACATTCAGCAGAACAAATTAACCATATTTTAAAAACATTCAAAATAACTACGCAATTACATACAGTATAAAGATGTATACGTAAGTGGGTCAAAAAAGCACTAAACTTCAGCAAATTAGTAACATGTAAATAACAGTTCAAAAAACATCCAGTTCGTACTTAAGTATATTCTTTTAAAATGTTATTTTTGTAATAAAAAAAAAATAATAATAATAATAATTTGCTGAAGTGTACTTCTTTTTCACAAAAGGGACAGCATTTTGCACAATTACCGTACTCTGCTCCACGGAAGAAATACAGTCATGCAGTTTTGGAACCACATGAGGGTGACTAAATATTGACATTTTGGGGTGAGCTGTTCTTTTAAAGGGTGGTAAGATACCAACAGAGATTCTTTTGGTGTCAACTGAAGAACATTTTTTAATGTTTACAAATAGAATTTAGCAATTCAGTTAACTTGCTCTAAAACATGGCATTAGTGAGAGGTGTTCAAACAGCAAGACATCCCTTCAGGATAATTAGGAGGAAAACCAGGGCTGTCTGCAGATCACTGTCAGGGAAAGTCTGCCCCTCATCTTGACTGTGTTTGCACTGTGTCTGTCACTCTTTTTAGGGTTTGTGTGCTGATAAGGGATCCGTTTTTTTTTTGGGATGTGTATTGTTTAGGAGCTGGAGGAGGGAAAGAGGAAGATAAATAGTGTTCTGCAGCTTCTGTAGAAGATAAACCAAGGATCAGAAATACCATTCCTCACCTCCTCTTCCTTCAAATCTGTCCATAAAGGTGAAGTCATTTATAGGATGTTAAATTGATTTAAAAGAAAAGTGAATATTTAGTAGGAATGTTTCAAAAGCTTAAATGAAAAACCGGGGTTTGATTCATTTTGAATAAATTTGCCACAACATGTCTGATCATAGTCACATTCAAGTATAAATGAAAAGTCAAGGATTTAAAATATCAAATCAAATGCTGCTGAGAAGTGTGGGGTCATTTAAATACTGAGACCTCAAAGGTCAGAGAGAGAGAGAGAGAGAGAGAGAGAGAGAGAGAGAGAGAGAGAGAGAGAGAGAGAGAGAGAGAGAGAGAGAGAGAGAGAGAGAGAGAGAGAGAGAGAGAGAGAGAGAGAGAGAGAGAAAGAGAAATCCGAAAACAACAGACCGAACAAATAAGAGCAAGTGTGAGTCAGTCAGCCTTCACCTCATTGTTTTACAAAGCTGAACTTTCTGGGCAAACACACAACTGCTTTTAACCTCCCAGTGGGAGCAATGTAATGGAAATCCACACTACCGCAACTGGACACGTGGATGACCAGCTATGTCTATCCATGAAGTGCCACGTATTTACAGTACAGTAGGCTATGAATATAATAATAAGTGTGTGTAGGGGTGTATACAAATCTTTACGTTATGATTTTACAGGAGATAAGGGCCATTCTGGGGTGATTTTTGAAGTGGTTCATGTTTCAGTAGTCTGCATAGACAGTCCCAGAAGGGCTTATTGTTTATGTAATTCACAGGCCACAAATTTATTCACCTTCCATTAATGTGTTTGCTGTGATTGGATAACAGTCAGATCCCTTGACCGTATTAAAGGGCCATTGTATATGCACCCAAGATGAATTGTGATTCACTAAACTACATTTGGAAATCGATTCTGACCACTAATGAAGGTGTAGCCTACATTAAGCTACGTAAGTAATGAAACACATGGCTCAGTGGAAAAACGTAGCTACCTGAGGCAATATTTTTGCAAAACGCAAAATATGTAGGCTACTAGGCTACATATCACTGCAGTTTCTAACAGAAATTAACACTAGAGGCTGTAAAACAAGCACTTGTAATCGTTTTCACACACAATTATGATTACAAGGGCAGATTATGGATTAACAAAGACTTGTTTTCACGCAGCTCCTTGCACAATTATGACCTCACAACACTTTTTACCATAGTGCATGATTTATAAACGAATATATTTTGGAGTTTGCATCAGTAGCTCCATATCGTCGGTTTTACAATTTTACTAAGCTTGCTCAGTAGCTCAGCTGTTACAGAAATTGACTTGTCTTGCGAAGAGCTTGGGTTCGCACCCGTGAAAGACGAGTCAAGATAAAAGAGTTCAAAAACAAGCTTAAAATGACATGGTTACGATGGTGTTTTTATGTCACATTTGCTTTTGTTAACACTATCAGGTAGGTTTAGGGTTTAGTGCACGTTATTTTAAAATGAAGCATAAGTTTTTAGCACCACTCACCACACATTTCAATTCAGAACTGCAGTGAAACATAGGCTACAAACTCCGACGTAATTAAACGTTGCCACAGTCACGTTCATATCTGTTCTGGAAAAAAACTAAACGCTTTTAGCGCCACTCACTGGACCTTTCACTTCGAAACGCGAAATATGCACGACGACCACTGATAGAATGACTGGATAGCTCATGACGTCATAAACAGTGAAGCCACTGCGCCGCCATATTGGTATTCAATAGTGAGCTCATGTCATCTTCACAGGTAAGAAAAACAGTTACTATTAAATAGTGAATGCTAAAGACCTATATTTTAATGAATTGGTGAATATTCAGGTGAATATTGTTTTGTTGCCACAAATTAATAATAGGCTACCTCAGCACGTTTTACTAATTTGTTCCCTCGTTTTACTATATTGTGGCAACGTTGTAATTCGTTAAATCAATATGAGGGATGGAATTAGTTAAACGTGTCCACTATTTATTAAAACGAGGGAACAAATAAGTCGTCGTAACAACGAATTATTTAGATCAGTGGACAGGGCGCATAAGAACGAGCAGAGAGAGAGAGAGAGAGAGAGAGAGAGAGAGAGAGTCCCGGCCGCGCGCGCGCACTCTCACCTTCTTCAAACAACACGAGTGCTGTCTTGCTCTCTCTCACTCGCCAATCGCGCATATCAAAATCAATTGACACGATAGTAAAAGGTCGGAAGACCGATTGTGTTTTATATATCACAGGGTTCTCAAGTTTTACCAAAAGCTTGGAGTGAGATCACATACGGTTAGGGGAGGATCCCTAATGGAGCCCCGCCCCCCCAATTTTACCCATCGTTCATAATTAACCAGCACAAATTGAAATTATAACAATTGGTAAATCTGATAAATGATAGAGCAATTCATCACATCAAATATACTCTTTAATGTTATATTTCAAAATTACAAATATACAAAAATTACAAAAATATAACAAATTGCTCCAAACAGTTTGGAAAAACAAATCTTTTTGCATTTTGAATGTGTCTAGTCGAAATGGTATAATGATTTATTGGGTGGTGGGACATTGTGAACAAATGACATATTAGAGTATTAAGGTGTGTGTGTGTGTGTGTGTGTGTGTGTGTGTGTGTGCACAAGTGTGCACAAGAGTACACACTCCAGCTTATGAAATGTGTTTTGTGTTGTGAGTGAGCACTCTGCTTTAATACATGTAGCCTTAATGTAACTAGAAATACTATTAATACAGTATAATATATAATTTAAAATAAAATGAAGAAATACATCTTCATTCCTTACCATACCCACTAACATTTCCCTTAGTTTCAGATAACGTAAGCTAGCCAAACTGAGCCAAAGCTTCTGGCCTGGTTGCAAAGTAGTTGTAGAGTTTCTGACTGCATCAATAATAATGTATACGATGGGCTATATATTAAATGTTCTAGCCTAAAAATGTTAGACGAGCTTTCTTCCAACTTACCTTCTCCGTGTTCTCGCAATGTTGTTGGTTACCTAGTAACGAACGTACGGTGGCCGAGAATGTTCCGTCAACTTTCGTTTGTTCGCGCATCTATGTTGCCTAGTAACGAACGCAATCTGGCCGAGATACGTGCTGGCGGCAGGAAACTTCACTTTGTGTGCCTGCGCCTCGTAAACAACGATAAAGCTTGCTGGACAACTTGGTTGGCATTGCCTTTTCAGCGTGAGAAATACACGGTGTGGCGTGTGAGCGTGTGAACTGGTTGAATTGCGTGTGTCTCTCGGAGAAAACAACATGGGAATAGCGACAATTGTGTATACTCACAGGGCTTGAATTACAACCTGTGGGCAATTTTTCTACATCCTTTTGTGAACGTCATTTTACACTTGAATGCTGCACAGAGGGTCATCTTAAAAGTGACGTGGGAGCTACCAATCTCTGTATAGACCTTATGCGCCAGAGAAACAAGGGCGCCGCCATCTTTAGAATATTGTCTTTTAACTTCCTTTTTTGTGGTCGCTCTGTATATTTCTATGGCATTGCTGTCCAGAAGTAATTCGCTTTTGAAGTGGATTTACTTAATGTAAAGTTTACGAAAGTTATCATGAGGACTGTATTCATATTATAAAAGTGTTTATTACATGGCATGGTTGAATTCTAATGTAGAATGCGTCTGTTATTTCTTAATAACAGACCGCTGCTAAGTATAACACACCGTTGCCATGAAAAATAGAGCGTTGCTATGGACGCAGGATTCTAACCGTAGAGACTCTTCGCTTCTCTTCTTCATGTCGGGGTCCTGATCAGCCTGTCGGGGTTGTATTCGCTATAACAACCGCCTCGCTCTACATTATCCCTTAAATATATCTCATGTTGCCATTCTGTACACTGAGTTTTAGTAGCATATATATTGATTTAACATAAATAACATAAATACCTTGTGCATGTGTATATTCATTGCACCTATCTGTTCTGTTCAATGTTATTGTCATATGGAAGTCCATGGTTATAATTATTCATAAGTATGCAGTGTCATAACTACATCTCTGACGTTTATAACAAACCCAACCGTTTGAAAATCGGTAGAAAATTTAGCAAGTTATGGGTATTTAAAAAGAACATGCACCATTAAAACACAATGTTACGAGTGAGCGAGCTGACTGTGGCAAGATGGCCGCCAGGTGTGGACGTCGACCTCCATTGGCCAGCAGCACGGACGAGACATCCATAGACAGTAAAAGAAATGGACACAGTGATCCCATTGGATTCAACGGAGAAAAGTGAAGTCAATTAGAAACACTCACTTCCTGATGTCTGACCGTACTGCGCAGACTCAAACTGAGCTTGACGACGTAGATGTGACGTGAGCAACCCGTCTGTCTTCTAGTAGCTGTGCCAGGAGAAATCTGAATCATTCCCTTCCGAAACTTGCAGAGACGGAGAGTGTGAGTAGGAGGTGTCCATGAGCTAGGAGCAGGAGAAACTTTTGCTAAGTATTCTGATTAATTATTTTGTCATTTTGCCTCCACGTCCCCCGATTGCCCGCAAGCTTCTCCTCCTGTCCATACGGTAATTTCTCTACTGTCCGACAGAGTTGTGTGTTTATGACGCAATCGTTAGCCTATTTTTACAAAAACTGCTTCTACGGGGCCATAACGTAAGATACAAGGTAATGGAGCCTTTTAGACATTTTCTGTTTCTTTAGAAATAAATAATGGACAAATGGTTATAATTTAAACGCCTCAGATGTAAAGTTATTCGCTGTCAAAGTGACGCCAAAATGAATGGGAGTCAATGGAATGCTAATAGCAGGTGATGATCTGCTAATCAATGGGGTGTATGCAACACCCCCGGGGAAGCTTTTGTTTTTTCTGAAAGATTACCCCCTTGGAGACATCTAGCCTTTGTATATTATGTATTCTGTATATCTATGGTTGGAGCCCTCTGCTGGTAGGGAATCGTAAGATGGCCGCTCGACCGGAAGTGGTGGCTTCACTCCCTGCTGGCAGTTTAGAACGTCATGAGCTATCCAGTCATTATACTGATCAGTGACGACGACACGTAATTTGCGTTTTGAGAAAATGATGCCACAGGTAGGCATACGTTTTTCTAATAAACCTGGGATTAATATGTAATAAGGTTACAAATTATAATTGATGTCAGTTTGATGAACTGAGTCGTTCAAGTGCTGTGTTGTGAATTCTTGGCTTTGACATTTAGCCCTAACTGACAATTTTCTCACCCGATTCAATTAACAATGTTGAATTATTTATCAAAATATTTTAGTGGATTACAATTGGAGTTTTGTTTGAGATTCATTTTGGGAAAACACATTGTCACTTCAGACCTGTTTTTGGCAGAATGCATATGAAATGATCTGTGAATGTTTTTAGAAATAAATGTTTTGTTTAACACGACCGCTTCTGTAACATATAAGTAGGTTCTTTAATTTTTGCATTTTGTGTGGGTATGTGTGATAATCTAAATGAAAAAAACAACAACTATAGCCTATGTAAATTTCTGGCCTCTATGAATGGATCTTGTGCAATACACAGTAGTTGGTGAATAGGTGTTTCGCTTCCTTCAACAGTTTGGGATCAGAAAGAATTATTATGTATATATATTTTTTAATGAAGTTAACACTTTAATTTAGCAAGGACACATAAAATTGATCATAAGTGACAGTAAAGACATTTTTAATGTTACAAAATATTTAAATTTTAAATAAATACTGTTCTTTTGAACTTTCAATTCATCAAAGATCCTGAAAAAATACACGTTCCACAAAAAAAGCGCCCATATTATGCTATTTTAAAGGTTCCCACATTCTCCTACAATGGATTTACATGCATCAAAAAGGTCAAAAACGCTTTAATGTACAATATACATTGCACATCACCTATTTTCTCAGAAAATGGTTAGTTCGAAGATTCAGACTGAATCTGAAATCGCCCCTAAACCCTCATTCTCTATTCCCTACGTTAGTCAGCTAATACTGTTCACTTGAAGGAGTGAATGAAAAGGACTGAGCGAATTTGGACTGCCGTTGAGCGTACATCGGCTGTACATTCGTTATTGCAGTGCAATGTGATCGAATAAGTGCACTAAATAACATCTACGACGGTTTCAGACACCACTACAAATGAATGTCCCCTCAAATAACACCATATTTAAGGGTATAGGGGACGATTTCGGATTCAGCCTCAGTCTCTCTAAACCCCTCCTTTCCGAGAGCCGTCTCTACTCTGATTGGTCAGACAGCCCAGTCTGTTGTGATTGGTCTACTGCTTACAGCGCGTGCCGGAAATTAAACGGCCATTACCATATTTGAATTTCATATTTGTCTTCCTCAGTGCTTGATACACAATGATACGAACAGTAATGATGGCATAATTTTTTTCCATATCAATTCCAGCGTGAATCATCATCCTTTTGAAGGATGTTTACAAAGTAGATTTGCAGTGCTGAAAACAGCATCTTCTCGACATGTGGACAACACAAACCAAACTCTTCCAGGCCTCAGCTACAACTACAGTGTATGAGAGTGGGTCAAAGTAGACGGTGTTCATGGTCAGCCAATAAAGACCATAGACTGGTATTAAGCAAAGTTGTTACAGTACTGTATGTAATAGGTATGTAACAGGAAGGGAGACTGGAATTAGAGACGACTCATTTCGCCAGTTCAGAATCGATTCTTTCTTTTAGGAGACAATGACTTTATTTGTAATTCACTTTGATCTTTAAAACTTTGGAGACATTATACATTCACAAACAGTTATATTACACACCACATGAAAGGTAATATAATGTTTTTTGATCACAAAATCTGCATATTAGAATGATTTCTGAAGGATCATGTGACACTGAAGACTGGAGTAATGATGCTGAAAATGCAGCTTTGCCATCACTGGAATTAATTAAAATAGGCTATATTCAAAAATAGAAAACGTTTAGAATTGTAATCATATTTCACAATATTACTGTTTTACTGTATTTTGATCAAACAAATGCAGTTTTTCTGAGCATTTTTTTACCGACCCCAAACTTTTGAACATTTGATACGTGATCTTCCACTTTAATAATCAAATAGAACCTGAAAAAAAAAAAAAAAGCGATAGTGATCAACATAAATGTTGGCATTCTGATTACTAAGTGCCAACCTGATGCTTTCTTTGACTAGAGTGGAAAAAGCAAGCAGCGTTCTCTCTATTTCTCTCCCTCTTACTCGTCTTGTCTTTCCATCAGCTCCTTTGATCAGCGTTTCATATTAGAGGGGGGCTGATTCAGCTTTGAGACTCCAGCATAAATCATCTACTCGGCTGTCAGGGGCCACATGAATAACAGCCCAATCATCTCAGTTAACTAACACATGCGGTTCATCCCTGCCCTCCCAACAGCCATCAGCACCTGGCGCAAGAGAACTCACACACACACACACACACACACACACAAACACACTGTACTATCCGTGTTTTGTCTATCACACACACTTACAACCACATTTCATTCCCCGCTGCTATAATGCATGAGAGACCTATAAGACCAAAATAGCAGCAGATATGGGAAGACCGAGAACACTGTCCACACTGTCAGTTTTTGTGTGTACATATAACTTTCTTGCTGCTTTTTGGGTTCTTGTAACATGAAATGTGTCTTTGGTTTGTAAGAATTTCTTGTTTTTGAAAGAAGTCTCCACCATTTATTGGACCAAAATACAGTAAAAATAGTAATATTGTGAAATATTATTACAATTTAAAATAACTGTTCTCTAGTTTAATATATTTTAAAATGTAATTTATTCCTTTGATGGCAAAGCTGAATTTTCAGCCTTATTGTTCCAGTCTTCAGTGTCACATGATCCATCAGAAATCATTATTATAAGCTGATTTGCTGCTCAAAAGGGATTTCTTATCATCAATGTTGAAAACGGTTGTTTTTGTGGAAAACGTGATAATTTTTTTTTATCTTCGATGAATAGAAATTTTTTGTAACATTGTAAAGTCTTGTAGTTGTTGACATACAGTAAGAATATAGAACATTAAAATGAATTTGGATAATAATTAATAACGGTGGAAATATCTGTTCATACTGAAATCTTGTGATTGCCGTCTTCAGTGTCTCTTTAAATCTGAGCACAGTTTTCAGGATACATTTCTGAGCAGCAGGAGATTGAAGCAAAAGTCATTTTGCTCTCCATATCATTGCTGTTTATAACAAACAATTGAGATGATTAGAATTTGACCGATTTCTCTTTCTTATGGTTACATTTGCAGACAATGCATTGTGAGAGTAATGTGTAGTCTGTGTCCAGGCAGTTGCCTTGGGATGATTAGAGGACATATGCAATGTGATGGTGGCTATCTTCACAGTAAGATTAAAATAAATGACCCCTTCCTAACACACACACACACACACACACACACACACACACACACACACACACACACACACACACACACACACACACACACACACACACACACACACACACACACACACACACACACACACACACACACACACACACACACACACACACACACACACACACACACACACACACACCTGAACTCATAATACATCCCAACTCTCCCTTCATAGTTTTACTATCACACACACTACTATTACACACACACACACACACACACACACACACACACACACCCCCCACCCTGATGAATTGTTAGCGCTTCTGTCGAGCCATGCAAGGCCTATTAATAACGTGTGGATGGATGGAAGTGTCAGGTGGCCCAAGGGGGAGACATCTCGACATGGGGCCCAGCGAAAGGGCCTACTGCTCAGTTACTGAATGACAAACAGCCCCTTAGACAGATCCAGAGAGTTGCTGTTAACCTGCATCACAGGCCAGGAGAGGTGTCAGTGTTAAAGGCTCTTTATGCTGTCAGTACAAGATCTACTCAGTGAGCAATAACTATATTAAACCATGAGACAGACACTACATGTCTACTTGCTGGTATAATAATGCAGCATTAAAACAAGTACTATAATAATAATAATAATATGTTTATTTTATATAGCGCCTTTCTACAAACTCAAGGTCGCTTTACAATATGATACAAATAAACATGACAGTAGACAAAGAAACAATAGTGTTTGTGGTCAAATGCATTCAAACAGCCACAAATGACTGACCAACTGACTTACAGTTTTATACAATCGCTATGACAATTTTTTCAATACTTTTAACAAATTTCCTAAACTCTTAACGCACCAACACACCTAAAACACACAATTGGCAAAACGGTTAATTTCATGCTCAAAATCACACATTGTAAACTAAACTCCAAAACTAATTTTCAAAATACAATAATACACTAACACAATACACAATGTCTAACAAAACACTGCAAACATGTTTCAAAATCAAATAATTATTCAAAACACTAACACATGTTCTCTTCCAACAGGAACATTTAGTCAATCATAACACAATGACAAAAAAAACACTATCATCTGCTGAAATTACAGAAACTGCATTATTTTATGTGTCAGGTCTGCCTTTATACAATAGACAGTATATTGTATTGATTATAGATTGTGTTTTGCACTGCAGTTTTCTTTTTTTTTGGAAGTCTCTATATTTTTGTTTTGTAATGTAAATGCATGCATTTTGTTGTTGTTTTTTTTTGCAGCAGAAATTCAATACAACAAAATAAATGACCCTTCTTAGAGTAGCTTTATAGAATGTATGGTTTGTGAAAAAAAGAAGACAGAGACAGAATTGCTGTAGTAACGGCTTTATTTGCTACAGGACATTTCTGCAAGATAACAAAAAATATGCATTATTACAGTATTGCAGTACTGTATGTGAAAATACAAAATATACAAACAGAAAAGGCCATCTTCTAGTCTGCCCGGTCTTCTGCATTTGTCCACATGTTCTCATCCACATCACACCTGATATCTTCCCTGGCAAGGCATCTTAGGAAGAATCTTTTACAGTAACATGCCTTATCCACCCCTGGCAGTGTTCAGCTGTGATGTCTTGGTATGCAGCATCTTTTGCATACAGGAGGGACATTTGGTCCTGTGGACTATGGTCAAAAACCTTTCATCTCCAGGCGGAGAAAACTCCTCAATGGGGGTTGAGGAAAGGGAAGTAAGGGGCAAGGAAAATAGACATCATCCTCTGATGGGCGTCAAACCAGGCTGTGACTAGATGGGAATGGAGGAATGCCACATTGTCCCATATTTGCATAACTTCAATCAGCTGTTTCTCACTAGCAATGGAATAATGTGAAAATACAAAATATACGGAAAAAAAACAACAACCCGATCTCACGGGAAAACGTACAAATTCTACGAGGTGGTTACAGTAATTCGTACGAATTCATAAGATTTTAGCAAAATCGTACATATTTTACGAATTGCCCAATTCGTATGAATTCATATGAATGACCTACCCCTGACCCCGCCCCTAAACCTACCCATCACGTGGGTTTAGACAAATCGTACAAATTCGTATGAGTGAGGTTGTACGAATTCGTACGAATTAGCCATCTTTTTATCATTCGTACGAATTGGTCGTGAGATAGTGTTGGAAAAAGCACCAGAAGAATAAAACAATTTTTTTAAAAAAAAGAGTCATCTTCTAATTATTTGCATAATTCTATCAGCTGTTTCTCAGTAAGAATAGAATAAAATACAGGGGATATATTTGTGTTTCAATTCACAATATAAGCAGCTGTTTACCCCTAACTTGTAAGGTTAGGTTTAGAACATGGTGTTATCTGTTCTGACATACAGTGTTAAATCATTGGTAAATTTGGCAGTACAAATCCATTGTTTTGGTCTTGTTTGAGCTTGTGTGTAAAAGAAGTTCAAGCATTTTAAATTTGTGTTAATTGTATGCATTTTGTGTTAAAGCAACAAGAAATGTGTTAATAGTATAGCTTACACAGGCGGATGTAGTGCTAACTGTGTTAAGAGTTTTGGAAAATTGTTAAAAGTATTGAAAAATCTGTCATAGCAATCGTAAAAAACTGTAATGCAACATAAACATTATGGCAAGCGCAGCTATGACTTTGTCGGCTGGAGATCCAAGTTTGGTTTGAAGACGAAAACGTACCAAGCACAATGTACAACCCATATTTGCCAGCCCATAGATCCTCCCCTCCAAGAAATCAGGACAGAAGTGGTTAAAAGTGAAGAGACAGATTCAAACACCAGGTGTAAACGGGACTGTGTCTCCCTCGTCTACATGTGTTCTGATCAACCAAAACACATCTTAATACCAGGTGTAAACAGGGCCTTAGTAACCACTTTAAAATACACTAAAAGCAGTAAAGCAACATCCTAGCAACTATTGGAAACAGCATAACAACCACAGAGCAACCCCCCTTTCAACCACTCAGAACACTTTAGCGTGTTTGACATAGCAACGCCCTGGCAACCACCCAAAACACCTTAGCAACTACAGCATGCAGTAGAGTTGGCAAGTATATTTTCTTCAGAACTGCCAGTACATATCTTGATTTCAGTAGCAAGAGCGTGAGGCTTCTGTTTTTATCACATGGCACATGTGTTTGCCACCAGGGCCCCTGAGCATGCTGTAAGATCACACACACACACACACCGATGATGCCATCAATCATATAGCAAATGAGACAGACCAAAATTAGCGGACCGACTGGCCTAACACTCACCTCTGAATGCTCTCTCTCTCACACACACACACACACACACACACACACACACACACACACACACACACACACACACACACACACACACACACACACACACACACACACACACACACACACACACACACACAATACATTTTATACAGTACATTCTTTATCTAAATATATATTTTATCCCATAACCCTAAATCTATACCCTAAATTAATAATTTTGTAGGATTTATAAGCTGTTTTCCTCATGAAAAAAAATATCCCCACAAGACCAACATATCTGGTATTACTATCCTTGTGGACACACACACACATGTTTGTGGAAATATCACTATGTTAACTTTTTCTTCCTTTTTTCTGTGGAACAAGGTCTCCTTCAGAACGACTGATAATTTATCCAGTGTTTCCTTTCACGGAGCTCAGAAAAACCGAAGGCCTGGAAACACGCGAGTGTGGGTCAGAGAGGTTCTCAAAACCTCAAATCCACAAACTCTTCCTGGTTTTCAGCTTCAGACCCATGGGGGAACAACCTCATAACTGTGTCTCCTTACTGAACATGAAAATACGAATCAATCAATCCAGCCATTAGGAGCTGGATCGCTGCAGGGTCTCGTTAGTCATTCTTACGACTTTTACACAGCGTTCCTTGACCAGACGAGCTGTTAGCCTTGGAGGTGGATCGTGTTGTTTCATGCATTTGAAGGCATTGTGGAAAACCACTAAACTAAAGCATTTACTTCCTCCTCATGTTTCACAGAACTGAGAAAACTCTTTATTTAAAACCCTAGAACAGGAATTCTTGGCTGCACAGTCGTAGTTGCTTCCAAGGTCACAAGAATTATGATGGAGATGTATATTATGACAGTTAGGGCTTTGTTTTATTATTATCATCTTTGATCCAAAAGTATGATTCTGAAATTACGTTTGATAATGAAGAACTACCTTACCTGGATTTAAAGCTTGCACTGTACAAAAAATGCTTGGTTGTTCAACCCATGTTTGGGTCAAATATGGACAAACCCAACCAATGGGTTTAAAATTTTTGTTTAAAAAAATTAAAACGATGGTTGGGTTTGTCCATTTTTGACCCAAACATGGGTTGACCAACCAAGCATTTTTAGAGTGTAGTTTAGCCTTAGATGTAGTCTTTCCTTGTAAAGAAAATAGAAGAGTGCTTAATTGGATTGAATGTGCACTTGTAGCATAAATGTATATTTTTTTAAAAACTGTACTTGCAAATAATATAATATTAGTGAAATAAAAAGGCCCCTTAAGTGAACTTAAAGACAGGACATTTTCATGACTGTTTCCAAACTGTCTAAGGTCAAAGTAAAGGTTTTATTAAAATACATTTTAAATAATTGTTTTAATGATCTTTTTGTCATGAACTTGTTTTGATGTGTTGACTAACATACTAAAGCAGATATTAAGTGTTTGATTATAATTTGAGCTGTAGGGTGTTATTAAAATTTTAAAGTTCCTATGGTTTAAATGTACTAAATTGCAACCTTGTCATTGCAAATGTGTAATTACAAATATATTCAAATACAATACAAAAGTTCAATATAAATTACGTTAAAAGTATATTTTAGTTTACCGTAAACAGTACAGTTCGGCAGTCAGTACACTTCACTTTTACACATTTTTCAAAGACATTAGAAGTTATTATGAAATTACATAAAAAGATGTATGTACGTCAACTTAAAGGCACAATATGTACGATTTTTTGGATTAAAATATCCAGAATCACTAGAACAAATGAAATATGCTTTGTGTTGACTTGTTTACTTTATCCCTTAATATTTCCAACAATGTTTAGATATAGATCCAGGTCACTAAAGACCCGAAAATGTAATACTTATTGGCGAAACATTCATGCATTTAAGGGTCAAATCCAGTGAAATCAGCAATTTAAACCATGGTCTGTGTCATTGTGTCGCCTGTCAATGACGTCATTTCTGTGCTACCATTGATTTTTGGTTTTACCTCCATAGAAACAACACCAAAGATGCTTCAATATATTTTGTGTTTTATTGGACAAGTTAGCAGCTTTAGATACCTTTATCGACAGAAAACGAATCTTTGTTATATAGCTTAAGTCATCGTAAGTCTGTTAATCTATTGGTTTCTTGATTTACCGTGAGTAACATGTTTGTACCATGCCTCAGAGACAACACTATTTTGTCAATTGGCTAACATAGCAAAATCAGAAAGCATTTTATTTGTAGGCCTATTGACAGTAATACAGCATTTTCTCCACCTTACAATATATATTTTTAATTTATTGCATACCATTTAGCAACACAAGTAATCCAACTTTTAATAATATGATATTCTAATATCGACCTAGTTTGTATTAGCATGCAACAAATGTCTAGGCTAAGCTAGCGCACAGAGTAAAATTATAACATAACTTTCAACACACTCAAATGTATTTTAGTATGATGGTTTTGACCAAGGTAAAACAGCGCTGCATTACCCCACAATTTTAATACTTCAAATAAAGTGACCTGTATGAGTAGTAATTCAGCACTTGCGGCTGTTTCATTAGAATGAAATAAAATAATGTGAATTTAAGTGACCAAACGTTACTGTAAAAAGGTTCAAGTTCAGGGAAGACGGAGACGGATGTTAAACGTAACTTTAAACGTAAAATATGCATAAACAACAAAATGAAAGGAGAGGCAGCGGCCGACTCTGGCAAATAAGCATAATAAAAACAGCAATGTAAAATATCCCAGGCTCTCGGCCCCTCCCTGCTTTATACCACAGTAACGTTAATGAAACTTCAGTACATTAGCACACCCATGAATATGATTTCAGCCCAAGTCCCGTCGGATTGCTTTCCATCGGCCGTGGAGGTGAAGACAACAACTCCCATGATTCCACGCTCATTCATGGCGTCATCATCAAAACTATGTTATTGTTTTGAATAAGCAACCTCTATCTGCGAAACATACATACTATGCCATTAAGTGGGTCAAAAAAGCACTCTACAGTTAAATTAACTGCATTTAACATAGTTAAATTATGAGACATTTTTATTTATTCCAACTGACATGCAATTAAGTGACTAAAAACATCACATTCAGTTAACACTTAAATATATTCTGTAAGTACAGAATAAGTACACTCACCACCAGCCACTTTATTAGGTACACCTGTTCAGCTGCATGTTAATGCATTTAGGCATGTAGACGTGGCCAAGAGGATCTGCTGAAGTTCAAATTGAGTATCAGAATGGGGAAGAAAGGTAATTCAAGTGACTTTGAACATGGCATGGTTGTTGATGCCAGACAGAGCTGAGTATTTCAGAAACTGCTTATCTACTGGGATTTTCACGCACAACCTAGGATTTACAAAGAATAGGGCGAAAGTGCCTTGTTGATGTCAGAAGTCAGATGAGAATGGCTAGACGGGTTTGAGCTCATAGAAAGGCAACAGTAACTCAAATAACCACTCGCTACAACCGAAGTCTGCATAAGAGCATCTCTGAACGCACAACACGTCAAACCTTCAAGCAGAAGAGCTACAGCAGCAGAACACACACCGGTGTCACTCCTGTCAGCTAAGAAGCATGGGGGTTTACCAAAATTAGACAATATAAGATTGGAAAAATATTGCCTGGTGTGATAAGTCTTGGTTTCTGCTGTGACATTCAGGGTCAGAATTTGGCATAACAACATGAAAGCATGAATTCATCCTGCCTTGAATCAACAGTCCAGACTGCTGGTGGTGTGATGGTGTTGGGGATATTTTCTTGCCACACTTTGGGTCCCTTAGTACCAGTCGAACATCGTTTAAACGCCACAACCTACCTGAGTATTGTTGCTGAACATCTCCATCTCTTTATGACCACAGTGTACCATCTTCTGATGGCTACCTCCAGCGGGATAATGCGCCATGTCACAAAGTTCAATAAATCTCAAAATGTTTCTTGAACATGACAGTGAGTTCACATACTCAAATGTCCTCCACAGTCACCAGATCTCAATCCAATAGAGCACCTTTAGGATGTGTTGGAACGGAAGATTCACATCATGGATGCGCAGCTGACAAATCTGCAGTATCTGCGTGATGCTATCATGTCAATATGGACCAAAATCTCTGAGGAATGTTTCCAACACCTTGTTGAATCTGTGCCACAAAGAATTAAGGCAGTTCTGGATTCAGCAAGGTCTATATTTGTGGCTTGAAAATAAAAATCACCACTCACATTCACTGTATGTAAAATAACAGCTCAGATATTAAGTAAAATATCTTAGGTAATATTTTTGTAGTAAGGAATAAGTCATTCTGGTTTGGAGTGACATAGTAAATGTTGATGTATAATGTCACAAACATAAAGCCAATATATCCAAATATACATTCTCAAGTCACAAATAAAGCAAACTTTCCTAAAATGTAAAGACACGTACAAACATGCAATCCAGCTTACTGCCATGAGAGCCTTTGCACAAGGAGCGCTCTTTGAATCGGGCCCCTTTTCTCTCTCTGTATGTTTTCTCAAGAGCAGGAAGCTCATAAAAAGCACAGGTTTCTAAATTACTGTCACTCAAAGGGCTCCTTTCTTGCTTCCCTCCACTCCTTTCCTTCACTCTATACCTTACAGTTCTCTACCTTTCCCTTCATTTACTCAAACCAGAGTCTCCCTCTCTCTTTTTCTGTCCTCTGGCCCTGAAGGTAGAAGAGTAAACAGTGGAACCCCGGCCTGAATAAAGACTTGATTCTTCTCTTGCATGTTAAAAATGGATACAAAGGCAAATCTGTATGATAATTTCTGGCATATGGTGGCAGGGCCCGGCAAGACACTGTTGTTCTTTGTTCTCTTAAAACTAAAAACTAACTTAACTATTTTTTTTTCAGTAGCGTGACAGTAGCACAGCTTTTTCAGAATTGTGTGGCTTTTCTAACTTTCCTAGAACTAACATTCTTTCTCATATAAGACTGGGAAGTCTGGATTGTCTGGACAGTTCTTGGAAATGAACCTGTTTACAAGATTCGTTGATTTAATTGATTCCCTGCAATGACATTGTGTTGTGAAATATTTTTAGATGCTGCTGTTTGTCACTGTTTTGGATATGTATTAGTGTTTCTAGATTTATTAAAATAGCTTTAATATAGCTAGTTACTTTGGTTACACTTTATTTTAATGTGTCTTTGTTACACTGTAATTATACATTCACTGAGTAATATTAAGGAACTACGTGTACTTACATTAGGGTTAGGATTATGGGTTGAAAGGTTGAAATCGCTGGTGTATCTGGCGTCACAAACTAACTTGTAACCAATCACGTCAACCTGTGATCGTCAACGAGTGGATCTCTGAGCTGTGTGAGTGAGTGGAGGCGGGACTAATTTGCATATTCATAGGACCGTGTATACTAAATGAGGCAAGGGTTACATTCAAGCTATTTTAAGGCATGAAGATTTTTTTTTAAAGGAAAAAACTTTTAAATAGGTCATTTTGGTGATCAAAGATGAGTTTTAAGGGATAAACGTATTGACTACATGGGGGACTTTATTGCTGCATGCTGCATTGTGCATGTTTTTACATTGTACTTATATTAAAAAAAATTACCTCCATGTAATTACATTTGTAATTACAGTACACTGTAATTCCCTTAAACCAACCCTTAAACCTATAACCATACCACCAAACCTGTCCCTAACCCATATCCCACCTCAATAGCAGCAAGTGTTTTACGATACAACTTGAACACAATAAGTACATTCTACCTAACTATCTTGACTGCAATTGAACTAAATAATGAGTAGTTTGTATCTGGGAAGCTATAGCTTCTCCAAAGGCAGTGACTACAAGTACGTCTGTGCATGTGGCACGTTTTTAGGACTCTGCTGTGTCTCTACATGTCTGCGATGTGTGTTTGGAAAGAAAGACAGCTTTCACGACTCATTCACTGCTGGGTGCCAGGTGGGGATGTTTACATAAGGCTTCCTGGTGCCAGGCTGACAGACGCTCCTCTTTACCAGGTACAATCTGGAAACATGACACAAGTTACGAGCCAAAAAACTTGACGGTCGACTGAGGGTCTTCGGGACACCCTGCAGAGCATGGCATTGTTGGACAGGGATGTTCTGGTTTTAATCTTTTGAGAGCTCTGCGGACAGCTGGAAAAGTTCAGAGATATTTGCCTGCTATAGAGAAGTGTATTATTTTGTTCAAAGTTAAAATCCAAGACAGCAACATAGTGTCGGCTCATATCCGGGCCACATCTGGTACATGTGGATTCAGCGCGTATCAGATGTGGGCCGGATCTGGGCCGACACTATGTTGCTATCTGGGATTATTTCTTCTATCCCAGCCTAATGTGCAGAGAAAACCCATTGTTAGTTTGACTATCTGACTAAGTTATGCTGTAAGTTGCTTTGTCATTATATAAAAGTGTCATTATATACAAATTATACAAATACAGTTTTAACAATACAGGTTTTTCATATAAATTATATAATATACAAATTATGTACAGATTTAATACAGTTTTTTCATGATCATGTCAAACATAGCAATTGGCTCAACTGGCTAAATTGATGTTTGTATTTCTTTTTGCTTTCTGTAAAAGTTATTATAATAAAAAATAAAAAAATTTGCCTAAAGACAATTGTACAACAATGAAAAGACATTTATGTTCACGAACTGCCACATGACAGAAACTAATACAAATGGCTCCAGTCCTATTAAATTCTCATTCATCTACTTAAATGCCTTTCACTTAAATGTTAATTCAATACTAAAAAGGTAAATATTTAATCATACATAGTACAAAAATCTACCCAAATAAACATATGAAACACATTCTCTGCATCTATACCAACCATGCCAAACACAAATAACTTTTTCACAACATCAGAATGAAGCCTAAATGTTTTAAAATGTTCTAAATTGACTTACTAACAAACGTGAGTCAAAAGCTTATTTTTTAGACAAATTGTATTTTGACTGCCAGGACATAGTGTGACCAAGAAATAAAGAAAAATAAAGAAATAAATCCATTTTAAACCATTTCATTATCATCATATATGCATCATTTGAAGAAATGGGTTTGCTACCACGAAGGAACATTGTGTTAGAGGTTTACTAGAAGATAGGATCTCCCCTGTCCATCATCTGTACATCCACCAACTTTATGACATAAGACTAAGTTAGAGGCCGAGATCTAGAGAAAATGAGAACGAGAGAACGATAAGAAAATCAATGTACAAACATGTCCACAAAACAGTGCTTTGCTCATTGATAGCATTCAGCATCATATCAAGTTCTGATGAGCATCTTTGACCCATTAATCCCTTCAGAGTGCTATCAGTCAGCAGAGGGAGAGCAGGCCTGCAGTCAGACACGTTTTTGACAAACACCACCGGGAGAGAGGATGAGACAGTTTATCTGCAGAGATAAGATTACAGAGACGGCCGAGAGAAAACAGCAGAGTGATATGACAGAGTGAAATAAAGGAGGTAATGGAGACGTAACAGTCCTGTAAAAACCATTGTTAATTCACTATAAGAGACCAGTCTTTTTTTTTTTTTAAAGAGTACTATCGTGACCATAGTTTCAAAAACAAACAAAAAAAAGGACATAATAATCGGTACAGATATTGTTTCTACAAATATATATATAAAAATAGTAAAGAAAAAAATATTCTTGAAAAAATAATGATAATAATCAGGTGCATTTATTAAAAACATACATTAAATGTTTCTGTTCCTTAGAAATGAAAAATTCTTTGCTGGTAATGGTTCCATTCAGAACCTTTAAAATACACAGAACCTTTCCATTGCGCTAAATGTTCTTTGTAGTGGATAAAAGGTTCTTTAGGTTATTAAACTGTTATTTACACTGAATAACCATTCGCTAAAAGGGTCTTTGGAGAACCCAAAATGTTTTTTAAATGGCATCAATGTGAAAACGGATGTTTGAAACCTTTATTTTTTATCTGTAAGATTTACTTTTCTTGTGCACTTTAACATTTTTGTAGTGCACATTTTACACATACATGTTCATAAAAAAAATCACCAAATTTATTTGATTATGGATCTTCAACTCTAAAACCTCACGAGTCTTTGTTATATATAAATTAGGCCTATACAAATATACAGTTTTAATAATACTGTTTTTTCCCCCGTTCTTCAGATACTTCAGATACAACAAAACTGCGGTCATGTTTTGCAAGGACAAATAATGTTCGAATAATAAGGAAACAGATATATTTTATTGGTCTCCAGCTTTTCATTTCATGGTGATGCTGTGCCAGTAAATATTAACTCCTCCTGACTTCCAAGTTTCTTCCATAGGAAGAGTGAGATAAATTTGTTTTTAACTTAGGTTGCAGGGTACAGTACAGCTACCAAACTTTGAGACTGGACAGAACAATAACACGTCGATTCCACAACCAAAGACGAAATGTGACACAACCCAGCTCCCCGAGGACAGAGCGACCGGCCCTGTCAACAGCCCAATCAATGTGCAATTTATGGCTTTACATCACAATTCACGCCAATGAAACACCATGTCAGAAATGATTGTGCCCAACAAAAATAAATAAAATAAATAAGGGATGAATGAAAGGTTGGCTCAGAGCGCTAATTGACATCTTGTGTGCTTTATCGTGAGTGTAGACACCTCAGACCAGGTCCATAATACCCCAGTTCATTACGTGAGGTGTGAGAACACAAAGCAGGCATTCACTGCAGGCCAACAGACACAGAGCCACAGGAGTTCGGAGGGGGGGGGGGGATATGAAACACAGGAGCCGTCGGCTGTTTCTCTTGTAATTGTCCCAAAGGCTGCTGCAAGTTTTTACCCCATCATAGACCCCCTCTCTGTTCCTCTGCGCAAGCATCCAGCCTGGCCTGCCAAACCATTGGAAAAAGAAACCCATGCCTCAAAAGACTAGCCGCTGTGGGCAGGGGTGCAGGGCATTCAGTGCGAACATCAAATGCAGCCTTTTGTGCATTGTTATAGAAGACAATGAAGGGGATATTTATCAAAATTCTAAACGGAGAAGGAAAAAACCCTACTTAACAATATGAAATCCTTCACACTGAAAGCGTATACTCTGTTTTGACAAGCATAGCCACTGCTGGTGCCACTAGAGAATAATTGCACTGCTAAGTGGCTTATTTAATAAAAGCTTATAAAAATAAACTATTAATAATAATAAACCAAACATACATGTTACAAGCCATACTAAATGAACTGAAAATGAAAACATTGTAGTCTACATTTATTTTTAGAGAGCCAACAATTTGCTAGAAGTCTAGCTTGTATGGTTTTCTTTAAAAAATACATTTGAAAAAGTACATTTTAGCATACTTTTTAAAAAGTAATTATTATGTATATAACATACTTTAAAATAATATACTAAAGTGCTAACTGAATGTAATATTTTTTGATTACTTAATTGCATTTAATTTATAATTAAATGAAAATGCAGTTAGTTGAATTTAAGAGTGCTTTTTTTACCCACTTAAGTAATATTTATATGTAATTTCATAATTATTTCTATTGTCTTTGAAATATGGTTACAGTGTGCTGTCAAATATTTATGGTAAGCTAAAATGTACTTTGTCATTTCTATTGAAACTTGTATGTCATATATTTAAATTAGAGCTGTGAAATCGATTAATCACTTTAAATCACATCTAACATAAAAGTTTGTGTTTATATAACATATGTATGCATATACAGTATATATATATATGTGTGTGTGTGTGTGTGTGTGTGTGTATGTAAATATACACACACACACACACACACACACACACACACACACACACACACACACACACACACACACACACACACACACACACACACTTATATGAACACAAACTTTTGAACCACACTTATATGAACACGTTAGATGTGATTAATCGCGATGAATTGATTTAAAACATACTTTGAAATACTTTTGCATTAGTAAAAAGTACACTCATTAAAAGTGTACTTAATTGTGTTTAGATACATTGTCATGAAATTGTACTTGTTGGTGTAGTATGTGACCTATCAGTCATAAAGCACTTGCGTTTCCATTGCCTTCAGACTAACATTCCATCAAATAAGAGAAAGAACGATGGAGTGAAAATGAGAGAATACCCCCCCCCCCCATCCTTCCTCCCCTCCCCCCTCTCCCCTCTCCCCTCCCCTCCCCTCCTCATCCTAAACCTCAAATCCATTAAATGTTTCAAAAGTCTCTTTTATTCAGCTCAGGTTTGACCTACACCGTGAATATCTGTTGTGCTATGTAGTGAAATCTGTAAGTAATTATGTCACAGCTCAGAGAAGAACAGGTCATTTGTAAGCAACCCACGACTAGAAGAGTTCAAGCGTTCAAAACAAGACCGATTCAGGCCTGCTCTTCTCATTCATAACCACACTCAACTGAATGCAAACAGAGCGAGGGATAGAAGCCCTCATCCTCTGCTCAGGAAATAGATTGAAGAGATAAAAGGGCTGATAAGGTGTGTCTGCGTGCAAGAGTTTGTTTTGCAGGAACTAACGCAGACTTCCTAGAGTAAAGAAGAGGAATCACAAAGGAGGAGACAATAAGACAATGCAGTGGCTTAAAATGAGAAAGAAAGAGAGAGTGAGATAAAGAAAGGAGACGGTGATTTGGAGAAGGGGACGGAAGCGCAAAAGTACCTGACAGAAACTGAGTAACATAACATCCTTTTACCCTCAGATGTACACAGAGCTGGGATTGAGCAATCGAAAGTTCAATAGCAAGGTCAACATCACCATCTCAGCCAGGTTTAAAAGAACCAGTGTTACATAATTACAAATATTCCAGAGATTGTGGCTTTACTTACACTTTCACAACTGAATCTGTTTCACAGTTCGTTTGTTTGGCTGAAATGGTCAGCCTCAGATCTCCACAAGCTATACATGTAAAGATTTAGTAAAGGTGTTTACACACAGACAAACTGATTTTGAATCTGGCTTGGATCTTTTCCTGATTCCAGGCCTACCCTTGTGCAAAACACTTTAGCATACTTTTAAAAAGAGTACTTGTTACAGAAATAATATACTTTAAAAGAACATTCTTAAGTGTGACGTGAATGTAATGTTTTGGACACCTTATTGCATGTTAATTACAATGAAATGAAAATATTATCACGAACTGTGCTTTTGTGTGGTGTGCAGATGTGCCTGGAGCTTTCAAAAGGCAGGATAGACATCTTAGCATGATAGCATCGTCTCTTATGGGCGACTTCAGCAATCAAACTTGTCTGACTGTATGCATTTCTGCAGAGGTGGTCTTATCATACTTTGACTTTACTGAATGATGCCAATCAGACCTCAGCAAACAAGAAATTTGGTTTGTGAAGGAAGTAGTATATCCAATACATAACTGATAGGAAAATCACTGCACTCACAGATTGAGAAAATAAGGTTTCATTATTTTGCCAACGTCTGCATGTCTATTCAGCTTTTTTCAACACAAATAACCCATTTACATTACTTTTGAGTTTTACTATCTAGATGCGAGTCGTTTTTACAATTTATTTCTTTAAAGTTATGTTACTGTGAATGTCTGTAGTGTTTATCGTCATTATAAATCACTACCGTGTTTATGCAATGCACGTAAATGCTAAACTATTACAAAACAGATTTAGCTGTTATTAATTATACATGAATATAATACATGAACATATCTTGGCATATCTTATTTTTGACTTGAATTTTTTAAATTAATAAATCAGTCAATCCCTTCATTTTTGCTTTTTTTGGTCCTCCCCTCCAACAAAACTCTTTGAAATTATGCTGTCAAACTTTACCAATGCAATCTCCTGCTTCATATACTTCCATTGTAAATGCATTAATGTAAACATGATTTGCTTTTAAAACAATAATAAAAAATAAAAAAAATAATAAAAAAAACTTTATGTGAAAGCCAGCAAACACTAGTCCATGTTTTTAAGGGTAACCATATGTCCCAAGCTTTGACTTGTGGAAGCAGTGTGGTGGATTCAGTGACAAACTGACCGCAAAATTACGGACTCCTGAACCCAACATCTAATTACCACATTACCAAAGCACCATAGACAGGCTTATTTTGGATTGGTATAGCCATAAATTAATCTGTGTTTAGATCAGCACGTGGTGCATGTACACTCACCGGCCACTTTATTAGGTACACTTCGCTAACAAAAACATCTTATCAGCCAATTACATGGCAGCAACTCAAATGCATTTAGGAATTTAGACATGGTCAAGATGATCTGCTGAAGTTCAAATTGAGCATCAGAATGGGGAAGAATGGTCATTTAAGAGACTTTGAACGTGGCATGGTTGTTGATGCCAGACGGGCTGGTCTGAGTATTTCAGAAACTGCTGATCTATTGGGATTTTCACGCACAACCATCTCTAGGTTTTACAGAGAATGGTCTGAAAAAGAGAAAATATCCAGTTAGTTGCAGTTCTTTGGATGAAAATGCCTTGTTGATGCCAGAGGCCAGAGGAGAAAGGCCAGACTGGTTTGAGCTGAAAGTCAACAATAACTCAAATAACCACCGAGGTCTGCAGAAGAACGTATCTGAATGCACAACATGTTGAACCTTAGAGCAGAAGAGCTACAGCAGCAGAAGACACACCAGTGTCAATCCTGTCAGCTAAGAACAGCAAACTGAGGCTACCGTTTGCACAGGCACACCAATATTGGACAATAGAAGATTGGAAAAACATTGCCTGGTCTGATGTGTCTCGATTTCTGCTGTGACATTCAGGGTCAGAATTTGGCGTAAACAACATGAAAGCATGGATCCATCCTGCCTTATCAATGGTTTAGGCTGGATACATCTTCAGGATAACACTGACTTGATTAGCCTAACAACCAGCTCATAGAATGTTGAAATAACAGTCTATCTAAAAGTTTTATTCTTTGGTTGAGAGCTATACTTTCTGTACTATAAATCTCAACCAATCTCAACCATGTAGCTGCTGCCGTGTGTAAACAGGAGACTCGCTCTAAATAAGTGCTGAGTTATGAATCTGTTTCTTGCTCCAGAGTTTGGCAGCTCTCTCTCACTCCCCCTGGGTCTTTGGGCCTGTTGCCTGGAGCATGTGATGTACAGCCTCCGTCTCATCCACTTCCTCAACCCTGGCATTCCCTGGCTATGTTTCAGACAGCATAATTCCATGTTATTCATAATTTCTATTGTGTATGTATATGTCACTTTTCAGTGTGCATAAAAGGCTTGGATGAGCTACTACATTTTTATATTCCATTTATTATAAGGAATATATTTAAGGACACAATATTCACCAAGAGTATATTTCAGTTTCTCTTAATAGTTTTAAAAAGATTGACACAAAGACATACATTCACAATAATATAATAGCACTTTAGAATTATATACATTATGCATTATTCACATTAATTATAAACCTGTATATAGTAGCTCTTACCTCTGGGAGATATGAAAAAAAAAGTTGTTGTTCTTGAGCTAGTGAGCTACGAAAGCTCATTCAACTGAGCGCTACTTACCAATTTCTTTAAACAGAGCTTCTTGGTAGTTAACAGAGTAGTTACTAGAATTTTAATATTGCAATACTCGTTTGTTTCTGTGTAGTTAATGATGGAACAGTATTCTAAAGTGTCACCGCAGGATATGCTATTTCAGGCCAGTTCACCACAGTGTTTCATTTGAGATACCAAAAACGTATAGAGTCAAAGATCCGTATCTCTAGGTGGATACATTTCAAACCACAGAACTACTGTATCATTTCCCATTTAATCTTCTGAAAGCTGTGGACTTGCCAAAAAACTAAAAGTCCAGGTGAAGCGAGCTTTAATAGTAGCTCCACTTTTAACCCGAATCAAGCTTTACATGTTTCACCTTTAATTCATTCTATTCAACTAAATAGGCAAAACAATGAGAGCATTTTAAGATAAGACACCTCTGTCTATACTTGCAACCAGGGTGTGATGTACAGGAGAGTTTGGGCTGGCCTTGAAGCCCCTTAGGAAAGTCAAAAGAAAGAGTTTCTCTACTTTCTATTTGACAATAAAATTACACTACACTGAAGAGAAAAAACCTGCTGTTCCCAGAATAATTCTGTAAAAATACAATAAAAATGTAAACATATTTACAGAATAACCTGTAAATTGTTAAAACTGTAAAATTACAAGTGGGAAATCAAATAGCCCTTCTCTTTAGTAATGCTGTTACTAAAATATGTTTTGTATTTTTAACATATATTGACATCCACCATAATGACACTGGTGGTAAAAAGAAAGCCATATGATGAATCAAAGTTCATCACAAGGACCTTTTCCACAAACTGATGTACTGAACTTTGTTCTTTTTTACTTCCAAAAACAGTACATTTAACAGTATTTTTCTGTAAAATGACATTCATTGTAAGGTTATATCTATTACAGTTCCCTTTCAGTCGGTCACGTTCGATGTAGTTGACGTGTCGACTGATTGGGATCACGCTAGGGAGCCTGTCATCTTAGAGTATTGTAAAAATGGGCCAATGGACATCGGCCTGCGTGAAACACATCACACGCACCAGTTGACTTTCACTTTGGAGCCGATCGGTCTTGATGTCTCTGAAGAGTACTGTTGTTTAAAACGAGCGAGTGTGTCTGTGTTCTTCTAGGAAGACTCCCAGGCTGGTGGTTCTATAGCGCGAGTCATGGACAGCACCTTTCTCTGCCAGAAACTGCCTGAATAGCTTTTCCCCCCTCACTACCCTTGACGGAGAAGGTGAAGGATTGCGAGGCTATCCCTCCAATGGAGTGGTCTGTCGCGACACAGGTGCACCTGTGTCCGGTGGCCGCTGCCTTTTGGACGGGGGCCCCTCGTTTCCCCCCTAAGGCCTGTGAGTTCTCGTCCGTTCTGATGAGCAAAGCTTACAAAGCCTGTGGGCATACCGCCTCCTCTTGCGTGCCATGGTGCTGCTACAGGTCTATCAGGCCAGGGCACTCATGGACATGCACGGGGGTAGCCCAGACCGACCTCGCCCTCTGGGGCAGGAGTGTCGTGGCATGCGCGATCAGTCTGGCGATGTCCACCTTAGTGGTCCAGGAGTGCCATCGTTGGCTCAGCCTGGGTGATATGGCGGATGTGGACAAGGTTCGGTTCCTGGTCTCCCCAACTTCCCAGGTTGGGCTGATCGGCGATGCGGTGGAGAGCTGCGCCCAACAGTTCTCTGCTGCCCGAGCACAGACGGAGGACTTCCGGCACATCCTGCCCCGGCGGTTCACTGCTTCCTCCACCCCGCCGGTGGCAGTTCCTCCGCCTGCTCGCCGCCGAGCCCTGCCGCCACTCCCGCTCCCTCTGGGCCTCCACAGCAGCCCTCAGCCAGGCCTCAGCGTGGAGCCGGCCACAGTAGGGGCGCCCAGCCCGCTCTAGGTGCTGCCAAGTCAGGTGGCAAGCGACAGCGAAAGCGTTCCTGAGCGGGTCACTCAGGGATGGAGGAGGATCCTCTTGGAGTTCGTCCGATCGACTCCCTTCCCCCGGTGGAAGGCCGGGTGGAGGCTTTGTTGTGTGTGTGGGACTGTTCCGCCACTGGTGCCCAAAAACAGCAGAGCCGGCGGTACCCGCACTTCAAAGTAAGAGCAGTTTCCTCTGTTCCTGGGTTCAATGAGGGCCAGACTGCCGGTGTGTGACCCTGTAAAGCCTTGCACCCCTCAGCTACCTCTTGTATTGCCAGCCAGCATCGCCCGGTCACACCTTCTCACGCACTCTCTGCCGCTACAAAAACTAGAGACAGGTATTAATCACTCAGACCCTGCTTCGGGCCGCCTTCGGGCCTCCTGAGCTGGGTCCCTGTCTCTAACCTGCTGCCTCACTCTGAGTACGTCTCTGATACCTTGGGCCCCCTGTGTTGGTCCGTTGTAGCACTGAAAGGTGCTTCCGACCGACTCAGCCGGCTCTTGTATCATCAGACACGGCTAGACGATTCAGTTCATCCGGCACCCGCCCATGTGCAGCGCTGTTTGTTACACATCTGTGTTCCGAATTGTGCTGCCGTGTGTGCGGTCGTCGCTTCCTACTGGCGAAGGTTGCGATCGAGCAGTTCCACCAGCCGATATGAAGATAGGCTTCTAAATGAGGCCTGTTCTTCATTGTACTCAAACTATAGTGAGTAAGACCATCAGGGATCTGTGTGCTTGATTCGGGCTATTTTCCAAGCCTCCATTCAAGTTACTACACAGTACATTACTAATGCTCATCCCTATGAATGGTCTGCAGCGTGGGACCTGAAGGGCGCGTACTTCAGATATCCACTCCTCCGTAAACACAGGCCATCCTGTGTCTTGCGTTGAGGGGTCGAAGTCTCAGTACAAGTCCCTCCCTCCGAGTGCTACATAGCCAGTTGGGTCTTTAGGTTAACTGGAGAAGAGTAACTCGCCTACGGACTGAGAAGCTTTTTTCCAGTACAGAGGTGGACTTGGTTTACACGTTTCTCAACTGGAATGTGTCCGGTCGGTGCTTAGAGGTGAGAAAGGGTCCCACTGAATAAACTTCAGAGGCTCCTGGGGCATAAGACGCAGCCACCTATAAACGGTTTCCTCCATATGATGACTGCTTCAGCACTGACTTCATGACCAAGTCCCTAGGTGGCTGTGGCAGAGCAGCACGCTCCGTGTGTAAACAACACCTGGTATGCTGCCAAACTCTCAGCAGTGTTCAGACCTTTTGTTTCTCCGGGCTAATTGCTCCTAGAACAGAAGTGTTTACAAAACACTAGCTCAGGGGCCACGTATAACGGGCATGCGGTAAGAAGGGCTTGGGCATACCTCACACTGCATTGGCATTCAATTCCCTCGAGTTGTTAGCAGTTTCCTTGCTTGATGCTGCTGCTCAGCAAGATGTACTGCCCAGAACAGCGACCGTTGCTCATACGCTTCCCTTGCATGTCACAACTCACCCGCCACCTCCTCCTATGGAGTCAGAAGCTTCTGAGGTTGCTTCTTCCACTTTAAATTACGGCCTGCTCAATCATGCCGCCCATGTGGCCTCACGACAGCCTGTTGCCGAAGAAAGTGGAGACTCCATCCCCAGGCGTTCCAGCTGTCCGGGATATCTTCGGGGCCGCACAGTTACATCTGTTGCCGCTCTGATCTTGTTCCCTTGCCAGTTGTTTACTCCCTTAAACACGGAGACACCGGCTTACAGCTGACTCCGGGGCCTACGCAAAATGTGTTAATTCCCCAGTGAGCCCTCTTGCACTTCACTGTGTAAGTCAGGTAAGAAGGAGCAGGTTCTTTTAGTTGCCCCGTAATGGCCCAACTAGTACCTCGTTCCCTAGACAGCCTTCCTGACTCATTTCTCTGAGATTTCTCAGGGATAGGGCACCGTTGGCACCCGCACCGATCCGGAGAAATCCAGGTTCCGTTGCGGTGGTTCAGCTATCTACCGCTGAAAGAACGTAGATACTATTACTTCTGCGAGAGCTCCCTCTAAAAAATGAGGCTTGCTTACGATCTGAAGTAGAACCTGTTCGTTGTTGGTGTTCTTCTCACGAGAGGACCCCCTAGAGTGTTCGATCACTTCTGTGCTTCCTTTCCTGCAGAAGATGGGTCAGAGCGTGGCTGTTTCGCTCCACCCTCAAAATGATGTTGCCCTTAAAGCAGGGGTTCTTAACCTTTTTGATGTAGGGGCTCAAATTTTACAGTACAAAGTGGCCCAGGGCCCATTCAAATATTAGCACTGTATTGGTTTATTGATCTCACCCTTGGTTTGATTTGTATTCAATAACTAAACGAAATCCACTTGCATTTTAACAGTTTGTTATTCATGTGTATGTAAACCTGCACATACAACAAGATGCCAAACACACAACAATTCATGGAACAAATCAATCTGCATCAAGAACAAATTGAAAGGCTCAAGTCAGGCATATTAACACAAAAATCAGTTAGATTTGACAAATTTTACTTACAAAAAAATTGAAAATGTATATAAATAAAAATAAATAAAATAAAAACAATAAAATGTGTTGCTAAAATAAATCAATTCAAAATAATATTTTGAAAATTGAAATAAAGTGCAAATGAAAAAATATAGCTTTATAATCTGCAAAATAATTGTTTCAGCAGTCTACATTTTTGCATAGCAGAACCTGAAGTTGCTCTTCATATCTGTTATAAATGAACAATAACAGTCACAACAGTCCAATTTGAACAAGCTACAACTCCCTATTTATGTTCCCCTCTTAATGAGACACTTGGGCCTGCTTCACAGACATTATCAGATCCAGTCTGGGTCGAATGGGGGAAAGGCTCACTCTCAGAGTAGCCTCCAGTGTTGCTTTGAGTCTGTTTCAGGCCTAGGTCTTAGTTGTGGCCACAATGGAGAATCCTGATTCACACAGGTATGTAGTTGTGAATGCGAGGAGTAGTTTCACAGCCCTCAGTGCTAGACATGGGTACTCTTTTGAGACAGCAATCCAGAAAGAGCCCAGATCCAATTTGCCCCACTGCATCTTTAAAGTACTGTCAGTGGCTACTTCCAGAAGCTGGGATTCCAGATGTGAGGGCAAAGCAACATCATTTTTAGTGGGATCCACAGAAAATGGGTCCACAATCCACATGTGTCCCTCTCTGGGATCCTCAGGAAAGTAGTCATCAAATTTCACTGCCAGTTGTGAGAGGTGCTGTGAGACTGAGTCACTAATCTTCACCTGGGGGGAGTTTTCCAAAATGTCAGACAAAAGGGGAAACATGTCCATCCTTTTTCCTTAATCCACAAAGCAAGTTTCATCTTAAAAGCTTGAACTTTATCTGCAACAAAAAAAATATGTTGCTATTTCTCCCTTGAATTGAGATATTCAGCTGGTTCAGCAGTGAAAAAATGTCACAGAGGTAGGCAAGTTTAGCTGTGAACTGTGCATTGGCATAATAATGTGCAAAAGGAGAATTTCTCTCAGTGAGAAAAGATAGGACCTCATTCCTCAGTTCAAACAAACGCTTGAGGACCAGTCCTCTTGAGAGCCATCTCACCTCACTGTGATAGAGCAGCTGGACATGATCTGCTTCCAAGCCTTCACAAAGTTTGGCAAAACATCTGGAGTTCACAGCATTATTTTTAATGAAGTTTATGGTTTTCACACTTACATCCATCACCTCATGTAACTCTGGTGACATTTTTTTTTGCCGCAAGGCTTTCACGGTGAAGAAAACAGTGGGTCCATTTAGCTTCTGGGGCACGATCAAGTATCTGCCTGACGACACCATGATGCCTGCCTGTCATTGACGCTGCACCATTGCTGCACACCCCAACACAGTTCTGCCAGTCTAGGCCGTTCTCTTTGAAGTAGTTATCCATGCAGCGGAAAACATTCCTGAGCCATAGTCCGTGTGGGTAGCTCTCCACAAAACAGTATGTCTTCGTGCAAACTACTGTCCCAGCGATAGCGAACAAAAACCAGTAGCAGTGCAGCATTTGTGACATCAGTAGACTTGTCTAGTTGCAAAGAGAAAAATGGGCTGCTTTTTATTCTTTCTAGCAACTGATGCTGTATGTCTGTGGCCATGTCCGCGATACGGTGACTAACAGTGTCGTTTGAGAGTGGGATGGTTAGCAGCTTTTTTGCAGCAGCCTCTCCGATCTTCTCACGGCACATATCCACAGCGGCAGGTAAAACCAACTCCTCCGCTATCGTGGATGCTTTCTTAGTCTGTGCCACTCGTCTGGCTACGAGGTAGCTGGCTTTCAAAGCGCATTTAGAATTTCCAGTCAGTGACACAACAGACCTTTTCTGCATCTGAAGCCCATTTTCTTTTCTCTTGAAAAATTCCACCGACTTTCCCACAAGCAATGAATGTTTGGTTTCTAGATGCCGCTTTAGTTTTGAAGGCTTCAGTGCTTCATTGTGGGCATTAGCCCACACTCCACACACTGGGCTCTCGGGCTCTGCCTCGTCACCTCCATTCACAAATCCGTACTTAATGAAGTCAGGATTATTTTTGCGGCAAAATCTTGACTTTTGGGCCGGGTTGGCGTGACTTTGGCCTCCCCTTTTCCGCTTTAAAAATGTCTCCTTAACTTTTGCTACAGGCTACGGTTGACTGAGTGTCTTCTTCTGCTTATTGGCGCTTGTTAAACAACTAACTGAGGCATTACTGCCACTAGTGGTGGGATGGTGTATTGTAACTGTCTCATGGATAACAGTGGTCATTCTGGTGTCTTCAATTGATAACTTGTTTGGTCCCGCGGCCCTCGCGGCCCACAGGTGAAAAACGTAACGTTTTTGGCAGCCCTCCAGGTGGCGCTCTTGGGCCGCGGCCCTACGGTTAAGAATAGGTGCCTTAAAGCACATCAGGATGCAGTCGAGATATAGGAAGTACGACTTGATCGTCAGGTTCCTGAGCGGTGCAAGGAGATGAATTCTACAGGCAGTTGAGTAAAAAAATTCTGTTTTTAAAGAAACAGTTCTCCTGCTTGCTTGCACTATCAAGAAGGTAGGGGACCTTCACACATTTTCGGTCAACGAATCGTGCCTGGTTTTGGGCCGGCTAACTCTGGATTTGTGCCCAAGATTCCTACCTCTCCCTTAAAACGGGACCAGGTGGTGAGCCTGCAAGCGCTGCCCCGGAGGGGGCCTGAATTTTCTCTGTTCCTCCCGCTTTGCGGTTATTCAGGACAGAATGCAAAGTCACAGGACCTCTCCAGCTCTCGTCTGTTTCGGAAACCAGCAGAAGGTGACCACCATCAAACAAACCACATGTAAGACGATTACTAAGTTTGTGTGGGACAATGTGGGACATGTTACCAACACTAAAACATAACCTTAAACTGTTATATAATGTCTATTTAACTTAATAAAAACATTTGTATTCTGTATTTCAGCTGATAAAAATACTTTGTTCTTTAGTCCCTTCCAGAAAACGTCTCGGTTACCAATGTAACTCTCGTTCCCTGAAGGAGGGTACGGAGACTTAGTGGATCGTACCGACTGATGGGATCATGCCAGGGAGCCAGATGTCTTCGATATAGTATACAAATCAAGCCAAATGAGCGTGCTTGACTCAAGGGTGCCCTCTATTTGAAGAGAGCACCTGAGAAGCTACTGGCTCAACACGTAAGCTAACCTAGCAAACGTATTAGGTGTCGCCCAACCCGCAGCTCTATAAACATCTGCCAGCGAGGCACCCTGTGCCAGCGCCCAGGAAGCAGCAACACTCCGGGTGGAGTGGGCATGCAACCCTGGGGGACAAGGTACATCTTGGGTATCATACGCCAAGATGATGGCATCCACTATCCAGTGGGCCAGCCTTTGCTTAGAGACTGCCTTCCCTTTCTGCAGGCCTCTGAAACAGATGAACAGCTGATCTGAGGTTCTAAAGCTTTGCGTTCTGTCCAGATAAGTCCGTAAGGCGCGGACTGGACAGAGAAAAGCTAGGGTTGAGTCTGCCTCCTCCAGGGGCAGCGCTTGCAAGTTCACCACTTGATCTCGAAAGGGAGTAGTGGGAACTTTCGGCACATATCCGGGCCGAGGTCTCAGTGTCACCTGAGAGTCAGCCGGCCCGAATTCCAGGCACGATTCGTCTACCGAGAAAGCGTGCAGGTCCCCTACCCTCTTGATAGAAGCCAGTGCAAGCAAGAGAACTGTATTGAGAGACAGAATTTGAGGTGCTGTTAACACCAGAGATAGGTCCCAAGAGGGTATGGAAGAGATGCGAGGAGGGTTCAACCTCCTTGCTCCCTTAAGGAACCTGACGATCAGATCGTGCTTCCCCAGGGATTTCTCACCAACTGCATCGTGATGTGCGGCAATAGAGGCAACATACACTTTGAGGGTGGCGGGAGACAGCCCTCGCTCCAACCCCTCTTGCAGGAAAGAAAGCACTGATCCGACCGAACAAACTCGGGGGTTTTCTTCGTGAGAAGAACACCAATCGATGAACAGGTTCCACCTCGATGCATAAGCCAGTCTCGTGGAGGGGGCTCTAACAGAGGTGATAGTGTCTACGACAGCTTGTGGTAGACCCCTCAGAACCTCCACTTCCCGTCCAGGGACCAGACCTGGAGTCTCCACAGGTCTGGACGTGGGTGCCAAATGGTGCCCTGCCCCTGAGAGAGAAGGTCCTCCCTCAGGGGGATGGGCCAGGGAGGGGCTGAAGAGAGGAGTATGAGTTCGGAGAACCAGGTCCGGTGGGGCCAATAAGGGGCAACTAGCAAGACCTGCTCCTCTTCCTCCCTGACTCTGCACAGTAACTGTGGAATTAGGCTCACCGGGGGAAACGCATACTTGCGTAGACCCGTCTGCTAGCTGTGTGCCAGTGCATCCACACCGAGAGAGTCCTTGGTTAGTGAATAAAACAACTGGCAGTGGGACGTTTCTGGAGAGGCAAACAGGTCTACCTGTGCGGCCCCGAAACGATCCCAGATCAGCTGAACCGACTGGGGGTGGAGTTGCCCTTCCGTAGGCTTTATTTGCTGTCGTGAGAGCCTGTTGGTGGCACGATTGAGCAGACCTGGAATATGAATGACACGAAGCGACCTCAGATGCTTCTGACTCCACCAAAGGAGGAGACGGGCAAGTAGTGTCAGATGACGTGAACGTGCACCACCTTGCTTGTTGATGTACGATATGGTCGTGGTATTGTCCGATCTGACCAGTTCATGCTTGCCGAGCAGCGGCGTTCTGAGGCGTCTCAAAGCAAGTAGTACCGCTAACAACTCGAGGCAATTGAGATGCCAATGCAGCTGAGGATCTGTCCAGCGTCCTGCTACTGCATACCCATTGTGCGTGGCCCCCCAACCTGTCTTGGAGGCATCTGTGAACACCACCGCTTGCCGTGACTGCCGCTGCGGAAGCCATATGCCCCAGGAGCCTCTGAAAGTATTTCAGTGGAACCACCTTCCTGCTCTTGAACATATCCAAGCAGTTCAGTATCAACTGGGCACGATCCTCCGTTAGACGTGCCGTCTGTTTGACCGAGTCCAACTCCATACCGAGAAAAGAGATGCTCTGCTCGGGGGTGAGCTTGCTCTTTTCCCAGTTGACCTGAAGACCCAATGGACTGATATGCTGGAGCAGCAAGTCTCTGTGTTCGCACAACTGTTCCCGCGACTGAGCCAGTATCAGCCAGTCGTCGAGGTTGTTGAGGACACGAACGCCCTGTTCTCTCAAGGGAGAAATGGCCGCCTCCGTGAGCTTCGTAAAGACGCGGGGGGACAGAGACAGTCCAAAGGGTAGGACTTTGTACTCATACGCCCGACCCTCGAATGCGAACCTCAGGAATGGCCTTTGTCGTGGCAGGATGGAGACGTGAAAGTACGCGTACTTCAGGTCTACCGCTGCAAACCAATCTCCTGGACGGACACATCTGCACATGTCCTTGAGTACTATCATCTTGAACGGGAGCTTGTAAAGGGCCTGATTCAAGATGCGTAGGTCCAAGATTGGTCTTAATCCACCTCCTCTCTTTGGCACAATGAAGTAAGGGCTGTAAAACCCTCGCTTCATGTCGGCTACAGACACCGGTTCTATTGCATCCTTCGCCAGTAGTACAGCAATTTCCGCACGCAAGATTGGGGCAGATCTTCTCTTCACAACCGTGGAGCTAAGGGCAGCGAATCTGGGTGGGTGCCGGTGGAACTGAATCGTGTAGCCGCGTGCAATGGTGCTGAGGAGCCAGCTGGACAGTCTGCAGAGGTCTTTCCAGGCTTGCAGAAACCGTACCAGGGGGGCTCGTGGCACCACTGACGTACCAGGAGGAGGTCAGCGAAGTGGAGGGCAGGGACCTAACCCGGAGGGCCCTAAGGCGGTCCGGAGGGGGGTCTGTGTACGTATCACACAAACCTGCCTCCACTTGGTGGCATTGAGTACGGGAGGAGGCAAACCTGGGTCCTTGAACCGTACTCGTCTGCCAACTGGCGACACAAGAGGGGATTGAGGCAGGCCAGACTGATCTGGGGTGTCTGATAATCTGAACCTCTTGAAACCCAGGGTTGAGAATTTCTGTCCCTTTGGCGATTCGGAAACCACTGTACTCCGGAGAGACAATGGTGGAACAACAACCACCAGAGAAACTTTCGTCCCCAACCCTGGGGGGCCTGTATCAGGGACTGGTCTTAAAGGCCTGTATCAGGCATTAAGACCAATCTTGGACCTACGCATCTTGAATCAGGCCCTTTACAAGCTCCCGTTCAAGATGATAGTACTCAAGGACATGTGCAGATGTGTCCGTCCAGGAGATTGGTTTTCAGCGTTAGACCTGAAGGACGCGTACTTTCACGTCTCCATCCTGCCGCGACACAGGCCATTCCTGAGGTTCGCGTTCAAGGGTCGGGCGCATCAGTACAAATTTTACTCTTGCCTCCTGGACTGGCAAGATCTGACACAGGCTGGGCAGCCTGCCTATGGCTAGCTCTATGCTGAGGCCCAAGCTGTGGCAGGGGCCTAACAGGCTGAGCTGCCTTAGGTGACGTGCTGGTGGAGTGACTGCTAGCGGCGACGGGGTGAGAGGCTCAGCAGGCCGTCGTGGCAGGGTGTGTCGGGCTTCCTCCACTTGCGACTGAGCTACAGAAGGCTGTTGGGCACCACCCACTGTAGCGTCGCAGAACAACCCCGTCTGGGAAACTGGGGAGTCCAGGATCCGAACCTTGTCCGCATCCTCCATATCAACCAGACCGAGCCAATGATCGCGCTGCTGAACCACCAGAGTGGACATTGCCAGACCGATCGCGCAGGTTGCCACACTTGTGCTCCGAAGAGACAAGTCGGTTGCCCTACAGAGCTCACCCATGAGCTGACAGTCTGGCCTACCCTTTTGCACATCCTGGAGTGTTTAAGCCTGAAAAAGCTGTAACAAGGCCAAAGTGTGCATAGAGGCGGCGGCTTGCCCACAGGCTCCATAAGCTGCGTCTGACAAAGCAGACAACGACTCCAGAGCCTGTGAGGGGAAACACGGTTCTCCAGACCCGGATGTAACAGCCGCCGGACACAGGTGTGCCAGAACAGACCGCTCCACCGGAGGGATCGCCGTATAACCACTCGTCGCGCCGCACTCCAGGGTAGCGAGGGGGGAGGAGCCATCCTGGTCACTTAAGGCAGTAAAGGGTGCCTTCCATGACCTGGTTAGCTCTCCATGCATCTCAGGAAAGAAAGGTACTGGAGCTGTGGGCAGAGCCCGACCCGCTCCAAGAAACCAATCATCCAGCCGAGACTGAGCGGGCCCGGGCGGAGGATTCCACTCGAGCCCAACAGCCTCGGCAGCCCGTTTCAGCATAGCTAACGACTGTGGATATGACTCAGGCCATGCTGTACAACCCAGGGGGGACAGCACGGGGGAATACAGCTCCCGACAGTATACAGCCCGACAGTATACAGCTCGCCCTCAAATGTAGTGGTCGGCATCCTATCCCCCTGGTAAATTTCCAATGGAATGTCTAATTCACCCATTACAGATGAATCAGTGCGCTCAACACTAGAATCCAAAGGTATCGATGTGAAGGAGTTGTGATGAGTCCACGGGGAATAATCTCCGGGTGGAGCCTCAAACACAACTCTGCGATCACCTGACTCACACCACCCGTGAGGGAGTAGCGCAAAATCAGGGACTCTACATTCGCGAGCGAACGAGAGTCTAGATCTCAAAACCGAGATAGGCAAATTTTCACACAGAAAACATGCACCATCCATAGGCTTGGGTATCGAGTATCGAGTATCGAGTATCGATTGGAACCGGGACTAGCTTTGCGATTTTCCCGGAATCGTTCAAAAGTTTAAATTTCGATTCCTATTTTCGATTCACAGTCCGCCGACCGGAAGAAGAAACCGCTGTCTAAGTTACCAATTTGATCATTTCTAGCTCTATTCTGAACTGAAGTAACTACCTAATCGATTTCAAACTGCCAAATGTTAACTCGCTGAACACTGACAGCTGTAGCCTACTTCCCCAACATTTGTAAACTGGAGCCTACTTCCCCAACATTTGTAAACTGTAACATACACACGGCATGGTAAATGCGTGTATTACTAGCACAGGTGTAAGCGTATATGGATTGTTATGCTAAACTGCGAACCGATACATTTTATGAGACGCTGTGTGAGTTGCCTTATTAACTCACACAGCGTCTCATAACATTTATTCAGAGCAAACAACCCTGAAGCTAAACCTTAAAAACGTACTTATATGATGTTTTCTTATTCTTCGGTATCTTGCAAGTTGCAACCATATTCTCTCGTCCTCTGCTCGTCCGTTTGAAAACTGCGCGCGATGCCGGCGAACGTAAAAAAAAAAAAATTAATGAAAACACATTTACACATGAGTGTAAACCATATTCTCATGCATATTGCATACTCGAACTGCATATTTAGCCTATTTTACCTGATAGCCCATTTTAGCTGTGAAAATAGCAATTGATGGAGAAGGTCAGACTATTTCCTTCAGAAAGACCGTTGGTTAGCTAGCTCATTTAAAATATCCTAACATTTTTTGTTTAAAATAGATTTGATATTTATATTGTAGTTGAAAACAGCCCTGTGAGAAATTCATAGTAAAGTTCATAAAAAGTAAAAAGTTCATAGAATTAAAATTGATCTAAAGTTTTTTTGACCCTTAAAAGAATCGGAATCGAGAATCGTTAGGAACCGGAATCGAAACAAGGAATCGGAATCGGAATCGTTCAAATTCAAACGATACCCAACCCTAACCATCCACAAAAGCTGCCTCAGCGTGTTGTATGCCCAAACACGCGACACAGAAGTTGTGACCATTACAGAGGGCTAGGGAACGACCACATCCAGTAGCGCACAGGTGGAAAGACATCCTTCTTCCGGAGAAGAAATATGAAAAACTCACCCGTGTTTACTTCCTTGGAATAACGCCCTTCACCAGTGCTGGAGCACACAGGGATGTCCGTGGCGACACTGACGGGAAACCCCGTCAGTGAAGCACTCACTTTCCTCGCCCTTAAACCGACCGTCAGTCAACCAACACAAAGGTTGCTGTGAGAACAGCAGTTAAGAGATTCAGAAGCTCACGATCACCGCTGCCACACGCTGTAATGTCAGCACTGGGAGAGCTTCCAACAGAAGTGCCGACACACACAGGCTTGTTATTAAAGTACACTTTCAGAGATATCGACATAACAACCGATCAGCTCCGAAGTGAAAAGAATGAATGGTGGGTGCATCCACTTCCCTGTTATACCCACGCTGCAGGGTGGGGCGTGGATTGCGCACCTGCCAAAGCTCATTTGGCTTGATTTGTATACTATATCGAAGACATCTGGCTCCCTGGCGTGATCCCATCAGTAGGTACGATCGACTAAGTCGAACGTTACCCGACTGAAAGGGAACACCATTATATCACAATGTAACATAACATGTCTTTATTTTACATGTCATTTAAATTCAACATCTGAGCCCAAAGGCAGCAGGCATCATGCAGATAAGTATTTTTGAAACAGTTCTGACCAAGTCCAACTAAAACCCAACAAAATAAATAATGAACAAATAAAATATAAAACAACATGAAATTAGTTCATTGACAGTCTTATATATTAAGAATATATTAAACCAAAAACTTTCATATTTTTAGAAAGGATGTTAATTAAAACAACCACAGCAGGCAACAAGTTGATAAATTCAGTTAAATTAAAATTAAAATGTACTGAATTATCCATTTGTTTTCTGACAGGGAATACATGGAACGAATCACCGGTCCACATTTTCATTGACAGCCGTCACAACCTACTAGTGACCGTATTTACTCCTTTCTTTTCAACCATTGGATAGGATTTAAAAAACGGCTGTTGTATTTTTACTTCTGACGAAGTGCTGTTAAATGTAGGTGAAAAACTATGCCGCAAAAAGAATAAATAAAATGCTTTCTTAAAAAGGCAAAATAACGCATGCACATTTTCTTAATATGATAATTAAAAACCAACACACTGATGAAAACGCGGGACATTTTCTCAATATGCAACGTGCGGGACAAGGGGTGAAAATGCTGTGCGGTACAACGCAAAGTGGGACGGGTGGTCACCCTAGCAGAAGAATTTATATATATATATATATATATATATATATATATATATATATATATATATATATATATATGTGTGGTTTTTGTTATAAGAGGCAGTACAAACAAATTTGTGCATAAAAACCACTCCTTAATGGACTTCATGGATTTTCAAATGTAACATTTTTGAAAGTGAAAAAACATTGTTTCATGATATTTCATTTGAATGTAATTTATTTCAGTATTCTCTTTATTTTGTTCCAGTTTAGGTAAACTTCTCTTCAAATATATTATAACATGAAAACAACTAAATTGCAATGGGCCACATTTCATTTGAATGCCAAAGGTCAAACAGGGGCCAAAAAAGCAGACCGAAAACTATAGTGCAATGAAAGTGCAAAGCCAATGATGACCACATGTCAGAGAAACCTAAAAATATGACTAACATATTAACTTACAGGAGTTCTAAACATAGGTCTCATCACCAAGGCATTTTCAATAGGCACATGGGAGTCTGGACATGCGAACGGCATACCAGACCAGCAAACCACATGGTGCTCTCATAAAGAGCAAGACACTAAAAGAACCTGAAGGGTTAAAATTTAACAAATATAAGCTATGAATCCCAATCTGCTCTAATGATGGAATTATGTGGATTCAGTATTCCTAAGCATATTGATTTTTAGGCTGGTATAAGAATGTAACTTGTCTTGAACTGTTATATGGACATAAAACATCCATTAAAATCCAATATCCTTTATCTAGTGACCAAAATATCATAATATCAAAGACTTAAAGGGATAATTTACTCACCATCATGTGGTTCCAAACCTGTTTTACTTTCTTTCTTTGGCAGAACACAAAATAATATATGTTGGAAACCAAATAGTTTTGGTAACCATTGACTTCCATTGTATGAAAGAAACAACAACAACACAGAGACATCTCAAAAATATATTCAAAAATAAAGTCATGGGGGTATAAATAATTGTAGGCTACACTTTAGCATACTTTTAAAAGGAGTAATTGCTATGTAAATAATTTTGGTAACACTTTGTTTTAGGGTTCAATTCTCGCTATTAACAAGTTGCTTACACATACTACTAGGATATTGGCTGTTTATTAGTACTTTTAAAGCACATATTAATGCCTTATTCTGCATGACCTTATTCTACATCCCTTAATCCTACCCAATACCTCAATTTAAAAGCAAAAGTTGTAGTTAATAGTGAAAATGTGTTCAGGCCGAAGTGTGAACAGAATGTAATGTTTTTGGACACTAGTAATTAGAACTAAATGAAAATGTATTATTTCCCTTTATATTCAATTATATTGAAGTTTGGAGTGCTTTTTCACCCACTTAATTAGGACTTGAGAACATATTTATATGTCATTTCTTAATTATTGTCTTCTATATACTTCTAGTGTATTGCTGAATGTACTGACAATCATTAAGCTATGGTGAACTAAAATATCCTTAAATGTCATTTGACACATGTATGTTGTGTATTTCAATTCAGTTAGTTACAATTCAGTACATTTAAATATGTATTCATTTTAAAATGTAATATCGAATAGGCCTAACACTTTACAGTTAAAATTATAATCAAGTACTTTATGTGTGCTTTAGTATGTTAGTCAACACATCAAAATAAGTGTACTTCTTTAAAGCACAACAAAATGTACGCTAAATTAGAAATATTGTCTCACTTTATTAAGTATCTTTAACAACTATGTTCTAACATTTTAATTAATCATTAGATACAATGCAGTATTTACACACACACACACACACACACACACACACACACACACACACACACACACACACACACACACACACACACACACACACACACACACACACACACACACACACACACATATATATTTACCGTACCCTTATTCCACCTCAATAGCAGCAAATGTGATTTGCAATACAACATGAATACAATAAGTGCATTATACATATGTTTTGTTGATACAAGAACATAGTAACACCAAATATAAAGTGTGGCCAAATACAGTTTTTAATTAAAAAAAGTTTACATGGATTATTTCATGTGTATTAGAGCAGTAGGTAAGTGGTAGAGAGGAGGAGAAGGATATGAGAGACAGACAGAAGAGATATATTATACTGCATAAAATCGAATAATGACAGAAACAATATATCACATGGAGAGAATAATGGACAGAGAGACACATGACAGCAGCGATACTAATGGCTTTGGGATGTTTCCAGCTTGCCACTGTGCCAACTCACCAAATGACATCACTGAGAGGGAATGTAATAAGTGATTCATGATCAGCTTTGAATCTGATACCTCATTTTCCACACCTGAAGAGCGATCTCACCTGGCTGTCATAGTTTTTATATTGTCTCTGATGCATTCATTGATTTTCTATTCTTCTTCATGAATACAGTATTTCTCTTTTTACTTTCACTATTTTTAAATCAAGTTTAATTACCATGTCCATTTTCCATCTGTTCCCTCTCTTTTCACTCCCTCACTTCCTAACACTAATGCAGAGATGCCTGAGCCAAACCTCTGGACCACATAAGCAGGAAATTGCAGTTTGTTTTAAGTAAATTTGCACATGTAATGATATCTCGATGTTAGGCCTGACAGCGTGCAGCAGCGTGTAATTATTGTTCGAGGTTTGCGGAATATATTCCCATCAGGGTGATCTCTTAAAATCTTGGGGCCCATGCAGGACAACATGTTTATGAAGGCCTCCCATAGCTCCATTGAGAATGTTATGCCATAGAGCACTTCAGTGGGACGCGCTTACCCCTAAGAAAATCTTGTTATAGGATGAACTGATTGAATTTAAGCCTTTATTCAAATATAAACTCCTGGAAGTACACACACAACACTCTTACAGTTTTAAAAAGTTCACTTTGTAATAATGTGACTCTAAAAGTTTTACTTTAAAACACATTTAAAATCATTATATCTTAATAATCTTGTGCTGTTCTTTAAAGAAGTAGCCTACACTTATTTTGAAGTGTTGACTAACATACTAAAGCTCATGTAAAGTGCTTGATTATAATTTTAACTGTAGTATGTTATTTGATAACTGTCACAGACGTGTTTGCAGGCAGGAAGACAAAGACAGATGAATAAAGTTCTAAACGTAGTTTAATAACAAGTAATCCAGACAGGCATTAACACAACACATGGCCGATTTCATTAATATTATATTATCTGCAAGTAAAGTTGTATAAAAATATACTTTTAAGATTTTAAGTACACTACAAATGCACATTCACTAAAATGAGGCGCATTTCTTTTTTTCTAGGTAAAACAAAACAATCTTATTCCCAGTCATCTTTCGATATGTTCGGCTGAATGAATTGATCATTTTTACATTTGTGCTGTAAGGTTCCCAGTCATGCACATAAATTGCATTTAGTTGTATAACAACTGAGAACCCGACAATAAGCCATGTTCAGTCCTCATTCTCCTGGATCTGTCTGCTGCCTTCGACACTGTGAATCATCAGATCCTTCTGTCCACCCTCTCATCACTGGGCATCACAGGAACTTCACTCCACTGGTTTGAGTCCTATCTCACAGGTAGGTCCTTCAAGGTCGCATGGAGAGGCGAGGTATCCAGGGCACATCAGCTGACCACAGGGGTTCCCCAGGGTTCAGTTCTTGGTCCCCTCCTCTTCTCCATCTACTGTACACCACATCACTGGGACACATCATACAGGCACACGGTTTTTCCTACCACTGCTATGCTGATGACACTCAGCTCTTCCTCTCATTTCAACCAGATGATCCCACAGTAGCTGCACGGGTCTCAAGCTGTCTGGCGGACATCTCCACATGGATGAAGGAACATCACCTGCAGCTCAACCTGGCAAAGACTGAGCTTCTCGTCCTCCCTGCCAATCCGTCTCTACAGCACGACTTCACCATCCAGCTAGAATCATCATTAATCACCCCATCAAGGTCAGTCAGAAATCTTGGAGTAACGTTTGATGACCAGCTGACCTTCACAGACCACATTTCAAAGACAGCTCGATCTTGCAGGTTTGCACTGCACAACATCAGGAAGATCCGGCCTTTCCTAACTGAGCATGCAACACAACTTCTCGTCCAGGCCCTGGTCATCTCTAGGCTTGACTACTGCAATGCCCTTCTGGCTGGACTTCCAGCATGTGCAACCAAACCCCTACAGATGATTCAGAATGCTGCAGCTCGTCTTGTCTTCAACGAGCCCAAAAGGGCCCACGTCACTCCTCTGTTCATCTCTCTACACTGGCTACCTCTCGCTGCTCGCATCAAGTTCAAGGCATTGACGCTTGCTTACAGATCCATCACAGGCTCAGCTCCCTCCTACTTTCACTCACTCCTACGAGTCTACATCCCTACCAGACACCTACGATCGGTCAACGAGCGACGTCTCGTGGTTCCATCGCAGAAAGCCACAAAATCACTTTCCAGGACATTCTCATTCACAGTTCCATGCTGGTGGAACGCTCTCCCCACCCTCATCCGGAATGCAGAATCCCTGACAACATTCAAAAGACAGCTAAAAACCCATCTCTTCCGTGAGCTCTTAACCTCATAAAAAAATTTAAAAAAAAGTTTTTCCCTTTGAAACATCACTTATCAGGCTTATGCTACTCTGAATAATACCTGAACTTCGTATTTTGAGCACTTCTTGTGTTGTTGTTGTTTTTTGCCTCTTTATGATGACTCGCTTAAATTAGTCCTAATTTGTAAGTCGCTTTGGATAAAAGCGTCTGCTAAATGACTAAATGTAAATGTATAGAAAAATTCTGTACAGAAAAAAACAGGCATGAGAAGAAAAAACTATCTAAAAAGAGACAAACAAATAGACAGAGACAGAAATGGAGAGAAAATATTCTCCAGGTTTAAAATTACAGTTGTTCCAAGACTTCACTACTGGTCACAGATAATATCAAAGTTTATTTAACCGTCCTGGAATATTTTTAACTGATGTAAACAGTCTGACCACAGAAACAATGAGAGCATCTGTTTTCTAGATGACTGTTCCTATAAAACTCATCAAATGATTCTTCATACTTGACCTGCTTACAGTAAACAAGAATAAATCAAAAGTTTATTCACTGTTCAGAAAAATCAGTGAATAAAGAGTATTTTGTTCCTATAAAACTCATCAAATGATTCTTCATACTTGACCTGCTTACAGTAAACAAGAATAAATCAAAAGTTTATTCACTGATCAGAAAAATCAGTGAATAAGAGAGTATTTTGTTGACTTTGTTTTACTTCAATTGTAAGATGACAATGGCGGTTGTGGTGGTCAGTGGGTCTATGGATAGAGCTGAATTCGATAAGCTACATTTATTTATTCATTACAACACTGGGGAAGGACAAATGTGCACATTAGGAGAGAGAAGGGGAGAACGAGAGAGAAACATGCCAGTGTTTGAGGTTTGTGTTTCCTTTGGCCTCCTCTATGGAATTCACTTATTTGTGGAAATGTCAAGAATTCAAGTAATGGGCCCTACTAAACACAGAAAAATAAATGCAATGCTCAGCATATGAGGAACCATGACAACCAGACCTGTGAACGATATTCTCTTCTTTCTCGTTTTACCTGTATCTTTGATCAAATAGATGTAGCCTTGGTGAACATAAGACATTTTTCCATTTATACATATTTTGTATATCTATAAATCATCTAGATATTCTTTATAATCCAACATATAGAAAGCTGTTGTCATTGACAAGAATATTACATAGCAAGGCTGGTTCATGTTCACATATCAAGAGAAATAAACTCCAGAAAAGTTAATATTGTCACACGAAGTGTGGCAGGCAACATGCACGAAGATGGAATACTTTAAATAGTCTTTAATAATAAATGCAGGAGATCGCTTGGAGTACAAAGGAGATAAACCACAAAGCTAGGAGATAAACTGAAGGCTTATATACACAAGGGAGGATAATCAACACAACAAGGAACAGGTGTGGAACTCAATTAACGTCCATAGAAACTCACGCCATAAACATCTAACAAAGTCCAACAGAGGAGGGAGGGTGCACATCCTGATTTTTCCAAGTTAGACTCATTCCTGGGTCAACATATTTTGTTGATCCTAGAACAACATTCGTGTCCGAAACTGTAATCATAACCATATCTCTACCCCTAAACCTAAACCTACCCATAAGTCATCCCTAAATCAGAGGGAAATGATAGGTGAATAACACTGATGTAGAAGCACCTAACCCTGGTTGTAAGCCTTGACGTAAACTTGACATAAACTGTGAATTTTGTCCTTAAATCTGAGGGGTTGATTGGAATGCTGTTCCAGGATCAACAAAGATGTTGATCCAGGAACATGATGCACTTGGTGAAATCAGGTTCTGCGAGGGATGGTGGGGGCTAGAGCTGTAGAGGTAGACATAGAGCTGGAGAGGGATGTGACCAAGGTTGGACTGGCAGATGGAAACACCATAGCGGTGATGATGGCAGGAGGAGCTGATGAAGGGAGGATCCAATTGACAACATAGAGTACAGCCAGGACGAAGGCCCATGGTGAAACCGATGGTGTGAAGAGCCAGAGTGGAGTCAGAGGTCTGACAACCAGCGGTTGAGCCAGGAGAGCTGGAGACCCAAGTGGACTCGAGGAGACACAGAGACCGGGTGATACCGTAAGTCCTAGAGGCCAAGGTGGAGCTGCTGTAATGAGCGGCTGAGGTGGAGCCAGGGTGCTGGAAAACTGAGGAGGAGACTTGGAGCTGGGCTGGACCATCAGAGATGAAGGAGACTTGGAGCTGGACATGACCAGCGGAGACGAAGGAGACTTAGAGCTGGGCAAGACCAGTGGAGATGGGAGATTATGGGGATAACTTCTTCTACTTCCTCATCAAATAATACAGAGGCAAGGCACAGCTCACCCTCAGCAGCGAGAGTGTTCCACCCATGCCCTCGTAGGCCATGAGCACACCCACTGGGATGGGCAATGTTGCCAGCTCACGCATCTGGTCAGACATTCCGTTGGGCTCAGGCTCCAGGATGATGATTGGCTCAGGTGTCTTCTCTGGCGCTGGCATCACAGCAGGCTCAGGCTCTGTGTCTGTGGTGGATCCTGGCATATGCTCCATGCAGGGCATATGTGTGGAACTCATATGTGTGGAGATCAGTTAACGTCCATAGAAACTAACAAATGGAATTATTAGTAATTATTAGTAATCCCCCACCCCCCACCCCACACCCCACCCCACATTCACACCTCACAGACTGCAAGTTGTACTTGACAGCACCATGGAAGCGAATCCGAGTGCTGATGATACGTTGGATTCAATAGTAGATGTGTGAATAAATTCTAGCCATTTCATTCTTAACCAACATACAGTTGGAAAACGGAATAAAACTTGAGTGTTTGAGCAACCAAACACACATCTCCAACCACATCTCCTTGCTCCGTGTCAACGGTCGCTTTGACTAGGTGGTATTTATTGCATGGGGGGCGGGACGCTTTAGATTCTAGAGCAAATTTGATTGGATGGAAGATGTGATGAGAAGCTAAAGTCCATGGTGATGTCATAAAAATTGAGCGGAAGTCCATGGTGATGTCATAAAAATTGAGCGGAAGTGAGAGACTGTAAGTTTTGAATGCTTATATCTCCTAAATGCAAATTTTGTCATTGTTTTCGAACACACCAGCTTATTCATAACCTTAAGGCTAACATACTCATACTAAAAGCTTTGCATCACCTTTAAAAATCTAAAACTTACTTTTTAGAAATGGCATATTTTCAATAAGATTACATATCTATGACTTTGGCACATGGAATTTAAACTAGATTTTTTTTTTTTTTTTTATCTTTTCTTCACCCTGGAACATTTGTTTGTCATGAGTTCTTGTTTATAACACACATTGACAATAAGGTCATAATCAGTGATCCACTATCCACTTTTACACAAATGGAGAAAGTCAAGTTATCAGCAGAAGATTCGTGAGCAAGATTTTTTATTTTTTTTTACACTATTCCACCCTGTGAAGCGGAGCCAGATCATGTCTCAAACATGACTTCCAAATTGCCATCACTGTCACTTTGATCTCACACCCCAACTGCCCGCACAAGTGCTAAAAGTGTGCATGTGTTTATGGTTTTTGCACATTTGAGAGTGTGTGCTGAGACAGTAAATATTTAGTGTCTATACAAGTAGGTGTGAATGTGTGTTTGAGGGTGTGTGTTGTGTGTGTGTGTGTGTGTGTGTGTGTGTGTGTGTGTGTGTGTTGTGTGTTTTGCAAGGAGGATGGCGGCTTTCTTTGGGTGACTTGATCAACAACTTCCATTACCAAGAGACAGTCTTTGTAAGAGTATCACAGTTTCACACTGACAGACCAGCCTGGGAAAAACATGTTCTGAGATCTTCCATGGAGTTCCAGCTGTCACTGCGGCAGCCACAGATGTCACCCTGGTTATGTCGCCTATAACTGCAATCATGGACCATCTAAGATTTCCATTTGCACGTTGGTGTGAATCTCAGCACTCTTGTCCTCTAGCACATTTCATAGGGCATGCCATTCTGACCTCATTAACCTTTATCAGCAACTAATCTCTCAGTGCATGCCTGCATTAAAAACCTGTGAGCATATGATCTGTCTTTGTTGGTGCACCATAAGTTAAAAATAAAAAATAAACTAAGTTAATGTAGTACCATTCAAACATTTGGAAATACCTGACTTTATAAAGGCTTAAATGGCTAACATTAATTTTGTAGACAAATTTAAACCATGGATGTCCATAGATGCATGTAAGACTTAACAATAAGGTTCCATTCATTGACATTGGTTAATGTATCATATATCATGAACTAACAATGAACAATAATTAATTTGCAGCATTTACTAATCTACAGTAGCTCAATGTTAATTCATAAATACAGTATAATTCATTGTTATTTCTTCATAATGCATTAATTCTTGTTGAAAATGTATTAAATACCCAGAGAAAAGATCCTCAACAGAACAGGGAACAGTGAACAGGTGTGGACTAATTAGAAAATATAAATTCTAATAAATATCTGGACACAGTTATAACAGAGACCATAAAAACCAAGACTAGAAATAAAACAAGACAGTGAAATAAAACTTCACCCAACTGTATGAGTGTTGCCTAATGGTCTAAGTCAAAGGAGTCCATCCACAAGCCTATTGATTCTTTAGTGTAGGTACAGTATAGGATTGTAAGACGTTTTATAGTTTGTCAGGTGAAAATCATAGGTTACACTTTATTTTAAGGTGTCATTGTTATAGTGTAATTATATTTTAAAGTTCTGAGTAATATTAAGCAACTACATGTACTTACTATAGGGTTAGGGTGGGATTAGGATTTGGTTGAGGCTTAGTTGCATGTAATTATGCATAATTTACTGTTATTAATATGGTAAGTACATGTAACATTATGTAACAAGGACACTGTAAAATAAAGTGTTACCAAATCATCTTAGAAAAGTGATAGCACTCCTCTCCATAACAAGCTGTACAATTTGAGATGCCATTCATTTGTGCAAGGTGAATTATATAAGTTTAATACTTAGGTTAGAGGACTTTAAAAAACTAGAGCAATAGATAGTGATGCTTGCTTTAGTCCTGTATTAAATAATTCTAAAATGGAAGTGTCTCAAACTACGTGTACAGTATGTCTATGTATCTGTATAAGCACTTTCAAAAGGACATTAACCTCTCTGAAATGTTGTAGGGCTGACCGCAGTCTGTTAAAGTGTGAAGCAGAAGGCTGAAGTGGAGGGTTTCATGAGAGTATTCTGTTAACAGCCATATGTCAGCTTGTTTAATGAGATTAGAGAGCACTGTCTGTGCCGCTGTGGTGAAATCTGAACCTAATAATTTCAATGTAAAAGAAGATACCCGAAGAGGGGGCCTTCAGATGGCGGTTTGGATAAAACAGCTTAAAATCCACCACTAAAAACTTAAGAACTGCAAATTAGTCCAACACAAGCAAAATCTCTAAGCAATTATGCCTGTTGTATTCAAAAGCAAGATCAATTGCTATAAATGCTCTTTCAACCAGTATTAGAACAGACAAGATCATTTGTAAGAGGTGCTGACACCACATAAAGTTCTCTGGAAATGTAACATGTGTTGACAAGCCCAGAAGAGAATCTCCTCATTCATATAAAGCATTCTTGTATATTTGCCAGCCTAATAACAAGATTTATTTCAAACTGTAGATGGCATATTGGTATGCAAAAATAGTTTACAGGAATGCCCTTACAATGGAAGTATATGATGCAAAGCAGCGATGTACACCTCACATTTTTGTTAAAGTGCTTATATTAATTATTTAACATAAAGAAATGTGTTATTTGAGCTGTGAAGATTGTCCTTCAGCTGCTGTCATTGTCTCCAATGTAGAAATTAGCCTTGCGTAGCCAGGCCTTCAGACTGACAGCAGAAGTTTTAGACTCCTTAGCAGATTTCCATTGGCCATGGACCACCCAAGAGGATGTCTGAACACATGTAAAGCAACCGATCACAGTTCACTGTGTTCAACGTAATGTTTAGCGGTGTGAAAATATAAAGTCGATGTATCCACAATTACAAATCCGGCTTGCAATTCATTCAAGAACGTCCTGAAAGTCTACTGCAACAATCGGGTGCTGTGAACTTCACATACTTTTGAAAATCCAGCGTTTAGTTGAACCTGATAAGCGTTTATTTTCACAGTTGTAAACACAACGGCTTTCTTTTTCCATGAGGGGGTTTGGCATCAGAACGACTTTGTTTCCAGGCGGACCATTGAAGAACACGACACACATGTTTCCCGGAAATCCTGTAGGATTCAATTAATCAGATTATGACTTCGAAACTTTTGTGTGCTACCTGCATCAGATGTTCTGCCAACTGTCCATGGGTGTGACGTTTGAGGCTGAGACTACGTAGAAAAAGGATAAGCGTGTGCCCATCACTCCTCACATGCTATAAGAAAAACATTTTTGATGACGAATGGGTAAAAAATATAGCACTAAAGAGTATAGGTCAAGTTAATATTCATTTTAACTGAGGTATGAGTTTTTCTGTAATCAACAGCATGTCACAGATGCTGTTCACAGAGCTTCACTTGTGTTGAACCCAAATTAAGGTGACCATACATCCCCGTTTTCCAGGAACAGACCCGATTTTGGTGTCCTGTCTCTGTCTGAAGCTGTCCCCTGAAATGTCCCCATTTTACGTTCAAAATAGCCTGTGAATACACTGCAATAAAGCCTGACCAATATAGCCTGCTGGTTACCAGAGCAATCGTCTATTGATTGTTTGAGGCTGCAAGTCACACTGATTACTTCATTGTACGCCGCTACTTTAGCCATGAAGAACTTAAAGTCAAAAAGACAAAAAAAAAAAAAAAGGAATATTGCAGTATTTATTGTAAATGATTTATCTGTGCACATCATTATTTTTTCATTCATGCACCCTTGTAATCTTCAATCAAAATAACTTACCCTCCTTTTTGCAGCAACATCTCTTCTCTGGTGATGCGTTTACTGCCGAGAGGGCGGGACAACCTGTCACTCACATGAAATCACAGCAATTACAAACCACAACATCCAACGATTCACTCAATTCCTGATGGTCAAAATCAAGTCCCACCCTACATTATTTATTGTTCGAGAAGCTGTTTCCCTCAAATATACTTCACAATAGTGACTATTGCAACTTTGTTTCTTGTCAACTTCAAGGTGACCAGATTTCTGAAATGGATACCAGGGACATTTTCTATTTCAGTGGTCAAAATATAATAAAATGCAGGACAGCACTTGATTTTGTCCATCAGGAATTAATTGGATCATTGGATCGTTGTGGTTTGCTATGGCTGTGATGATCTCATGAATTCCGCACTCATGCCAGTAAACACGTCATCAGTGAAGAGATGTCTCTGTAAGAGGACGGGGAAGTTATTTTGATTAAAGATTATGAGGGCACATACATTTTTGAAAATAATCATGTGCATGGATAAAAGAGTCCCAAACACGTTCAGGCACACATTCCAGTAACGGAACAGTCTGTGGCATGATGAAAAGCAAAGCAGTATAAAAATATTCACATTTAATAACGTCAACCTTTGCCCATAATACAAACAGACGGGGCTTGTTTTCCTAATGAAACCACTGGCTATTTCAGTCGGTTCCCGTTAGCCGGGGACAAAACACTTGAGCATGTGGTGCAGGGTGCAGAGCAGTGGGTCTGAATCTGTCTGGCCGGGCCACACCCAGAGATTTCCACCCGCCTCAGGAGAGCTTGTTTATCACACAGCTGAGGTGTCATCCAGGAACATGGAGGAGAAGGGCAAATATCTGCACCCTGTCCAAAGCCACAAGCCTCTTTCCCATGCCGTGCCTGACCCCATCCTTCATCGTATTTCATTTAATCCCCCCATGACAAGAACAGGATTTATGATAATCTACTTATGAACACAGCTAAAATATTTAACAGCTCACATAAAAAATTAATTCCTTTGAAATGGATAAACTTTCTTCACCATGGATGAGTTTATCAGTGCAGTTGCTCATCTAAGTCATTTTCCCGCCTAATACACAGCTGTATCTCATTGTGAACAGTGACCTCTGCTGTTCGTATAGCAATCAGTAGATTCTGTATCCTCAAGAGTGTTTGGAACTGTTTGACAAGCGTGTCGGTACTGCAAGCCAGTGGCAGAACTTTCTACTGAGCTCTGGTGTTGTTTTAATGGCCGGTTTATTACTAAAGGGACCTTATCATAACTGACACAGCAATTCACACAGACATTAAAGACATTAAGATTTTTTTTAACACATTTAGAATTTCATCTGGCCATTAGATGTTTCTTTTCGATCAGACTTCTGTATATGAGGGGAAAAAAAGTATAGACATGGTAAAAAACAGTCGTTCAGAGCATACAGAGCATACAGATAAATATCAAGCAAGCAACTAATAATGTCTCATGTCAAACTGTTTAAGACGTCCCCAGGAAACATGCTAAAGTTCATGCATCAGTAAAGCATCAGTCACTGAGATCTGTGACTGTAAAAATATACATTTAGGTCATAAAGTTTGAGACCACCTGTAAACATATTTCGGGGTTAGTTAAATTAGTTAATAAAACCATTTGTTTTGTTGTGCAATATATTGTTGTCACAGAAGAGTGCAAGATTTGGATTTTTGCTCATCATCATGATCATCCAGTCCCTAATTTCTTCCTATTTGGGTCATCTAAATATTATCTCCTTCCTATCTCCAGCCTCGGCTGTTGATGGATTTGAAGATCTCATGTTTCCGAGGGTCATCCCTGTGGGCAACCCCCCCCCAAAAAACAGTTTACAGTCAGAAATAAGGCATTTATGGATAAATTTATGATTGCGGCATTAAGTTTACCTACAGTTTTCTTAGCCAAAAATATTAGCAATAACTCAACTCCTGGAGGGCCACTGACCTATAGATTATAGCTCCAACTATCTCCAAAACACCTGCCTGGAAGTTTCTAGTTCAAGTGTGTTTAATTAGGGTTAGAGGCGAGCTAAAGTCTGCTCAAGCTCCACACAGAGAGGCCTTGAACTCGAGCCCTTGTGTTGTGGGTGTGGAGGTGCAAACCACTAAGCCACCTATCTGTCCCAGTATACGAGTCTTTTGAAGCCATGCAACAGCATTGTGATAAATAGACCAAAGTCATTTTATGCTGACAATCTTCCCCTCTGTCGCAAATCAAATCAAAAGTGGAGCCATTGCCAATACCGCAGGTTGTACGTCGATGACATCAAAGGTCATTGGGTTTTGCAGGCCTTGTATCTGTAGCACGCCCGCCGTCCGACTGGGGGTGCTGCAGTAAGTTAATTCTGTTTGGCAAAACAATGAGACAGACACAGTTGTGCTGTTATCAGTAACGAGTCTTACTGCTTCTCCGCGACTCATAGTTACCCACATGATCAGCACATTGTCTCCCCCTACTGTCCACTGAGGGTATTACGCATCACAAGTCCAGCATAATAACAGTAATTGAAACAATATCATAAACACAATAAAATAAATCAAATATATGAAGACATTTTTTTTCCTGTGACTGTACATACAGGGTGTCACATATCTAAACTCATTGACATTGAATCTGGTGCGACACATCTATGTTTGATTTGAGAGCTGAAGATTGTCAGTGAATAATAACTTAAATTTCAGTCTGTTCATTTAAAACTATGAAATGACTTCAGAAGACTCAACAGTACATGAGTCATATTGACTACTTATATTAATTAGATTTTATGGTTTTTGGCCATTTTTGACAGATGTGACAGGAGCTGCATAAAGATTCTTAAAACAATTCTCCTTCTGTGTTCAATGGGAATAATTGGATTTGGGCTTCCATAAGGGTGAGTAAATAATGACAAATTTTTCACTTTTGGGTGAAAGTGTTCCAATAACAGGATTCAAATAAAAATTTTAATGGCTTGAAATAGTTTCAGCAACTGACATAAGGAATAGTATTATGTTAAAATGTAATTTAAACCTATGAGCAATGAAGCTGGTATTAAATCTTTCGGTGTCTTCACCCACAGAATGCAAAAAAACTCAAAGCTATTTTGTTTTAACATTCATGCTTTGCTCCATCCAAACCTAGTGCTGCGGCTCCAAAACCACTGCTCTCAATGAGAAAGGCTGACAGAAACGGCCTGTTTCTTCGATTTGCTGCCACACTGGCTTAAATTTGCTGACAGAGTAAAGCTTGTGCTCCTCTGTTGGCACGCGGAGGGCAGTTGGACTGACCATGTCCTAATAATGACCTAGAGTGGAAACAGTGTGTCCTCTTGCCATGAAACACAGAAACGCTGCCACTTACTTGCAGCCGAGACGGTCTTCAATGTTCTTTTTCAGAAAAAGACTGAAGATGTCCTTGGAGGGGGCATACAATTTTTTGTGTTCAAATTTGCACTCGTCTAGAGTTCTCCTTACCATCTCTTCTTTAGTAACCTTCTCTTTGTGATCTCTAAAGGGCAGACGGCCTGCCACCATCTCATAGATCATCCACCATCTCTACAGCCCAAGGCCCACCAGTCCACTGACGTACAATATGGTTCACGCTTCAGGATCTCTGACGCCATATACCCCTTGGTGCCAGCCTACGATGGAAAAGACAACACGAGGGGTTATGAGAAAAACCATTCAGCATTCTTGAAGCCACCTGAAAAAGCATTTCAAATCATATTTAAAGCCATCTATAATGGTACATACTCTTTGACCTTTTCTTCATTCTCGCTAAAATCCCATTTCAGAAGAGATTCCTGAAACAGACACAAAAACAGTCTCTTTCCATTTAACCAGTATCTCCAGGGACTTAAGCCAAACCCTTTGCAAGGGTGTGCTGTGCCAACCCAGATCCCAGCTTTGGGTAATACTGTGATTAGCATTAGCAAAGGCTTATTCAATGTTTTATGGTACCACTGGCAAAAATATTTGTTAATGTGACAATGACAACGTGACAAATGTAGTATGTCCGGATTACATTCATACTAGACACATTCATACTATACAGAACATCGAAAAAGTAAGTACCTCAGTGGACATGTTATTTTTGCATACAGCTAACACATTTTCAAACTCTTTCTAATCAAGCTCATCTGATCAACTCATCAGTTTGCTAGTGGAGACTTCATAGATGGGTCAGATAAATGAGATGTGAAATGTGTACATCCAAAATGTGTACTGCTGGTGTAACGGAGGCCAGCTAGTAAGAGCTGTGCAAGTAAACCTCACTTCTCTGGCGTGCTAGCAAATGACGCTAGTGGCTGCAGTCTTTGGTGTCCTTGTTAGTGTGCACGTCTCCCCTGCCAGTTGATGTTGGTTCATATTCTGCTCAAAATTGCGGCTCAATAATGGGTATGCCTCCAGGAAAAGGGTTTGAAAATATTGTTTTTGCGCAGGTATAGCCAACCCAGCTCCTGGGGCCCGTTCTTCGTACGTTGCTTAAAACATCCGAGATCAAATTACACATCCAAGATGATATCATCGGTCTAATCATGATCTGGCTAATTAGGTTCTTCGAACACACCTGCCGGATATAATTAGTATAGCTGGATTGAGTTATCTGAGATAATTGCGCGTTCATGAAGCTGGTTTAAAAGGGGATATGCATCGATAGTAGAAACATTGATCAGCAACGCTGCTTTTGGCTGCTCACCATGGCCAAAGAGCGCGCACAGTTTTTCTCCGCAGCAGAGCAAGAGTTATTGCTTGAAGGTTATGCAGAATATGAAACCTTAATTAAAATGCCAGGGAACACCTCAAAGTGTGCAAAAGCCAGGAGAGAGGGCTGGCAAAAAGTAGCAGACAAATTAAATGCGTACCGGTAAGTGCTCACCATATTATGGTTCTATCACTTATTACAGTATATATTCTTGTATTTTAATAATTTCATAATTGCTTAATGTCAGAGCCACCTCAGGACCCACTAGAACATGGGAACAAGTAAAAGTGAAGTACAAGAATATTCTTCAAAATGGTAATCTTTTCTACTTCTACTGTTCTTTGCCTCTTTTACAAAAGAAAAACACTGTTAAATGACGTGTTTGTCTGTTTATAACAGCAACCAAGAAAAAGGCTGAGCTGAAAAAAACAGGTGGTGGTCCTGCTCCCCCACATTATACCCCAACAGGAGAGCAGGCCCTGGGGTTAAATGTGAACCGACCCACTGTGGAGGGCATCCCTGGGTTCAGCTCTTCCTCAGACCAAAAGCCAGGGACCAGTAGCAGCAACACCTTCAATACTGGTAAATGAGCTTTAAATTATCTTGCTACACTGTAAAATATTTTTTTGCTGCATTAAATTAAGTAGGCCTATATAATCCAAATGGCTGGTACAGTAATTTCAACTGTTAAATATTGAGTAGTGATCAATTGCTTTGACTTGTGAAGGTGAAAACTGCTGAACTTAATGTAAGAATATTTTGCCATGAGTTATTGATCACATTTGTTCATATAGTGTAGTTCATTGTAATGCTATTGTGTTTCCTCTTTTGTGCAGTTTTACACAATACACCAACACTTTTACCTGTTCCCAAGAAAGTGGTGGCTGAAATATGTGCAGTAAGTGGACTTTTTCTAACTTTACATCAAAAGGGAAGAAAGTGCAACACTTTGTAATGCCCATTTGTTTCCACTGCACAGGACAGTGAAGAAACCCTCTCAGATGACTGTCCTTTGGAGGAAGTACTTGTAAGTGCATAAATAACTTTACTTAATTTATAGTTGTGTACATATTATTTCTGACTGCAATATGAGTTGCAGGAGGAAAGGCCTACAGAAAGGCCTACTGCACAAAGTGATACAGAGGGGTGGGCAGTGTAGTAGCCTACTTTTACTTTTTATTTTTGTTGCATGAGGCTTGTGTTGACAGTTCTTTTTTTATTTTTATTCTTTTTATCCAAACATGGCACAGGATGATATCCGTACCCTATATAAATGGAATCTACAACAGAAAATTGAGTATTTTGACCTGAAAAAACAATGAAGCAATCTGCTAAATATTGCCTGTAATTTGAATGGATTTGCAGAACAAATAGAGGATAAAAACTAATAGAGCAATGTTTGATAGTACCTCAGTAATTAAATATTCTGTGAAATCAACCTATGAATAGCTTACTTAGCTTTTTCTGCATATTGAATATATTGAACCCTGAGCATGAAGTTACGATTTCCCTACCCTACTGTGATGTATATCCAACTGAAACTTCTTCTTGAACAAAGGAAAAATGTAGGGCAGGACTTGAATTTGTCCAACAGGAATTGATTGGATAGTTGGATCGTTGTAGTTTGCTTTTGCTGCGATCTCATGTGAGTGATAGGTTATACAATTAAAATGTAATAAATTACTGCTAGTTTAAAATCACTTGCCTTTTCTGTTGACATCACTACACAGGCTACTGGATACGATCTAATCCATTCCTAATGGATAAAATCATGTACTCTTCAACATTTGTTTCTCATTTAATATCCTGCTTCACTCTCAAATACTGTCGAAATATATAATAACATACATTTACACACATGATCTCTAAAGGTTAACAAAAGGATAATAGAAGGCAATTTAGTTTTATAATAAACATTCATAAGACATGATATACTATAAATGTGGAGCTAAAACAGAGAACTTCTAAAACAATTCATACTTTTAATATTTTACATCTGTAGATTTGTTTGTGACAGGGTGAGAGGTGCAAACACTCACCTCTCCAAATCCTCCCTTCCCCAAAGTCCTAAACTCATAGAAGTATTTATCAGAGATGGGCTGCTTCTCGAATTCCTTCCACTGCACAAATCTCTCAAAGAACGGGCTAGTCTGACACTCATTGAAAGGTTTTCCTCTCAGAAACTCTTGCATGGCTTCTTTCACCTGCCCCATCATCACCTCCTCAAAGTCCTTCTCAGAGATGGCTTTACACTTCTCCACGATGTCCTCTGTCAGATAAGACAGGAAACTTTTGGAGTCAGCTTTGCAGAATTTGGCTTTATCTTTAGCACCTGCCTCTGCCAAATTCCAGTCATTCAGCTACTCCAGGAACTCTACAGCGGCAAGGTATTCTGGATTGGAGGCTAAGAGGAACTGTCGGAAGCATGTTTTACCAATGGGCTGCCTCTCACAGATGTCCTCAAAGTCCTTGGGAATAGCTGCATGCACCCTTGTACAGTTTTCAAGTTAGGGAAGAATTAGGGTACGCCTTTGTTTCCTCATCTCCTTGTCGTCTTGAATCTGTGCTATCAGGTAGGCTCTGTTTGCCACTAGGTTGTCCAGTCCACCCATGTCACACATGGCTGTGGCAAGTGAAGGGCCTATGTGAAAGAACTATGTGATGCTGCAGGTAACAATGAATAAGGACATGAAATAATAGGCAGCACAGTGGCAAGCTGTGATATGCAGATGAGTCAAAAAGAATGGGGCTTCAGCGTCTCAAGTCTTCCCTGTGCCACTCATGTAATTGCTCAGTCAGAATTAAAAACCTCAATAGGGGTTTTCTCTTAAGTAAGTGTCTTTGTATGCTAATTCATGGATACTGCTCACGGAAGGAACTTATGCCGTACCCAACTTAAAGAGGCTTTGTGCTATGTTTAGCCACAATGCTTAGGGATAGACAATGCAATTGTTGCCTGAAGTGCTCAGTCCTCTACTGTCAACTTTAAGTTTGAGAAAATAAATAAAACTTGATGGGTTTCTGAAGAAAATGTGAGTGGTGCTTGCCTATGCAACCTTTGCTGCTTTAATGCTATAGGGTGTTGCTATCCAGTTTTTAAGGCAGTGGTTCTCAAAATTTTGCCCAAAAATGTTTCTTCTTTTGGATCTCTACTTTTGCGATAATATAAAACTCCCCTGATATTAGAGTAACAATTACAGAAGAATTAAATAAATAATATTTTGTTATCTTTTGGAGCTTGGAAAGGTTCAGTTCGAGCAGATGTTTGTTTTATACCATCATCACTGTCCTCGCCAGAGCTCATTTCCCAGTACATTCAGCATCTGGCTCATATTCACGATCTCAAACATTGGGCCCTATATCTTGCACCCAGCGCAATTGACTTTGTCAATTGTAATGTAAAATATTAAAAGTATGAATTGTTTTCAAAGTCAATGTATACATGTACGCATGTATTATTCCTATTTTGCACCCGCGCAAAGCGCGCTTTTCCCTCCACAGAAGCACGTCGCTAAACTAGGGAATGAACTTGCGCTCCCTGGGCGGTTCAGCGCAAAAAAAGAGGCGTGTTCCAGCACAAACGTTCCTTCATGCTATTTTGATGGTTTAGAAAACAATTGCGCCACCAACCAGGAAAAAATTGCTTAAAGTCAGTGGCGCGTTGCGCATGTTATTCATATGCTATTTTAAGGGCGCATGCTTGGCCATAATCAATGTAGCATGTGCACAATGCGCATACACTTTGATTCTCTCATCTACACAGAAGCAGCAGTTTTCATTTTTGCAAATCATACATTATTACGATAGATAGATAGATAGATAGATAGATAGATAGATAGATAGATAGATAGATAGATAGATAGATAGATAGATAGATAGATAGATAGATAGATAGACAATTTATTATAAAAGCATACATCTAGCTTACACATTTACCCAAATTATCATACGCCTGTTTAACCGAAGTTAATATGGGTGGGTTTCTCCATTTCAGTGTAACTTCTCTCTTTTACGGCCGTGACGAGAGCGTTGCTCTCCTTGGCTGTGAACCGCTCCTGGCGCGCGCCTGGCAAATCCGCCGTTACAATAGGATCCGCTATGGAAAAAGCGCGTCTGCTCTTAAAGGGAATGTGAGATGACGCTCTGATTGGTTTATTTCACGTTACGCCCAAACCACACCTATGAATAATGAAGCTACTTCAGACCAACCCATTTTAGATTGGGCGCAAGAGTCATTTATCCCGCCGGGAAAATAGCAACAGCGCCCAAGACCCGCCCACAAAGTTACTTGTGCTTTGCGCTTGACACTTGCGTTTCAGATCGTTAAAATAGGGCCCATAGTCTCAAAACTATAATTTTCAACATCAATATTTTGATTGCTAATAGCTTCTTCACCAGATCCTTCACCAGATCCACCATCAAGTGACAGTGACACTAATATTTGATTGCATTCAGTACTTTTAGAACTTCAGTACATTTCAAGTTGTGCTGATGATACATTCTATTCTTTTGTTTTCTTCCTACAGTAAATATGAGTGAAATGTCACTTAATCATTGTGTATCAGACATTGGCACCTTTTGGAATAAAGGTGAATTGCACTTCACCTTCATCAAAGATTCATTATTGTTAAATACTCGGGTCGTTAGAGACCATATACAATTTTTACAAAAAAATGAATTTGGAAAACAGGAATTATTGTGTTGTTTATAATGAATTAATTAAGGAATACCAAGAAGGTTGATGTCTATCTTTAAAAAAATGTATGAGGAGGAGGGTAGTTATCAATGTCCTTGATCACTAAAGACTCAAGGTATGCGTTCAAGGGTTAATGATGCATGATTATCTGCCAGATGATAGTAAAATAATAGCTCTTTTTATGTTTGAAAGTTTAATATTTTTAGAGGTCTATTCAAATTCTGAACCCCATAAGTATGAGCCACATTAGTGATGCTTGCCTTAGCTTACCACCATTTACATTTTATTGATGCTGTTATAAGCTCATAGATCTCCATTATTTTCAGTTCTTTGAGTCTGAAGACTTTAGAAACACTCTCATTTACAAACATAGATTTAGAGCTCATTATGACAGTAGAAAGAGAGTAAGCCTTCATTAGGTGTAAACATTATTGTAAGATCTGTCCTCTTGGCTGCTTTTAATCAAGCTTTGTGCACTGGGGCAGTCATGCTAGCATCTATGGGTTGTCTGGCAGACAGCTGACATATTACAATAATGATGCAGCCTTACAGTACTTACATTTATTAAGATTGCAAGTTTTTGTTTGTTTTTTTTAAATTAAAAGTGTAATGAAACTTCAAATGCTTGACATGATTTTTGTAGAGTAATAAACCTGTGCCTGTAAACGTCTTTTCACTACTAAAAAAGTAACTAAGCGTTTTGTTTAGTTTTTTTTTATGAGTGAGAACAGATAGTAGCCAACAATATAACAGACATTAGACATTTAACCCGGTCTTGATTTATACTAAGCTGTAAACTCTTGTGAGTGATGGGTATAGGCTGCATAATATTCAATGAAAAAAATATGTTGGGCAAGCCTTGATTATTTCCAAAGCAGGTGTTACGTAGCAGAATGCTGCCAGACCTGAATGTGAACTCCTTAAAACAATGTCTAAGTAGCTTTATTCTTAGTTAACATTATCTATAGCATGCACAGCCTCAAGTATTTTTCAAGAAGTTATAACATTACATATTGTTTATACAGGACACTTGTCACACTAGCTGCTTAAGCTTAACATGTCGTCAACTTCCCAAATACAATTTAGTGCATAATATTTAGTCTCAATTGCACTCTTGAGAAAAGCCATTAACCCCAGAATGCACCAGGGGTGATATCAGTACAAACGGTTTACAGTGCCGCTGGCTGAAAAACCTGCTTCACATTTCAAGTAACTAAATCTTTTGTCTTGGAAATTGTCCTTATAGGTTCCGGACTAATCATAAGCACTCAAAACCTGAGCTAATTGTTTCACTAGAATTAGCAGAGGATGAAGCAATAAGAAACATAAAGGCAGAAGACTTACAAAATGCTTTTTCACTGAGGTCTCAGTGTTGCATTGACATTTTTTTTTATTGATGACAGTTTTCATTTTTGAACCATTCCTTTAAATATGCCCATTGAAGGAGTTTTATAGACCCGTGTACACTAATAATGAATAATAATTTAAACAACCATCGATATATGAAATGTAAATGCTCTCCAGAAATACTTACAACATGATTTTGAAAAAAAATCCTCATCCAGTAATCAGTATCACACATCAATAAAACATTTAATATTTTTATTTTATTTATTTCTAGCACACTTAAAACAGCATTCATAGTACAACTTCAGTTAGAATGTCACACATGATAACAAACACCCAAGTGAATCTGCTGTTTCCGGAGCTCTTCTGGCTGGTTCTTGTTAATGCTGTGTGAGGTGACAGAAGGGTAAAGCTAACCAGTGTCACCTGGATTTCTGCCTACGTCCATGGTTTCACTTTGACGGTCACATACATGCAGATAGGTATTCCTACACATTCAGCGGCTGGAGATGATCTGATATTCAGTCTTGTCTCCCTAAGGGGAGAAGTGCCAAAGTGGACGGAGGAAATGTGGGTACAAAGCTCCAATCCTCACTTGCCGATCCTCTGTACCACCCAGTCCTGTTGGCATAGTGGGCATCTATTGTTCTGCTTGACCCAGAGGGACATGCAGCAGTTGTGGAAGGAGTGGTTGCACTCTCCCCATACCACTGAGAGAAAGACAGAATAAGAGACGGTGATGTTTTGGACTTCACTGACTTTTATTGTAAAAAAAAAAGAAAAGAAAAAAAAAAGCACTGAGACATTCCTCAAAATATCTATTTGTGTTCCACAGAAGAAGAAAAAAAGTGAGGGTGAATATATGATGACAATTTTCAGTTCTGGGTGAAGTATCTCTAAGTCTTTGCTGCTTTAAATATCATAGTGTGAGACTGTCCTTTGATTTGACCAGTTGTCTAACCTACCAGTGAGGAGGCAGGGTGCGTTTGATGACGCAAATGCATACAATGGATTATGCACTTGGTCAAGGTACTTAACCACTGGTTACTTCAGTTGGATTGCCACTAATAAGTGTTCTGTAAGTCACTTTGGATACAATCATCTGATAAATGACAAGGTCATTTTTATTATCATTGTGCATTAAAAATGAGAGAGATAAAGAGATACAATATGACAGAGAATATTAGTGAAGTGCAAACTGTAATGGCAAAGGACTGTGGTGCCATCTGCTTCTAGGGCCTTAATGTAATTTATTTATTAGGCAGGTAATTAGTATGCCAGCAGTGATGTTACAGTTGACTCACCAACGCAGTCCTCTTGTTTGTTTTCTGCCTGGCATCTCAAGCATGCATCTGAAATACATTTTAAATAACACAGAGTTCATAAACATACCAATACCTTTATATTCATTTAGAACAGAAATAAGATTAAATCTAAATCATGTTTATGAAGAAGTCACAGTTTGAAGCGGTGTACAATTATAGTTTGATTAGGTTGAGGTGGGCACTATAGGCTACATTTGCTTGTCTTGGACAAGTAAAATCCAAACACAGGTTTGTCTCAAAGCCTGAACTGCCTACCTAGATAGCATTTTTGGTATATTGTTTATTTATAATAAACGCATTTGAATGTTCAATGCAATGACAAGTGCTTTTTGCACATTCAACGCAGTCTTCTGGGCATTGTTCGATTAAGTGGTTTTTGACGTCTGCGCAGATGCACCTGCAGTTGAATTTGATGCAGCATTTCTGAGCATCAAACGTTCGCTTTAATATTCTTAAACATTTGATTCAGCAGGTTACAGCATCATAATGTTAGCACATTAGGTTTGGCAATTTTTATAGCATCATAAAGGCGTCGATTCAAAGAGTTTATTCACGTTTTTGGGCAGTATACGTTACAGGTTCACGTTTGAAGCAGCACATAAACGACATATTTTGAGCAGTGATGGTGGTTCATTCGAACGATCGATGAGAATTACTGTTGCAGAAAGTTTAAAATCTCGGATTTCTTGCATTTATTTTTTATTTTTTATTGAACTAGGTGCATTTGATCGTAACATTTTGGGCATAATACGACTTTACAACGTTTGAGTCAGCATTTAACCGACCACTTATGATTTCCACAAATGTTGTCTGTGTAACGTTAGGCAGCAGTATGTCATTCACTTTTAACGGTTCACTAGTTTTATTTGTTACTAGTGTGTCAGGCGAACACTTTCTACATTCATGGTCTGTTGAGGTTAACCAGCAAACAGTTACAAAAATGCTACCTCAGGTAACGTTAGCCTGTTAGCTAGAGAAACACTCACCCATTACTTGAACCCGACAAATAGCGCAAGTGTCGCACTCCACATCCCAACTCCACATTGCCACAGCATTCCACTTCTTGAGGGAGAACATCTTATCTCCCCCTGATTTGGATCCAGAAGAACTGCTGTGAGTGTGCGCTAAACCCGGCTCATCACCATCGTCCATCTCCGCCATGGCGAAGAGGCGCAGAAACAAAATGGCTGGGATAGGCGGGTCTGCAGACACGCAGATCGGTCTCTCAGTGGAGTTATCTGTTAACAGGCCCCTGGCTGGATGTCTTAAAATCCATGCATTAACTAGATGTACCGCATGGCGGTACAAAATATGACCGCCGCTCAGGCCTGCACTGGCTTTCCACAAAAATAAATGACGAGGAGCAATTTGGCTGTATTGCGTGTTTATGTATATACCTAAAAAAAGTAGTAGTATGTGCATGTCTCTGTGTGTGTGTGTGTGTGTGTGTGTGTGTGTGTGTGTCTGTGCGTGTATGCGTGCGTACATGTGTGTGCGCGTGTGTGTGTGTGTGTCTGTGCATGTGGATTTGTAGGTGTGTGTCTGTGCGTGTGTATGTCAGTGTGTGTGTGTGTGTGTGTGTGTGTGTGTGTGTGTGCATGCTTGCGTTTGTTTGTATTCCTGCATGTGTGTGTGTGACAGTATCATCCTAAACCAGCAACCCTTCGCTCAACACCACCATCTACAGGCCGATGAGTGTACAGTCACTAAATGTGCACATAAATGAATTTATTTATACCCCCCCATGGATGAAATTCTACGAAACTTAGCATACCCCCAGAGGATGTCAAGTTAATCATACACATGAAATATGGTGCAGTTCTGAACATCTCAACTGAAGATAGGGGCGATTAAAGCAGAATAATATTGCATTTTCATTTTTTATGGGAGGGGCGCAAATCACAAATGAGTGGTTATGGGCTAGGTTGATGTGGGCCCTTAAGACCAACATACCATAAAAAAAAGCGCGGGGGGGGAGTGGCCCCTGGGGACCAAACGAAATTTTTCCGTAAAAGTCTAGTGGGGCGACATGCCCACCAAATTTCATGTTCCCCGGTGTTTCGGTGTCCCTGCATCGTTGACGAAAAATTCAGTAGATGACAAAAAAAAAACAAAAAAAAAACTTTGACAATCCCTATATGACCGCTTTCGCTAGCTACGCTAGCGGCGGTCATAATAATGCAGTATATTTTTAACACACGCGGCCAAGTTTATTTTTACCATTTGCTCTAATTTCTCCGGATTTCTAATTTATCTTCTTGAAACAAGAAAAATGAAGAGTGGGATAAACAAATTGCATATATTTTTTTAATTCATGGAATGATTTTTGGAATGATGGTCTGCATTTGTACTGTATGATATGCCGCGTTCCAGGCAACCTGTAACCCGGGTTTTTCCAACTCGTAACTGGGAGTACACCGATCTAGTACGAGTTCACGGGTGGGAAGTCACGGGTTTGACTGCCGTTCCAGGGCACATTCACGGGTATAAGGTTGGAAAAACACGGGTTACAGGTTGCCTGGAACGCAGTAATAGTTTCTTCATTTATGTACGATATTTTTGTTGTCACTTTTCTGCATCTGTGATGGACATATATATATATATATTTACATTTATTATTTGACTTGTTTTATGTCTCACATTTTATTAAATGTGGAGAATTGTAGGTCCCCCCCCCCCCCACACACACACAACAATGTTAGAAAAAAATATTTATTAATTTGGTTTTACATGCAAGCATTATTATTTAGCAAATAAAAATGTTGAAAAAGACAATATTACAAGCAATATTACATGCGGCATAGAGTGCTATTGTTGTGAATTTTAACATGGCTATGATTGCCTAAGTTCATGCGTACTGCCGAATCATGCCAAAAGTGCTATAGTGATAATTCACTATCCCCCATTCTTCACTGCAAGATGCAATTGTGACATCACATCAGTATAATACTGTTATACTGTCAGGAAAACAAGGTAAATGAATAAAGAATATAATAAGACATTCATTAAAGTATACATCCATACAATATAACGTTTTCAAAGGATTTTGAAAGTTTTCAAATTCTAAAAGAAAAATCTTAAAAATTGGAATGAATTGTGCACATTTTTTAAATCTGGTCAATAAAATGAAAAGGTCAATTTGCGACATGTCTGCTTTGTTTTTTAGAAATTCTGTATAATGTATTGCAGCATAAAAGTAGCCTAATCCAGAGTGCTGAATACATTGACATCAACATGTACATTAAATCATTTTCATCCTTTTGGAAGCAATCTCTTCAAGGCTGTATGACCCTATGTCAACCCTGTTACCATGATTTTGGCTACATTCACAAAATCTGGTCTAGTTAGTGATGTTTTAAAAATAAAAACCTTTCTAAAGACACAATTATTTCAATCTACATTTTTTTCTTTATAGCCTACATTCAGTAGCCTGCTAATCCATTTAGGCTGCTGTCGATGCAGGTTCCATTGTTATGTTTGTCTGAAGTATGTAGGCTAGATTATTTGTGTTTGTTTTTCTTTTACTTTCTATGTGTAAACTTTGTAAAGTAACTGTATTATAATTATTAACTCTGACAATAGCATATCAACATGCCAGCACCCTCGAGGGGGCGACTCGCTCCACTTAGAATAAAACGGCTTTTTTCTAGTCGGCTGATTGGTTTCTCCACCTCCAGTACCCTATCGTATGTGATCGTTTTAATTATATTTATCAAATGTACTGTTTTAATAATTTTTTGCAGTTTTCCTCGCATAGGCGTACAGTGTCTAAAATCTTACAATAATTTATTTTAAAAATCACCTAATAAAATTGGAAAATGTTTCTTTGAACGAATGATGTAGCCGTGACATCATCACACATTCGATTTATTGAACACACTTGACTGAATAAGCTCCCCAGGAATACTTTTACGAATCAACCCCACACTAGAATTCGCTTCTTTAATGAAAAATAATTTGAGGAGAATTCTGGATGATCACATCTATTCCAATGAGCGGCTCTTTCGTGCGCCAGTGATTCATGAAGACAGCAAACCGATGTCCACTGATCACACTTCTGTTCATCAACGGATGAACACCGACTTTGAAAAGAATCCTTTACCACGCTATTGCAAGAGGTGAGATCTGTTTATTGGACATTTTGGAGATAGGCTACATAGAAATGTTACGACATTAACAAAGTTCAGCAAAGTTTTACCACTTAGTAAAGCTCATTGTTTTCCTGATTTTTGTCATTGTATTTATGTAATGCTCTAGCTGTACATGTAAGATGATTGCCACCCTCTCTGACAAACGGACATGTTAAATGTCCCTGAAGTATTGATCTGAAAACATTGATACGTAATTATAAAGAAATTACATAAATAATATCTCTGTTATTTGTCACATATGGCTATTTTCTGACAAACTTGATAATTTGGACCTAACGTAAGGTGAATTAGGGCAATAACCTCTGCATCTGCCAAGCTGGAACTGACAAACTGAAGATTATGATGTGACTTTTCAAACATTTTGAGTCAAAGGATCATTACACAAATGTTTTTTCTTCTTCGTTCATCTGTGGTCTTTATTTGTGGTCTTTATCTGTGGTCTGGTTTTGAAGAATTGGTTAGCATTTCAGCACGTTATGGATTTTTGTAATTTGTAAATCCTTGGCTTCTGAAATGAGTTTTTTTCTTGAATAACAAAGACAGCATTAGTGTAGGAGGACTCATCAATCTCTGATTCAGTGCTGTTATTGCTACGGAAACAAACATTATTTTCAATTGAAATACTTAGTATTAAATTAAGCAATTCAAATGCAATCATTCAGGCACATCCTCTATTCTTTTTCTGACATAGGCTATACATACTGTATGTTGCCCGGTTTTTAAACTACTTTTAAACAACTCTGTAATTTGGTAAATCTCAGATGATTCACATTTAGAATGTTTTTTCAAAATTAATAAGCATTTTAGAACCATTAACATGTATTCAAGTATAATCTGAAAAAGAGATTATAAACATCTCATCTGTGTACAGTGAACAGTAATCCCACAGTGTTCGGACACTTAACATTTAAGGATTTCATTGCAATACTAAAATATCATGAACCTAGTGATCTGCAAACATGCTGCTAGAGTTTTTATCTGAACTATCTTTACTATTGATATTTTTTGCAGCGACTTTAAACCAACTGGTCCCAAAGTCTTTTTTATGAATTTATGAAGTTATTCTCAAGTTCACACAGGTATCCTATCAGAGTAATCGAGTAGTTCATAACATGTGAACATGATCCATTTTGTCAACCACCAGATGTCCAAATATTTTTTGATTTCATGAAACTTCTTCATTCTGAATCTGAACACTCAGCCTCGGAATCCCATGAGGATGATATACAGCTAAACATTTTATTAGTCAAAAAAGTTCATTATAGCATGACTTTATTCTCACGATTATTTCTTTCTCGAAACACAACGACTTTATTCTCGAAATTTAATGAGTTTATTCTCAAGATTGTATTTCAACTTTTTTTTATCGAAATTTAACGAGTTTTTTCTCGAAACACACAACTTTATTCTCAATATTTAATGAGTTTATTCTCAAGATTGTATTTCGACTTTTTTTTCTCAAAATTTAACGAGTTTAATTTCGCATTATAATGACTTTAATCTCGAGATGGTTTTATTGTTTTATTATTGCTTGGCCCTAATCCTCTTCCATAGTGTGAACTCATAAAACACACATACAAAAAAATATTTATTTTCAAACAGTCTTTTAGTACAGTAAAATATTACAACTTATTTTGTGTGGTTCCTGCTTCCTGGCACAATATTATGATCTCAAACCACCTTTACCATAGTTTGTTATTTGTGAACTAATTAATTTTGTCATTTGCATCACATAATCAGCTCCATATGGCTTTTCTGATATAGTAAACTTGCTCGATAGCTCACCGGGTACAGCATGGCACTTGCAGTGTGAAGTGCTTTGGTATGAAACATGAGTCAAAATAAAAAAGATCAAATATTTTTAGGATCAAGCCAAAATGGCATGGGTGCTTCAGCAAATGTGTTTTTATCTCACAATTGCTATTGTTGATACTATCGGTTAGGTTTAGAGTAGTTTACTGTAGGTGGTCAATTTTTTCAAATGCGATTTAACCTTTTAAAGCCACTCACTGGACATTGCATTTCCAAACTACCATGATATGTTCAACAGCCAACATAATAAAACGTTGCCAGATTCACATTCATCTGTTTCAGATAAAACTGCTTTTAGCACCACTCACTGAACATTTCACTTGGAAAGTGTTGCATAATGTGCAAGAAGCAAACATTTTCCATTGAGGCTGGGTTGCTTATCTCAAACACAGGGCATTGATCAGGGTGAAAAAAAAGATACTTTCTGAAGAATCTTTACTTAGATCTTTCCATACAACAGCAGTTCCCTTTTAGTCAGTCATGTTCGACGATACGTCAAAGCGACTGACGAATTGGGATCTTGCCTGAGATTGCTTCAACATCAGAAAAAGCAATTTCTCTAAAAGAGTAAACACGGGTATGACGTTGTGTATTTTTAAATATGTCATTCCACCCGTGTGTTTCTGGATGCGGTCGTTTCCTGGCCCCGTCTGACAGCCATGATCTTAGCCTCACGTGTCTGGGCCGTAAGCACGCTGAGGTGGCGTTACTTGAGTCATGCACCCACTGCAGGAAGATGACCATCGTGATGTTGAGATCAAGACTAAGATACCTTGAAAGAGGTGGAGTCCCCTCTGGTATTGTCAAGCTGTTTTTTTTTCGTGCACAATTTCCACGCTTGACAGGGACAGACACATCATCAACGAAGGCCTCTGGATTCCACTCTTCTTTTTATTGCATCAATTATGATGAATGTTCAAATAGGCAGACAGAAGAAAGGTGAAAAACCTTTAACAAAAATTAAAATAAAAAATATGTAAATGAATTGCAAATAAAGCTTATTAAACATCTGTTTTTGTCATTTAGTTCTTTGTATCTCTTTTGATATGCAGCATTCTCAATAAATATTATTAATATGCTTAATACCCTTTTTGAGTATAATCTGCAACATACACAATCCAGAAAATTAACACTTTATCACAATGTGTATATGAAATCAGATTAATTACATTATTTTAACAATCTGCTTAATCACACGTGAACTTCAGAAATAATATCGTCACTCTCTCCCGCAGTTAAATCGAAATACAAACAAAAGTACACAAATCAATACGCCAGTAACTTAATAACATTAATATTTTGCACGGAACTAAATTTACTTTGAAATAGTCACGTTATGAGCAGTTACAGAAAGTTGGTCACGGAATATTTCTGTGCCGAGCACAGACAGATATGCTGCGTCACAAACTAATTCAACATCTGCCACTACACAAGCATCATTTTCTTCCATTCACAGAAGCAAACCGAATTATTAAAGTTCTCACCGGCTGCCACTTCGGAATTTGACGATGTATTGAACGTTTGTGCACTTTCTCCGTGTCCAGCTGTTCAGTTTTCGGCAGAGCTCGTGTCCGACTCGTCTCATACACACCAACACTTTTTTCCGTTTTCCGCCCCTCACTGTTTTGTTTTTTTTCTTTTTCTTTTATATTTTATTCGTAATTCATTTATATTTCCTCCAGTTTGACTTGACAGCTATTCCCCGATCTGGTTCATCTACACAGCAGAGGGCCACTTCGGTCAATACACAGGGTGATCTGAGGATTACAGTTGGAGTGCTCCCGCCGGGTGAATCCCCGCAGTTTATTTATGTTCTGCCAGGGTTACAAGGGGTGCGTGTTGACTGTGATGGTTGCACCTTACTGGCCCACCCGCACCTGTTTTCCAGAACTCATGCTCCTCTCAACAGCCCCTCCCTGATGGATTCTCCTGAGGAGTGACCCTGTTTTATCAGGGACAAGACACCATTTGGAACCCACGTCCAGACATCTGGTACCTCCACTTCTGCTCTCTGGACGGGATTTGGCCTACCTCCAGCGGTAGTTGACACCATCACTTCAGCTAGAGGCCCCTCTATGAGGAGCGCTTAAGCTTTGAAGTTGAACCTCTTTACTGATTGATGTTCTTCCCGCACGGAAGACCCCAGTAGATGCTCTGTCAATGTCGTGCTTTGCTCCACCCTGAAAGTGTATATTGCCGCTGTTTCCGCACATTATGATGCAATAGACGGTAAGTCTCTGGGGAAACATGACTTAATCATTAGGTCCCTGAGAGGCGCCAGGAGGTTGAATCCTCCCTGGCCATGCCTCATCCCCTCTTGGGACCTCTCCCTGGTCTTGACGGCCCTACAGAGAGCACCCTTTGACCCCTTGCAGTCAGTAGAGACTAAGTTCCGGTTTCTCAAGACAGCGCTCCTGACTGCGCTCACATCCATTAAGAGCACCTCTCACACGGCACCTCTCTGGCAGACATACGCAGAGCTGCGGGCTGGGCGACACCTAATACATTCGCGAGATTCTACAATCTAAGAGTGGAGCCGCTATCTTCCTGTGTATTGTGTACAAACAGATAATATGTGGGAGGAATGGCTCCGTGTCTAGCTTGATGCGCCATTCCCCTCTGAGGATGGGATACGGGTGCTTGTTCTGCTCCTCAGGTGAGTTCCCCAGCTGGAATGTCTGTGATTGACATTCTCCGTACACAGCCCTGTACCTTCTTCCACCCCAACAGGTGCAGGAGGCTTGCTCGGGGCATTGGAAGGGGCAGCAGTTGTGGCGTCTTTCATAGGGATCCTAATTTGTCAGTTGTTCTGATGTAACGTCGAACGTGACTAACTGATAGGGAAGACCGGCCTACATCTTTAACGCCCGTTACAATAGTCTGACCTTAATTGAAGAGCGTGACGTCCCTCAAGGAGGGAACGGAGACATTACGTCCCATCGCCCCAACTCCTGTACCTCCGCTGGCACCCGTTTCGGCTTCTCAGCAGAAAACTTAATGTGAGTATTTGCACTCTTCCTTATATACCCAGAAGTGGGGGAGCAGATTGCAATGCAAATCTCACTCTCCAATTTGCATTGGCTGGTTCTGTTACCACTCCAAGGTGATTGGGCTCTCAGACGAGATCCCGATTCGTCAGTCGTTCTGATGTAACGTCTTCATTCCTTCCTTTGGGTAATGGGGGTTACATTAGTAAACTGGACGTTCACAAAGATTATGTGTCAGGGTTCTGTCTCTTCGGCCTGTTTATTCTTGGATTGGTGATAGAGCTCTGACGCTCCTTCTGTCTTGTTGCTCATTCTCAGTGTGCTCTGTCTTGTTGTGTTTGCTCGGGCCAAACGCTCTTCTGTCCGCGTGTGTGTTGTGTTCGATGTGGCATGCATTTCATGATTATTTCGACTGCGTGCTTTCATGTTGTCATGTTCTGTGTGGACACGCAGTCGGAGAGAGCTGTCATTGGCTGCGCGTTCGTGTCATGTTTTGTTCACTGGCCATGTGCTCTTGTTTTTTTATGTTTGGTGTAAGCACATAGCACATAGAAACAAACATGACAAGTGTAGCAAATTAGCTCTAAAGAAATATTAATAATCAATCATAACTTGTTATAATTGATTATGCATTTGGATCAGCTAATATAATTAACTTAATGTAGTAAAATTAATATTACAATCAACCCACCTGTTCGTCCCATGAACACTCAGCGTTAATTGTTTATTAATTCTAAGTAATATTCATTTCCGGGGAGGGAAATGTCTTTCTTACTGTACAGTACTACTAAGAGCCTGTAGTCAAAATCTAAATCGTAAAGTAAACTTTGTTGCAAGCAGAGAATCAGAACCAAATACGTATTGTGCACAAGTTTTATTAACTAAATCACGAACATAACTAATCTGAACACACATACATACATGCATAGGTAAAATAGTGAGTGACAGAATGAAACCAGAAGCAGGAAATGGAACTATGGAAAAGATTCATTGAACCTGAAAAGAACCATCAGCTTATCATTTTCAGAGAACCTCATTAAATGTATACTTGCATGGCCTTTGCAGTGAAACATATCGTAAAGTTCCTGAAGAAGGATTTTTGATGGTCCTATGAGTCTCAATCGATTTCTTCGGCGTTGACTGAAGAAAAGTTGGTGAATTTGAGTGGTTTGTTTGACTCTGTTCTGGTTGAAGGTTTTCTCTCTCTCCATGAGCACATGGCTGAGCACATGCAGATTGTGGCCTGCCATCCCTGGGCTGGAGAGGCCACGCAGGCAACCAAGTAGTGAGGAAGTCGGAAGAGTTAATGGTTGCCCATTCAGTGATGGTAAAGTTGCAGTTTTCTTCTGAGTTGGATTGAAGAAAATACAGTCTGACTCTGTTGGGAGAGTGAAGGCATAGCAGGCTGTGGTCACGGCCTGCCGGAGCCCATGGGTCCGGGTGGGGGTCCCCACAGACATCAACCCGAAGAAGCAGCAGGAGAGGCCAGAAGAAGAGAGGGAAGGGCTTGTGTAAAGACCATTTAAAGCCTGAGAAAGGTCCCACCTTTCAGGGTTGGTTCAACCAATAAGAAAGGGGGAATTTCCAAGCGGGAGATTCCACTGATTTATGACTCTATCTCAAGTGTGGTTAGACATAATCCATTTGTGTCCATTCATACTCAGATAGATATAACAAACTCACTGCATTCTAAGAGAAGGTGATGTACCCTAAAGTGTGAGTCATTAAATGAGGATTAATTAGATAGAAGACACGATACCGGTGGGGTTACATTGACCGTTGGTTGTATCAGTACATACTGGAGTATCAAAGACATAATAGTACACTTTACAATAAATCATTCACACAGTGTCCTGGGGTGCATGTTCATTTGTAGATCAGTTCGTCCATAAATTGATGCAGAAAATGTCTGTTTTAAGGGCTGTGGGTCTTTTCTATGGCCTCTGATTTTTCCACGTGACCACGTTTTTAACAGCAATAAAACCAACTTATCTGATTGTAGTCATGGTAACCAAGACCCTTCTTGCCCTTGTTGGGGGGATGGGACCATAGATCCCAGAGTGAGTTTTAAAGATTATTTGATTAGTATAACAAATAATTGTGTCTGATTTGTCTCAGTCGTTACACAAGCCATGTCTCTCCTGTCTATCGTCTAATCTCACCCTTCTTTTTATCTGATTATTGGTTAATTTGCCACACCCGTCCTCCCTTGTTACCAGCTTTGTTTGTTCTCCCTATTTATTCTCCTTGTGTTTGCAGTCCTGTGCCAGATCGTTGTTGTATGTGCATCATGTTTACCTGCTCCCCGTTGTCTTGCTGTGCCACCCTGCCCCTGCCCCTTGCCCCTTGCCCCTTGCCCCTTGCCCCTTGCCCCTTGCCCCTGCCCCTTGCCCCTTGCCCCTGTCTTCCCCCTTGGGGTAGTTTTTGGTTGCTTTGTATTATTTTTTATTAATAAAAGTCCATATCTGTATTCTTGAATCCTCGCCTCATCCCTTTACCCCAGTAATTCTTAAAGTCTGCCATCGCCCCCTAGTGGTCCGCGAAAAGATGACCTAAACTAGGCAAGTGTTTATAAAATCGTCACTTATTTAAGTAGATTTTTAATGCACTTGCGAAACTGTGATAACAGTTCTTGCCATCCTGTTTTAATAATGTAAAAATGGATCGGTGGCTAAACCAAAGAGGAGTCAAAAAAAAAGATCAAGCGTCCACTGAAAGCAGCAAAACTACAGCACCACAAAGGCCCACTGAAGCCGGTACCGAAGATACCGAGTCACGGCCACTGGCCACCACACTCCCGCAGACCACGGAGCTAGCGCACTGTGGAAACCATGTGAGAAAGTTAAGCGAAAATATCACAATGAGTACATAAAGTTTGGATTTTCCTGGACTGGGGATCTTGAGGATCCTAGACCTCACTGTGATTTGTGTTATGAAATATTGGCTAATGAAGCAATGAAACCATCTAAACTCAAGCGTCACTTTGAGTCTAAGCACAAAGATTGTACAGATAAACCAGTGTAATTTTTTGAGAGAAAACGTGATGAGCTTGAGCGACACATGAGTAAAAACACCTCACAGTTTTTTATGCCCGGTGAAAATGCAAAGGCTACTGAGGCATCATACAAAGTGTCTCTACTCATTGCAAAAACGGGAAAACCCCATTCAATTGGACAGACTCTAGTTAAGCCTGCTGCAGAAGTTATGGCAAACGTAATGCTAGGGAAGAAAGCTAGTGATGACATGCACAAAGTACCTCTGTCCAATGACACTGTCCAGCGACGCATAACTTCAATGTCCGAAAATGTCCAAGAGCAGCTGGTCACACGATTACACCAGAGTCCCTTCTTTTCTCTTCAGCCGGACGAGTCCACGGACATTGGTAATGAGGCAAATCTTCTGTGTTTTGTGAGATACATCCATGTGCGCTCAGTCCACAAGGATTTTCTCTTCTGTAAATCCCTTCCAACGAACACCACAGGAGAAGCGATCTTTGATGCACTAAATGCCGTCATTGTGCATAATAACATTGACTGGAAATGTTGTGTTGGAGTTTGCACTGATGGTGCAACTGCGATGACAGCCAAACACAAGGGCCTGGTAACGCGTGTGCGTAATGTTGCTCCATCCGCTGTGTCAACTCATTGCTGCATTCACAGAGAACAGCTCGCGGTGAAAAAGATGCCAAGTTGCCTTAACTGTTTTGGACGAGGCAGTTAAAATAGTCAACTCAATCAAAGGCAAGGCCCTCAACTCGCATCTTTTTAAAGTCCTGTGTGAAGAAATGGGGAGTGAGCACACAAAACTTCTGTTCCACACTAAAGTGCGCTGGTTATCCCGTGGCAAGGTCCTGTCTCGTCTCTTTGAACTGCGCGATGAAGTAAAATTATTTCTGCACCAAGCTGATGAACTGTATGATCGACTTCATGACTTTATGTGGCTTTCAAAACTAGCCTATCTTGCAGATATTTTCAGCATGCTCAATACGCTCAACTTAGCACTGCAAGGAAAAGCGGTCACAGTCTTCACTGTACAGGACAAAATTAAAGGGGCCCGCACCAAATTAAAGCTCTGGTGCGCATGTATCGATTGCCGTGAATTTGACTGTTTCCCCACTCTAGCGGACTTTCTTCTCGAAACTGAAGAGACCCTGGGTGACGACACCGTCACAGCCATAAAGGAACATCTACAAGGCCTTCACATGCAGCTGGGAAAATACTTCCCAGAGCTAGATGTGGACTTTGAGTGGATCAGAAATCCGTTTGGCGACATCATTGAGCAATGTACCAAGCTCTCAATACAAGAAGGCAATAGTCTTGTGGACATTGCATCAGATGGAGGTCTCAAAATGTAATTCAAACAACAGCCCTTAACAGACTTCTGGGCTCAGCTCCTTCCTGAACATCCAAAGCTTGCAGAATCTGCCCTCAAAGTGCTCATTCCCTTCCTAACTACATACAACTGTGAAGTTGGGTTTTCAACACTGGTTGGTTTGAAAACAAAACAGCGCAACAGACTAAACGTGGAGCCTAGTATGAGACTGAAACTGATGTGTGATAAGCAGCATCACTCGTCCCATTAATATTCACGTTAAGTTTTAGATGGAAATCTCAAAATATAAAATCCACAGATCTATTAGTTTTGTAATGTACTAGTTTTTGTTTCATGTGTAAAATCCCAGTAATTTCAGTGATATTAGACATTAAAGGGAACATTTTTTTCAGCATTTTATTGTTACCATAGTTACAACCATAGACTTCCTATACCCACCACCTCAGTTTTAAACTAATGCCTCTTTGGAATGACATTAAGTGGGACCTAGGCTGTTACAGTATTTTTAATTGCAGTTTTTTTCCCCCCACATGTGCAGTTTGTTGTTCATATTAAGCTGCAGCTCATTTCACATTTACTTTTTCAAATGAAAATAAAATTCATATAATAATTTCTGATCATATCATTGCATTTGTGTTTGAATAATTAGTTTTTGACTTGAAACAGTTGCATATTAAACTTCAATTTAGCTTATCCTTCCTATTTTGTTGTTTTTTGGGGGCGTGTTAGAGTGGGATTCTGTTAGGTGGTCCTCAGAAAAAAATTGGAAGATAAAGTGGTCCTTGGGCTGAAAAAGTTTGAGAAACACTGCTTTACCCCAAACCCTGACGCTATGATCCAGTAATTTATAAAAATCTAAAATGTGGGCTAAATGCAAGGGGAGCTACATCTATTGGTTTAAAAGTGACTTCTGTGAGCTTCATACTTTGCTACACTGTCTGACAGTAGATAATGGACCTTTTTTGCCTCAACAAAATGTCACTATGTTGACACTGGTTACTTACCACTACTGTGTTTTAAACAAGTATGTTATTAAAATGTTATTTTCTCTCTGTTGGAATAGGTGGAGCAATGATGACATTCAAAGGCACACATTGGCTAAGAGCCGGCGCATGGCTATGCGAAGACCAGCCTACATGTTTAACGCCCGTTACAATAGTCTGACGTTAATTGAAGAGCGTTTCCTAGAGGCAGCTGAGTATGGAAATATACCCGTCATCCGTAGGATGCTGGAAGAACTTCCGGAAATTAATGTCAACTGTGTGGACTACATGGGCCAGAATGCATTGCAGCTTGCAGTTGCCAACGAGCACCTGGAAGTGACAGAACTCTTGCTGGAAAAAGAGAACCTGGCCAGGATAGGTGACGCTTTGCTTTTAGCCATAAGTAAAGGATATATTCGTATTGTGGAGGCCATTTTGGGCCACCAGGCCTTTGCAGACACAACCAAACTCACTAGCAGCCCCCTCCAGACAGAGACACACGACGACTTCTTTGCCTACGACGAGGATGGGACTCGGTTTTCCCATGATATTACACCCATTACACTAGCCTCTCATTGCCACGAATATGAGATTGTGCACATTCTGCTAAGGAAGGGTGCCCGCATTGCACGCCCACATGACTACTTTTGCAAATGCAACAGCTGCCTTTATCACCAGAGGCATGACTCTTTTAGCCATTCACGTTCCAGAATCAATGCCTACAAAGGGCTGGCTAGCCCTGCCTACCTATCCCTGTCCAGTGAGGACCCAGTACTGACGGCTCTAGAGCTTAGCAATGAACTGGCTGTACTAGCCAACATAGAAAAGGAGTTTAAGGTAGGCATACTAGGATGTAGGAAGAGAAAATATAGATTGTATTGTATTATTAACCCCTCACTAGACATCCCCCATTTTGGCAAGTGGGGCATAAATGACATACCCAAAATAAAAAGGTTGCTGCTCATAAGTCATTCTGGATAGATACATGTGGCGAACAGGATGAGGCCGAGGACCATGAGAGATACGAGACCGGTGTGTCGCGCAGGTGTCGCTCATTATCAATCTGGCCACCGGCCTCGCGCTATTCTCCCACGGCCCTCGACCTCATCCTGCTCGCCACAATACATAATCAACATATATTTAAAAAGATGACACTTGTGAGATTACAGTTCAAGACTCATAATTACTCAGACTGCTATTAATATGGAGATAAATAAGCTCAAGCATAAAAACAAAAAATTTAAATATTAAGAATATGATTTTTAAATGTATAAAAATAGTGTATAAATGTGGTATAACAACTTATACCCATATTTAAAGTGTGGTCTTGCTTCATTTCAAATCTAAGGAATTTTATCTCTAAAACTATGCATTTTATTCATCATTTCATAAGACTATATCGTGTGTTTTTAGAGAAGGCTAATAAATGCTAATGAAATTATTTATGACCACTGTAACTCCCCTGCACTCTAATGTTTGGTGCAGAGAACTGCTGATTGTTAGAACCCCTCCCGGTATCAACACCACTTTCATCCTAGATTTGTTAATCCAACCTGAAGTCTTTCTAAAAGAAAAAGAAAAGAAAAGGCATAATCTTGGAACCTTATGTGTGGGTTAGAGCTACAATTAGCATCAAGCTACATAACACAATTTAAAAGATTAATATCACACTCTTACTAAATTCACTTTAAACCACCAATGAGTGTTTGTAATAACTTCTGATTGTCATTTAATATTGATTTTGGTCATATAATGTTGTTGAAATATTTAAAATTTACCATAATATAATTATCGTTACACCTGCTTACCATGTATACTGTAAACATTCCTTATTCAAATGAATATACCCCAAATTGCATGAAAATCCAGATATGGAGTACTCAAGTCACATGACTTGACTCAAGTCTGACTCGAGTGGCAAATTTAAGGACTTGAGAGTTGCTTGACCAAATTAAGAAAATTACTTGACTTAACTTTGACTTGAGATCCAATGACTCGAGACTTGACTTGAACTGTATGACTCAAGAATTACTTTATATAATTTTTTATATATAATCATCACAACATCAATTGTTGAACAAAATTAAAGCAACTGCACAACTGCGTAAAGCACAAGCATAGAAAAAAACATACAGCGCGGTGAGCACGCTAAATACAAAAACATCTTCCAGCATCGTTTCTTTTTGGATATAAACACTTTGAAATTGACCATATTCATAAAAGGAGATTTGCTGTACACATAATAACTGGAAAGGGATATCGGTCAAGACCATCACAACTTCGAATTTCTTTCACCACCTAAAAAAGTAAGCTATGGCTTGTTTAACCTGTTTGTTATAGTTAATTTGACTAACGTTAAATCCAGAGAGAATAGTGGTCAAAACAGCATGCCTCTTTACGGCTGCCAATAGATTCAAATGATAATTAATCATGGCATATGTTTTGTATATAATGTGCATAAATTCACAGACATTTGCCACAGTTTCTTTCAAATCATAGTGCTTTAATGCCAAATATGTCGCTCTTTCCAATGACGAAAAAACGACATAAACAACTGTTAATGATGTTTTGTCATGATTTATGTTTCTCTTGAAGCAGGGTCAGACGTTATCAGCAAAATGCCAGCAGAATTAATTCAATTAATTTTCGAACACCCAAAATTCAAGATATGACATTTATAACATATGATATTTAACAGTATTTACAGAATATTGGCCTGATTGCAAATGTGATACTAATTTTATACAACAGTTCAGTAAACAAAGAGTGAATATTGTGATTTTAGACATAATATTGTCAATAGTCTCTGTTTTTGCTCTGTTTCTCCAACGACAATAGTTCCAAACAAGCCACAGAAAAAGAGTTGAGTTGCGCATATATGAACGAATCGGGGGTTATCCGATTCAGTAACCCAGTTGCTTAGTTCCAGAATGAATCTGCCGTTTTGAATTTTAACAAATCAGTTGAATGAATGCTTCTATGACTCGTTCATTAAGACGGTGATTAGCCGCCACTTACTGGCGGTTTTAATTTCATAATTAAAAATATAATTAATTATTTTTTTGCATCTCATTTTTTCTATATTAAAATGATTATATTTAAATCATGAATTGCATAACATTATTTATGTGGTTGTAATTGCAGTGTAAATGCATGGTTAGAAAATAAATGGTAAGAAGATGGTTAGAAAAAAAATGCCCCTGCAAATCAATTTAAGGGGTCAAATATTGGCCCTTAATGGGAAATTTTATGAATTTCTACCGGTGATAAACATATGACATTTACTAAAACCAATATAATTAATGCATCGTACTTGTGAATTTACCTTCAAATGTTTTATCTTCAAAAAATTTCGTATAATTGTTATTGATAATCATAAATACATGCTATAATAATTTATATGATTATTATTAATATTACGATATAAATGTATAAGAAAGGTAATCATTTCTGAAGGGAAAATGAATAAGGTTGAGGCCAATATAAACTCTACTTTTTTCTGTTTGGTATTGTAACTTGACTTGAAGTGAACCACTGATTTGATTTGACTTGCTTGGTTTGTGTGCACTGCGACTTGAGACTTGATGGTAGGGACCTGAGACTTGTGACTTGAACATGTGTGACTTGCTCCCACCTCTGTGAAAATCACAAACAAACCAAATAATATTGTAATCGTGTGTATATTCTCTTTGTTTTTGACGTGTACTGTACTGTAGCTGTACGCCGAATGAGAGCGACGAGATCATAACTGACGCAAACCAGGAACGGGAGAGACAGAGCGTGGTCTGAACGCTCTTTCAGCTCTTCAGATCGCATAATTCAGTGAGAAATGAATAGAAATGGTATTCTGAATTACTAAATATTTAGCAAACATGTGAGAATAAATCAATATTTCTCCAAATATGTGCACCTTTGGACTTAAAGCCCTAACGGACGCTGTTCAGTGAAGTTATGTGAACACATATAAACCGCAGCAGATGTGACTGAATTCATATGCGTGTGATATTCTACTCAAAATATCAAACATTACAAATTGATTATTTTGCACTCCTGACATAAATTAGGAAATTAAAGTCACTGCAATCTAGTTTTATCATAAACAGTGGTCAAATATCGAAGCTGAAGTCTTTAATTTTCTAATGATACTGCAACAGTCAGGTTCTTTTAGTTTTGTTTTCAGGGACTTTTAATTTGTATTCTTTAGTTCCTGTTTTCCCATGTCTAAGTTTCCCGCCATCATCAATTACCATGGACACCCATCTCACCAGCTTCATTCATCATGTTCGTTAGCTCTGTGTATTTAGTTCCTCGTTGTTCTCTGTTTCCTGACAGTTCTCGTTAACGCACTAGCTAAGTTTGGTTATGTATGCATTCTGCGATTAAAGCCTGTTTATTCTTATTTCATCTTCATCATGTTCCTGTTGAAGCTACGCTGAGCCAGATAGTGAGAGAATAACCGACCAAACAAAATGGATAATGCAGTTATGTTCTCTGCCTTAGCCCGGCAAGGACTTTCTTAGCTGGACTATTCGGTTTATTTCTGCACACTAGCCCAATGGACTGCTTTCGATGATGGGACTCTGAAATCATTATTCTGGATAGGGGCTAATTACTACCAGCCGCATGATTTACCAAATATGATGGAGGGAACATGGAGGGAGGCCATTCTCCGCTGTCTGGAAAGTGAGTACCCCCAATTCACAACAGCACTCGCATCTTCAACCCCAGAGCCCAGCCACAACCACCCTGTGACACAGAGCGACAGCCGGAGTTCCCGACAGACGGAGTTGCCGACACAAGGAGAAGTGGACGTGCTTACCATCGCACCGGAGCCTGAGCCCGGGTCATTGGACCTGCCGAGCGAGCCCATAACAGAGGGGATATTAGTGGAGTTCGAGGGAATAGAGGAGTTCCATGGCCACAACCTCGCCGCAGCATGTGAGTGCATATTGGACTGGGAGATAGATAAGTTGGTCCCACCCTCTAGTTCCAGCCCTGCCCTCATCATCTTCTGTCTGCCCTATTGTTCACCCTTCACCTCCTCACTGCGTCGGGGATTCACCTGGGGCTTCCAATGAGCCATCTTTGACCAGGCTGGGGGATTCCCTGGCTCCGCCTCCAGTCGCTGTTCCGGTCACTCCACCTCGGCCCGTCATCCTAACTCCTCTGCCGCCACTGCTCTCTCCCTCGGCTCCACCATTGACCATCGGGTCCGCGACGTCACCGGGCTCCCTCGACCTGCCAGCTTCACCTGAGTCGGACATCGCCGGCCCTTCACCATGGACTTGCGAGCCTGTCGCTATGCTCAGGCTCTCCACCCCTGCGGCTCAGTCTGGCTCTTCCCCTCCTCAGGCTCCACGTCAGTCCTCAGTTGCACCAGCTCCGCCACAACCCTCCAGATCTCCACTTCCACCTCGGAGAATCGTCATGACAGCTCCGTCGCGGCCGCCGATGCCCACGGTGTCGCACAGGTCCATCAACCCTCCGTCTGAGCCCAGGACTCTTTCCCCATCGGCAACGTCCCTGTCGTCCGTCCCCATGGAAGTGTTGGATGCTGTACCACCATGGCTCCTCCCTCCAGCAACGTCACCATGGGGCACTACCTGGCTGGCCATCTGGGGTTCATCCGGTCTCCGCCCACATAAACCACCTCAATGGCTACTACCTACCATCATCTCCTTCCTGGTTTAGGCTATCAGCTTGCCTGTCTTTCGCCAGCCCTACGTCTACTCCTCGTCCGCCTCCTTCTCCACATCACGGTGCAAGGCCACGCCTTCTCGAGGGGGGCGTAATGTAACAGTCATGTTCTTTTAGTTTTGGTTTCATGGACTTTTAGTTTGCATTCTTTAGTTCCTGTTTCCCCATGTCTGAGTTTCCCGCCATAATCAATTACCATGGACGCCCATCTCACCAGCTGTCATTCATCATGTTCGTTAGCTCTGTGTATTTAGTTCCTCGTTGTTCTCTGTTTCCTGTCGGTTCTCATTAACACACTAGCTAAGTTTGGTTATGTATGCATTCTGCGATTAAAGCCTGTTTATTCTTATTTCGTCTTCATCGTGTTCCTGTTGAAGCCACGCTGAGCCAGATCGTGACAGATACTCAGTTTGTCCCGAACATGTAAGAGTGTGATGTTTTAGCGTGCAGTGAATGTTAAACAACAATATTGAGCCAAGTCCGATAATGACAGTTCCAAAGCACCTTCGCAAGCACAACTTAAGCAGGACATTTGAAAGTGGATTTTTTATTTTATTTGATACATCTCTTACATTTCAGTTGTAACTCATTTCTCTTCATCATGGTACAAACTGTATGTCCATTAACACACTGCATTGAAATGCATTGTTCAGGAAGCAGTCGTTAGAAAAATGGAGAGAACACAACTAAAGGTTGTGGTTGTACGGCTGAGGAATAGTGTTAAAAATGATTTTAAAACATTGATTCTTCAATTCCTCTGCCTTTGGAAGTCCAGGTAATTGTTGTTTCCTCGACATGACATAAACTCTTCCTAGCCTTATAATTACCTTATGCAAATGTATTACATGGCAATGTCATGGTAATAATGGCAGGACTACAGACAAGGCATTTCAGTTTAGCGTTTTCCGAGTGATTTACACGTGGACTTTGTGGTTTGTAACTTTGCAGTTTGCATGCACAAACAGCTATAAGTAAATCAATCACTAAATGAAAGGTAAAATAAAAAAAAGCATATGTCCCCTTTAAATTATGGAACATGGAAGAATAGGATATTTCCCATCCCAACGTTTCAATAGGTTATGTCATTGTCAACACAGTAAAGAAGAATGGGTGTGTCCAAACATTTAATTGGGTATTATCAATAGATAAGTATATTGATATATTATCAATATCAGATAGGAAGTACATTAGAAAAAAGACAAGCAACAAATGGGTTTAAGAAATATGATTATTTTAACTTTTTATGCAGAGTGCATATGGATGTGGGTGTGCAGTCTTGCCTGGTAGTTAGTGAGTTTGCAGCCTTTGCCATCGAGTGGGTGGATTTGCTCTTCTTGCTTATATTATTATTGATGGGTGTAAGGTTTTGTATGCAGATTCAGTCTTAAACAGATGGGAAGCCTGCTCTCTAGAAAGAAATGAAAAGCATATTATCTGCTATGACATGTTCAGAATCACATGCCAGTTGCATTCAATTTCCAAGCATTAAGGACACAGTATCATAGGTGGAAAATTCTTGCTGTGAAAATAATTCTGGTAAGAACTGTTTTTGTAATGCTGCAATATCTTTCATGAAGTCAATTAAGTGAGTGGCACTCGCCCAGGCTGCTGGTGGTGGTGTGGGGGACAATTTGGGCCACTTGGTACCAATTGAGTATTGTTTAAACGTCACAGCCTACCTGAGTATTGTTGCTGAAAATGTCCATCCCTTTATGACCACAGTGTACCATCTCCTGATGGCTACTTCCAGCAGGATAATGCGCCATGTCACAAAGCTCAAATCATCTCAAAATTGTTTCTTGAACAATGAGTTCACTATACTCAAATGGCTATACTCCACATTCGCCAGATCTCAATCCAATAGAGCACCTTTGGGATTTGGTGGGACGGGAGATTCACATCATGGATGCACAGCCGACAAATCTGCAGTATCTGCGTGATGCTATCATGTCAAAATGGAGCAAAATCTCTGAGGAATGTTTCCAACACCTTGTTGAATCTGTGCCACAAAGAATTAAGGCAGTTCTGAAGGCAAAAGGGGTTCCAACCCCTTTTGGGTATAATAAAATGGACGGTGATGTTATATTGTGGCCACAAAATGAATAATTAATTCCCTTGTTTTATTAATTTGTTCCCTCGTTTTAGCAAATTGTGGCCACGTATACTAATTCATTCCCTCTTTTAAGTTAAATCATGGCCACAAAGTAAGAATTCATTCCCTCTTTTACTAAGTTGTGGCCACGTTGTAATAATTGTTCCCTTGTTTTAGTTCAATAAAAATAAAAATTAGTATAATGTAGCCATGATTTGCTAAAACGAGGGAACAAATTCAAGTCTATATATATATATATATATTTTTTTTTTTTTTTGTCCACGTCAATTTTGGGGCGCCGTAGAAATTTACTTGAAAAAATAATATTCACATTTTATTTTAAGGTATGTTTAGGGTCAAAATGGTGTAATTTTTATCATACTTGTGTGTGTATATTTTCAACAGATCTATGCTAATTTCCATTCACAGAATGATTATAAGAAGCTGTCTATGCAATGTAAGGATTTTGTAGTTGGACTTCTGGATCTGTGTCGGAATACAGAGGAGGTGGAAGCCATTTTAAATGGAGACACAGAGACAGGCCACTTTGACAAGAGTGGCAGACCTAATCTAGTTCGATTAAAACTGGCCATCAAATATGAGCTGAAAAAGGTGGGTTTCTCTCATAACAAACATTAATAATGCACACAATGTTTTCAGTAAATGGTATAGTTATTAGGCAGATTGATTCATCTAAGTACCCTTCAGTGTTGAAATACATAGGCTTCATCACTGTGGATGATAGTACAGTAATATTAACATATCTGTTTACTGTATCTCTGCCTGCTCTTATGCCTCCCACACAGTTTGTAGCCCATCCAAACTGCCAACAGCAGCTTTTGTCCATATGGTATGAGAATCTGTCTGGGCTCAGGCAGCAGACTACAGCTGTCAAGTTACTTGTGGTTTTGGGGGTGGTGGTTGGACTTCCCATCCTGGCCTTATTGTACTGGATAGCACCCTCAAGCAAGGTCAGACTGCAGTAACCTCCACCTTTAGTCAATGTGAATTCAGCCAAGGCATTGCATTTCTGTTCTGCTACTTAACAATCATTCAACAATGCAATTTTTAATTTGTTTTGTGCAATGTTTTTAATTCTAGTTGGGGAAGATCATACGTGGTCCTTTCCTAAAATTTGTGGCACATGCAGCTTCTTTCACAATCTTTCTTGGCCTTCTCATCATGAACGCTGCTGACCGTTTTGAGGGGACAACTCTCTTACCAAATATGACCATCCACGATCACCCCTCCCAATTGTTCCGGATGAAGATCACACCTTTTACTTGGATGGAAATGCTGATCATTTCCTGGGTCGTAGGTCGGACATCTCACTGTGTTACACAACAAATCAAACATTTATTCTCAATCACATCATTTCATAATCTCACTCACATGATGTTCCAACCTATATAATTTTTTTGAACACAAAAGGAGAACTTTTGCAGAATGTTCAAACTGCTCATTTTCTGTATGAAAGTTGGTGACTAAGTTCCAAAAAGCATCATAAAAGCACTATAAAAGTAGTCTATATGACCAGTGTAAATGGGTTTGGAATGACTTGCGGGTGAGGAAATGAATACACATTAGTCATCAAGCTTAAGGAAAGTTCCCACAGTGATGTACTAAACTTAATCCCAAATGACTGCTGCAAGCACACAACGAATCAGAAGGGACACGACTCTTCAAACCGTCTAACAGCTGTCACATCTGTCTTATCAAAATATATTAGATATATATTTGTAAAAAAAAATATCTGTAAAAGAGATATAGTTCATTTAGAAAAAAAAATTTTGCTTAAAAATATCAGACACGAAATTACTGGGTGCAGGAACATTTTTATAATAAAAATAATTAACTCTTTCTTTCTTCCCATTAAAGGAATGATTTGGGCTGAATGTAAAGAGATATGGTATCAGGGTCCTCGGGAATATCTGCTGGAGCCTTGGAATTTGCTGGACTTTGGAATGTTGGCCATTTTTGTGACTTCCTTCATTGCAAGATTTATGGCATTTTGGCATGCAAATGTTGCACAGAGTTACGTCGACAAGCGCTACACAGATCTATCAAACATTACCTTGCCCCTTGAGATAGAATACTATCGTCTTGGTGAGTACTGTTGTCAAGCTTTACTGAAGAAATAATGCGTCCATTTAAAGGGGCCCTTTTTCAGAGTCTTGATTTTGTTTTTGGTGTCTACTAGAATAGGTTTTCATACTTGAATGTAAAAAAACAACATTTTGCACATATTTTACATTGTTGCCACATAATAGCACCCCTTTAAAAATCACTTTGCTTTGTTTTGACATTATCATAAGAATGTGGTCTATGGAGGGTCAAAACTGCCAAATAAATAAATAATGATTAAGATTTCAACAACATTACTTCAACAATGCAAATATATTTATGCAAAATATATGTTTATTGTTTTATGCAATGTTGATCATACATTATATTGGATAATAGCATTTATCAAGTAAATAAATGTAATATACTTATTTATGCATTTATTTATTTATTTACATTTTTGTATATCCCACTGATATATTCTCTACCAATTTAATAATGAGGTGGTGGTAAGATTACCTCTATTAGCTGATTGATTACGGAATGTGCATTCAGCTAAACTCTGTACACAATATGGGATGTTCTTTATTATTTGCTTAAAAAATTACTTTTAAATACACAATGCTACACATATCACAGTAAAGAGAGATGTAGCATTGTCAATGTTAATTCTTCTTATACAGTACGGGGCGCTATTAAGCATCTTCTGAAATAGTATAGAACAAGCATTGATCATGGACATGTAAGCCAATGCAATCATCAAACATTAACCAGCATATAAATCAAAGCTGCCTCATGTTAATGAATGAAATGTTGACCCATGAAGAGGGTCTGTGAAGTCTGTGAAGCTTTGGGGGTGTTGATAGACTCGATCTACTCCATCTATGTGTTGAATCCCTTCCGGATGAAGTCTTTACAAAAACGTGATTTTCTCCGCTTTTTTGTAAATGTTTTAATGAAACTTACCCACATTTAACTGTTGATAAAAATTGCAAGCAATTTGCATTGCAAATTTTTTAAGCAGAACCTCTGTTCTTTCTTTTAATGTATTTTATGTTCACATATTTATTTAACAAAATATTTTTTGCGCTGACTGGCAACTAAAAAAAAAAAAACACTGGTGGGGAAAGAGTTAAAGGGATAGTTCACCCAAAAATGTGTCACCATTTACTCACCCTCAAGTTGTTCCAAACCTGTATGAATTTCTTTCTTCTGCTGAACACATAATAATTTATATAGATATTCATATTGAGGGTGAGTGAATAATGACAGAATTACATTTTTTGGGGGAACTATCCCTTTAATGAAGTGCAAAACTAACGCAGACAAGTGGGAACATAAATGTAGCACCTCACACTTTTTCCACCAATGACTTTCCATGTTGAATTCCTTCAGCTTGACCATTTGAAAAAACCTGTAGAAAAGACCAGATTCTCTGCCTTTACAAGTTTCCTTTTTTATATATTTCAGCTCGTGTCCACTGGGTTCCTTCAGACCCTCAGCTGATCTCTGAGGGCCTTTATGCCATCGCAGTGGTTCTGAGCTTCTCTCGGATTGCGTACATCCTGCCGGCAAACGAGAGCTTTGGGCCTTTGCAGATCTCTCTGGGCAGGACTGTGAAAGACATATTTAAATTCATGGTGATCTTCATAATGGTGTTTGTGGCCTTCATGATTGGAATGTTTAACCTCTACTCATACTATCGTGGTGCAAAGCAGAACGGTGCCTTCACAACGTAAGCAATGAACATAACTGGTTGATTCACATTAATTCCTTTGATGATTGTTTATGTCTTCCTTTGTAATCGTATCACTTCCATGTCTTTATTCATTATATAATTACAAAATGCCCAGAGCCTTTGGCAGCCATGCACATGGACATACTGGAAGTAGGCGTTTGGCAAATTCAATTATCATGACTACCACACCATGACCATGTCCATGTGGACATGACAGTGAATAAGAGTCCTGGACTCTTCATGCTCTTGATATTTAAAAAGCCTCAGGTCGATATGAAATAGATAAGTAATTCATTAAAATACAAAATGAATTCATTAAAAAATGTGAAATCAAATTGGACTGTTGTGCCATTTAGTAAATACAGTAGCTTTTTATACCATATGTGACCCTGGACCACAAAACTAGTCACATGGGTACATTTTTTGAAATTGAGATGCATGCATCATCTGGAAGCTGAATAAATAAGCTTTCCATTGACGCTATGGTTTGTTAGGATATGACAATATTTGGCCGAGATACAACTATTTGAAAATCTGGAATCTGAGGGTGCAAAAAAATCGAAACATTGAGAAAATCGCCTTTAAAGTTGTACATTTATGTTCACGATTGTGCTGCATTCACTCACAAAAATATTTGTTATATATATTTATGGTAGGAAATTTACAAAATATCTTCATGGAACATGATCTTTACTTAATATCCTAATGATTTTTGGCATTAAAGAAAAATCAATAATTCTGACCCTTTCAATGTTGGCTATTGCCACAAATATACCCGTGCGACTTGTGACTGGTTTGTGATCCAGGGTCACATATATTTGAGTTGCACCAACCCAATCTAATGAGAAAATGTAACTATTTTATGAGTTTGACGATTTTTTGAAAACTTATGATTTTTTTGAAAAAAGAAGTATATGTACTCAAACATTCATATGTGTATGTGTATGCAATAATTATCCTTATCATAGCAAATCTTTTATTGATTTTTTTAATTGACATTGATGAATGAAATACTATTTTATAACATACCCCCAGACCTAAAGAAAGTCGTCTGTTTCTTCTTTTTCTTCTTCTTCTCCAGTGTGGAGGAGAGCTTTAAAACTTTATTCTGGGCTATTTTTGGACTTTCTGAGGTCAAGTCTGTCGTCATCAACAACGGGCACAAATTCATCGAGAATATTGGCTATGTACTTTATGGAGTCTACAACGTTACCATGGTTATAGTCTTACTCAACATGCTCATCGCCATGATCAACAACTCATTTCAGGAAATTGAGGTAATCATATTATGAAATGAGATTTGTGAAATGACCAGACGATAGGATAGGATAGTACAGGCCAAGGGTAAATGTCCAGACCCCATCATTTCCCATTCATATTCCTTTTCAAATGAGATACAGATCCTTTATATTACTGTTACATTTGTTGAAATGCAATGGGAAGTCCTCTCTGGTCATAGTATAACTTTTCTCTCATCATCAATCATCATTTGTTTCATAAATTACAGCATGTTTGTGTACACTGTGTAGAAACAACTTGTCAAAACTGACGGTTCACAATGTATTACAGTAGCATCCAACAGTGAAATATAAATTGGTCATGCATTGAATGGAACATGTACAACAAATATAGATGCTGCTGCAAAGTAAGAATGCCATTATATTAATAAGATTTATTGCGCTCTGATGAGGCAACAGGAAACAGAGGAAGTTATTTTTAATGCATTTTATTGCCAATCTGGGGATCTCATTATCTGAACATCACTAATATGGCAACACACTTAACTGTTCAAATCATACTGTTTTTGCATGCTGTGGTTTTATCAGTGCATTTACTGAAGCTATAAAAATTCCAGTTCCATGTCATTCAGTTCTTACGTATGCAGGGGAAACTGGGGCTAGTGGTCACATGGGGAAGTTCTGTATCTTAGTAAAGGTTTTGAGTCTTCCTACATTCATTATAGCGATTGCATTTAACAGACGCTCTTTTCCAAAGCGACTTAGTTTTTTTAGTAGTGTCATATTTGATGATTTGTTATCACGTCCACCAAGGACATGCATAGCTATTTTCAACTTAATGGATGATAAGTTGTGGAGTTAGTTGTTTTAAGGTGTAGCGCCCCCTATTGGCAAGTTTATGAAACTTGGTGCGAGTCCTCAGAAGGTCCTGTTGTCTTTATGTGTCAAGTTTCGTTAAAGGCCTAGTTCACAAAAATCCAAAAATGACAATTCTTTCATTAATTACTCGCCCTCATGTCGCTCCAAACCCGTAAGACTTTTGTTCATCTTCAGAACACAAATGAAGATATTTTTCGATTAAATCTGAGAGATTTCTGTCCCTCCATAATCAGCTATGCAACCGACACTTTGACGCTTCAAAAAGTTAGTAAAACTCATCCACATTTTCTGAAGAGACACGATCGCTTTATATGAACTGATTGAATTTAGGGTTTTATTCACATATAAACATTCATCAACTCCCACATCAGTTATGATAAACTGATGATAAATCAGTTATGATCAATGGTGACGTGCGAGAACCAATGAGGTTCATTCTTGTGTGTTACACTTACCGCGGGACGTTTGTTCTTGTGTGTCAAGCAAATTTGTTTCTGTTTCTGTTTATGTTTGTTGATCAATGTTTATATCTGAATAAAAGCCTAAATTCAATCTGTTCATCATATAAAGTGATCATGTCACCCGTACACTTTTAGGGCATAAAAATAAGGAAGAAGAAGAAAATCAGTACAAACCCAATAGGGTTCCAGGATCTTCGGTGCTTGGACCCTTAATTATGTCCACATCATTTTAGGGGCCCCTCTATATGTATCTTTATACATATGCTATATGTATCAAATTGTATGCCATTTCCAATGAAACCATATTATAATATTTTTGGGACAGGACGATGCAGATGTGGAGTGGAAGTTTGCCAGGGCTAAGCTGTGGTTCTCTTACTTTGAGGAAGGAGGGACACTGCCTGTGCCGTTTAACCTCATCCCCAGCCCAAAATCAGTCATAAGCCTGGCCATGAAACTCAAACAGCTCCTGCTAATACCCCTCCACAGACACAAAGAAGACCTGAAGGAGGACACAGAGCTCAATGAGGTGAGATGAAGGGGAGTCTCTTTAAATAACTCATAATGCATTGGATGTGTGAGAGAGTTTTTGGTCTGTCTGTGGGGTTCTCAATGAAAATGTGATCCTTTTATTGGTATTTGGTGCCATCTAATGGCCAGACAACATGAGGAGCTTTTCATTTATTGAAAGAACAAAATAGTTTTAGTAAAATATTCACTAATAATTTTTTATTTTTTTATATCCCAGTCGGGTAAACAAAAAGAGTCCAGTGAGAAGAATTCACCTCATACATCAAGTCGCTACCAGGTAATTCACACAACTCTGACCAGTCAGCTGATAGTCTTATTTCGTGCTGAAGGGGTTTATTTTGTGATACCTGTACACTATCCTGATTATTACACAGCTACTTACTAAAATAAGCAATATGAGAGACAAGAATCTAGCACAACTGTGTAGATTTCCTGCTATTTTTTGCATCCACAGAGGATCATGAAACGGCTAATCAAACGATATGTGATCAAAGCGCAGACTGACAAAGAGGGAGATGAAGTTAATGAAGGTACACTATGAATTTCTGTTTTATTGATGATGTACTGGACATCTCTGTGTTTCAGCTCACATTCACACAAAGTCATTGAAATTGTTGCGAAATGAATCAAGCACTGTGAATGAGAACGTTAATCACTGAATATACCTAGTTATTTAGGGTTAGAAAATTTATTTATTTTGATGTCTTCATTAAATTGTTCCTTTTATGCTGTATTAAAGGTTCCTAATTTTATAGGAACTGGGTTTTCCAGAGTATGTGAAGTTTGCCGGGCCATTGTTGCAGTAAACTTGCACAACATTTCTGAATGCATAATTTATTAGATGCATGCTGGTCGATTATTGCAGGGACATCTTTACATATTCATGCCCCTAAACATGATGCGGAACAAAATGAACTGTGATTGGTTGCTTTACATGTAAGTCAGACCGCCTCTGACTTGATTTCAGAGAGCAGAAAACTCGACATGTCAGTAACACAAAGCAAACTCTTCCAGGCGTCAGCTACAACTACAGTGTTTGAGGGCGGGTCAAAGTAGATGTTGTTCACGTGCAGCCAATGAACACCATAGGCTTGCATTATGGAAATTTGTTACAAACCTACATTGGCTCGTGCAGGAAGTAATAGGGGCACCTTAAGCTTTGCTCTTAAAACTGACCCTGTCTATTTAAAAAAAAAAAATGTTTAATGAAATTACGCTGTTATTTACTCACCTTCATATTGTTCCAAACCAGAATTTGTGCTGTTAATTAAACAGATGGTCACAGCACTTGTTGAGAGCTCTTGTCCCTGAAAGGAAATAAACCTATGAAAACGTTTGCAATTAGCAACAAAGAAAAGAAAGTTTTATTATCTAAAATGTGGTTTCAGCTGGAACTACCTTTCTAAGTGGATGAACCTCTGGTTATGTGTTGGTTATGCAATGATCCAGTTACAGTATGTTAGCATGTCACTGATCATAAACGGTCTTTATCACTCTCTTGACTTCGTGTCTTACAGGGGAACTAAAGGAGATAAAGCAGGACATCTCAAGTTTACGCTATGAGCTCCTGGAGGAGAAGTCCCGTCAGACAGAGGAGCTTGCAGACCTGGTCAGGAGACTGGGAGAGAGGCTGGCCAGTCATCAGAACCTGTAGTTTTTCTCAACAAGAGCACTCTTTTCATTTTTCTCAATGATGATTGTCAATAGATAGTCGATAGATTTTTTTTGAAAGTCGCGTTTTTGCTTCTGAAAATGCTAATAGTGCTGCTTTTTGCCATTGTGTTGCCATGTTGTGTCATATTCTAAACATGTATTGTTACAAATATATAACATAGTAACAGAAAGACAAAAAAAAAAAAAAAAGCTTCAAAGTTTTCAGTGAAGCTGAGCAGTGAAGGAGCAAAACTTATGTCACAGAGCAGAACACAGTCCGAGACATAATGTTTCTAGTTTTTGACCACTGTAAAAGTGTAGTTACTTTGTTTTGCATGGTGGTATTGATGTTAAGGAATGTAGAAATGTGTCATATTTTAACATTTTATGATTTTATGTTTGAGAATCAGGGTACACTATTTGTTGCAACCCCCTCAAGCATGCTTTGTTAACCCTAATTATTAATTATACATTTTGTGAAGTCTGACAGTTAAAAGGTGTCTGTGTTACTACAGAGTCAATGGTATATTTATAATAAAAAAAAATGGGAATGTAAAAATAAATGTTTTTTTAACACAAGTAAGTTGTGCTTTCAACTCATTTGCTCCCTCTTTTATGTTCACACACACACATATACAAAGCCCTGTACGTTGACTTCACTTTAAGGCAATGAATCTACGGAGACAGTTTTAAGTTGTTGAGAGAATAATTCCTGATCCACTTATTAATTATAGGTCCTAGACCTATTTAAAGAACTAAATGTCCTGCAAGGTTGTTGCATTTACAGACTGACAAATGATCAAAACCTCTCTGGTGAAAAAGTGAGCTTAACTGAATTGAATGAGCTTAACTGACTTGTAGTGTGTGTGTATATATATATATATATATATATATATATATATATATGATTCAACTGTATCTTGAAGATTGTCTTGCATTATTATAAAGATGAAGATTGACATGATTTATTAAAAGCGCTTTAACGTTGTAAAAATAATATTTATGTTCTGTTAGATGTGTTTTGACCACTTTTTGTACGTTGTATAATTATATCTCTAGGTAACGAAGATATTAACAAAAAATATTTTAGAAGGGCCTCATTGTTTAATTTTGCCTGAGGCCTCCTTAAAGGTAGGGTAGGTAGGATTTTTATAAAAAACCTTTTTTCAAATTTGTTTAAACTGTCTTTATATACCAATACATTATTAAAATGTAAGTGCTCTGAAAAAGAGAGTATAAAAATCGAGTGACTGTAGACCTTTTAATCTGCAATAAACACAGCTCATTATTTCCATTCGGGACGAAACAATTGATTGGTTTGGCTGACTGTCACTCACTCTCGCAACCATGGCTACCACCACTGTTGCTACAAGATCTGCCCATATGCGCGCGCACCCGTTTGATTTGAGGAGTGCAAGAGAGGCGCAGAACCTACGAAGAGTAAAATTATGGCAGAGAAAGAGCATTCAAAATTCAAAGCACCTGCATATGCAGTCAGCGAAGGCAAACAAGGCAAAAACTACTTCCTCGGACCCTGGTTGCCCGAACTCTTGAACGACCTCCTCTGCTTCGCCCTCGACCCCGGACCTGTCCTCGAACCGACGATGCGGTACTTGTCACCGGAGTGTAACGTTAGTCCTCATCAGAGTCAACAATGTTTTCATCATGGAAACTCTTACATGCAAAACACCGTATATGTTATGAATCTTACACGAAATTCACCTTCATCACAGTGCAACTGATGGTAATGGAAAAACGTGTATCAGTGCAACCTGTTTTTAGCTTTGCCTCATAAATATAGCTCGTTACCTATAAATATAGCTCGTTACCGAATCAAACAAAATATATTTTAAACTTTACCAGTATCGATACGCTAGCTTGATAGTGAGTACTAAAAGCCATATTATTTGTTTATAATTATAGTGATAAAGTTAGGTATTTTATTACATGTGATTCTGACATGATGTCACTGCATGCACTGCGCTCCTTCCTCTCCACTCGTCTCAGGTAAATAATGCGTCAGCTGAGCCTGAGCTTTTGGCGTCGCGCGTTCATGTGTTTTGGGGGCGTGGCTTTGGAAGGAGCTCAGAAGGGAGGGGGTGGAGTGAATGGAATTAATTAGCTGTGTTTACAACAGTCGTGAGAGGTCTACAGACACTCGATTTTTATACTCTCTTTTTCAGAGTACTTACATTTTAATTATGTATTGGTATATAAAGACAGTTTAAACAAATTTGGAATGTTTTTTTTTTCTCTAGGTAGGTAGGAAAAATCCTACCTACCCTGCCTTTAATGTAGGTTCACCTCTGCCCACACATGGAGTAAAAGGCACAAAGTATTGATACAACTACTTTAGCTATACAATAATATGTTTTTAATAATGTGTCTAAGTTAATGCTTGTTCAAAACAATCACTTTAGCGAAGTTTTTACTATTTTTGGTTTATTTTGATTAATAAAAGAATTCATTAAACTCATTAAAATGTTCATTTAAAAAAATACAGAGACAAAAATGATATATAAAAAAAAGATTCTGAACGCATTGAATGAGATCCCATAATTATTTAATAAATCTTTACAGTAGTAGCAAATAAATTATATTTGATTATATGATATGATTAATATCATATTTGGAAATATGATGGTTTCATTATAAATATGGTGATTATCTCTAAGGTGGACAATCAATTTGATATATGATATTTACCATCTGAATCTAACCATGTCGTATCAACAAATGGAAAAGTCAGCCAGCTATTTATTATCATGTTAATTATTGTGCCTTTCGCTCCAACAGCAGGTGCACTTTTTACCCCAATTACCATCCTTTTAAATATTCTTCCATTATTAAAAAACTGTTGCTTAAAGCTGCAGTCCGTAGATTTTTTAGGTTAAAAAAATATCCAAAATAATTTTGAGCAATCACCAGCCAGTGTTCAAGACTATCTGCTTGCCTTAGCTCGATTCAAAACGGTAAGCTTGTCATAATGTTTTTAATTCCAGCGGTACTGGTGGATTTCCAAGGGAAATTCCAGCATGTCTTTGCGTCATTACGTCACATCTGTACACATAAAGAAGGTGTCTCGGCTAGTAGGCTATATTGCGTGTGAGGATGTTGGTGGTTGAGATTTATAGCCTTTTCTCACAGCACTTGATATGATTAAACTTAATTTAATGGCGGATACAGAAAGGTTCAAACTACAATCACCAGTGACAACTGGAGATTCACCCGTAGTAAAACGCGAAAGACTTCGGAGAAAAAAAAAGAGACTTCAACTGGGCCCATGCGAAAACAAGGATAAATATCAGAAGGGCATTAAATGTAGTCACACAATGCTGATGTTGTTAACATTAACAATTTGAGAACAAAGTATAATTTGCATGGTTTGACGTGATATGATAAGCTATTGTTAGATTTAATCAGCGCGATTTACTGCAATGCTTTTTTTTTCCCTTAAAGCCTGGTTCACACGGGACGATTTTAAAATTGTCGGCCGATTTTCCAAACCTGAGAGACCCCACACACGGGGATAAAAAAATCACGGGTCTAACAGTTTTGGTCGTACAGTGTGTGGTGCGCAGCCACACGGCAAAATCAACACATCACACACGAACCAATTTGACTCCCGAGCATTCCCAGATCAGACGGGAAATCGCGCAAAATACCTCGAGATCAAACGTGACTTCAGAGTAAACAATCATGGCGGACGAAGAGGATGCAGTGGCAATAGTTTGTAGTTTGTTTTTAACCGGAAAAAAACGTTATCAAAAGAAAAGGCGATGATCTCTGACGTCCACCGGACTTTCTGGTGCGCCATGCCGCCGGCTGTTTTGATTATATTTCCCGGAGTTTCCTCGCCGCCTCGTCACCTCGCTTTCTGATTGGCTACACTCCACAGTCCACAGGCTGCGTGCTCGGGGGACACCACACACGAGAAGAAATCGGGCCAAATAAATCCAACATGTTGGATATCCCCGATTTGAGATCGGAGCGGTCCCGATCCTTCCGAGCAGACGAGAGCAGCCTTAACACACCACACACGGCAGGAATATCTGATCAGATTATTTTACGATAATCGGAGCATCCTTAAGATTGTCGGAAGGGCTGAATCGGGGCTAAAATCGGCCTAATTATCCTGCCGTGTGAACCAGGCTTAAGGCGGGCGTAGACGGTGCGATTTTTGCTGTTTTTACGAGCTCGCAGATGATTTTTTTCACTCGGGAGAAATCGAGTGGAATCGGTGATGCTCGCATGGTCGCGGCTCGCAGCGTGTGAGAGGAATTACGAGCCGAGCCGAGCACGTCATGAGCACCTCCCCGACCTCCCGATCATTTTTAAACATGTTTAAAAAATTCGGGGAGTCGGCCCGATTTTCACCAGCTGTCCCCTATTGCTAATCATACACAACCACGTGGGGCTATACCTCAGTGGCAGCAACCATACAGAGTGCGCATACACTGTCACACACACACACACACACACACACACACACACACACACACACACACACACACACACACACACACACACACACACACACACACACACACACACACACACACACACACACACACACACCTCTCTCTCTCTCTCTCTCTCGTTTTTATGTTGACAGGATTGGCTACTGTTCTCTGCTTTACAACAAATCATTTGCACACACATTTCTGTCATTTTTTTCTATTTGAAGCTTTGCCTGCATGCAACATTGACGGTCTCTGTGTTTAGCGCGAAAGCTCACGTGATTGCTGCCGGCTCGGGATAAAATTCGTGCAGGACAGTCGTGCCGTGTACCAGCTGCTTTGACGCGATTATCAGTTAAACTGACTCGCAACGTGTGCAATATCTCACGACCTCCCGAGTGTCCGATCCTGGTCCGAACTCGCACCGTGTACGCCCGCCTTTAGCTGGTCAGAACAAAAGTGGATGTTACTTACTTGTTCAGATTAATAATAAACATTATTAAATATTAGATCAAATCAACGTTACGTTCTGTCCACAATCACGTCAAGGAGCAGCCAAATAATCAAAAGCGGTTGTTACGAACAAAGCTGAGCTGGATTTTTGTGCCATCTAGTGGTTTAAAAGAGAGTCAAATGCGCCTTTTACCCAGGTGCACATTTAGCCTCATTGTACCCTACTGTTCAAAAGAAACACTTTGGCCTCTATGGTAAAAATAGTAGGATTAGCTACTAAACATATTCAACTAAACATAAAAACACTCTGGAAAACAGGTGAACTGCCAAGCAAACCAACCTTCACACAGACAAGGCCAGACCAAACTGAACTGGAAACACAGGTTTAAAGGTGTAGTAGGCCTAAGCGATTTCTGAAAAACGCTGTTGAAAGTGGATCAGGCCGAGCACCGCAACAAACTAGTAGCCAATCAGCAGTAGGGGGCGTGTCCTCTCATGATGGGGGAGGAGAGAGAGTAAGCAAGAGTGAGATTTGAAGAAAGACTGTAGAAAGAGAGATGGATGAGAGACATTACAAAAAGAGAAAAGGCCAGTGGAACATCACTGGAAAAAAGGGTCATGATCAAGCAAGAGCTTTAGGAACTGCGTTAATATTAGAAAAGCTTTCCAGCACTGGAGAGTCCTAAGCCGGAAGGCCTGAAAACAGACGCTGAGCTTGTGTTGTTTCTGCTCCATACTTGAGTAACATTGGTTTTGAGTGTGTGTTGCTGGCGACTAACAATGAACTCTTGCTTGTATATATTCTTGTGTACGGTGTAAATTTTTTGTTCTTCCTTGTCGTTCGTTATCTTCACCTGATTTTTTTGCAAAGCTTTATTTTGCTTCGCTTCTAGAAACACATTGTGTGTTTGTACATTTTGGGGGTGCAGCAATAAAGAGAGGGGTGTGTTTGTTTGGGTTGATTTCAAATATCAACAGGTTTCAACAAAGATTCTCAGAAATCGCTCACTGGACACAGGTGAGTACTAAACCATGGCAACATAAGCAGGAACATAGGGAACAAAGGAAACAGTGGAACAAAATGAAGCAAACTAAAAGTCCATAGAACAGAACATAACTGTGACAGTGTTTCCTCTGTTGAAAAAAAAAAAAAAAAAAAAAAAAATTTATATATATATATATATATATATATATTAGAAGTTGTAAATAAAACAAAGATTACTGAAGTAGGTTTTACAAGAAAATACTTTTTTCAGTCATTGCCGTTTCTTTGTATTTATTTGGGAATTATTATATATGAGTGATCATTGTTTTATAATTCTTTTTCAGTGTATGTTAATCTACAACATCACAGCAAAGTATATTATATTCTGTTGAGAGCCTATTTTCATGAGTTGTGATCTTGCAGTCTGAAATGAAAGTGACAAGACAAAAAGTGTACCCCACATTTATTTCTGACTTGTCATCGCTGGGTGCTACACAGTGTCACCAGTAGAGTTTGATTCACAAAAGGTTGTTTTTTTTTTCAGCAGGGGGAAAAAATAAAAGAGGTTTAATTTGGGTTAAGAAAATCCCCAAGCCCATCTAAAACAACCCAAACTGACCAACAAAACAGATTAGACTGCATGGTTTATGCTGTTTTTCTCCCTAGCAAGATTATGTGAAATGTTTTGTTTGATAAGTAAGCCCATGCTATCTAATACCACTTTGGTTTGAAATCTTGTTTTAAACTTGTACTGAATCATATTTGATACACAGATTTCTAAAGCCTCTAAATGATTAACATGATCAAAAATTTTGAAAAAAAAACAAAACATGTACACAATCTTCAACATTCTTTCTGTAATCCGATTGATACTTTGTAATCCGATTGATACTATATTTTTAGCAAGTAAAATGGCTTTTAGCATAATTCTAAAAACGTCCACTTTTAGGTCACAGTGACTTCAGATGACGCAAACTCTGAATCAACATTCACTAATGCTAAATTTTCTATATATTGTAATCATTATGTTCACAATTTGTAATAATTACTTCAATGAGCTCATTGTTTCTGCCTAAAATTAATATACATGTACATTTCTGAAATACATACAGGACACAGTCACCTCTGATAACAGATCCCTCTAAATTGTAATGTAGACACAGGCATTTTTTGTAAAGCTGCTTTGAAATATGTATTGTGAAAAGTGCTTTACAAATAAATGTGAATTGAACTGAATAATGCACGTGCCTTTTTGCTATGAAATACAGATTGTTTAAGGTAAATGTAACTTTTATATTGTTAGTCACTGGACTGAAGCAATTTAGGTTTACTTGTTTATTAATACATCATGTTTTAGAAAAGATCATTTAAATATCAAATTAAACAGGATTTTGAGGAATGTTTATTTGTAAATCTCTCTGATATTAATAATAAATATAAACTGATATTTATATGCATTAAATGGAAGTAGTTTTAATTGATTTACATTACGGTATCATAATTTAATCTTACTTTTTGGCCACATTATATCAGCATCTGCATCAAATTGTGTATTTTTACTCAGTTTGGGACTTCTGAATAAAAATGAGCTCCATATTCTCATATAGGCCTGTCATAAAAGCCTCATGTACACATAGCCTATGCAAACTTTCTTATTAGTTTTTTAAAAATATTTTATCTAAAAGTTTCAATAAACTGTTTCATAAAAAAAAAAAAAAAAAAAAAAATTTTCTCATGTCAGGCTTTACAGGCTTAAGGCCCCGATTTACTTAAAGCAAAATGGAAGAATAAACTGCTGTGACATAATTTCGAACAAAATAAGGCAAAAACAAAGTTCGTTTGGAGTTCGTGTTTGGACTTCGTGTTGGGATTTCGAAAAACGCTTGGCAAGGCGAACTTTCTGGAAAAGTTTGCTTCGGCTGGTAAACACCTTTGTACTACCATTGGTCCGTTGCGATTACATAATAGGTAGGTGTGGCTCTGAGGCTCCGCCTTCTTTTACATGGAAATCTTTTCGCTTCATTTCTCCTGTTCAGTCTGCCGAGGTCAGACGTCCGCGAGTGAAAACATGAACACGTGAGAGCTACTTTATAGTAGAAACGAGACACTGACACTATTTTTCATGTTTAATACGGTAAAGCTGCTTGATTTTAAGCAATATATTGTATAAAGTGCTATATAAACGTGACGTGACTTTACTGAAGTGCCGAATTGCAGAGCTTGTGCAAACTAATCATGTTGCTATATGATCAGATGCTTATCTTATGTTTTATTTAAATGCTTGCTGTTTTCTCAATTTTGTTGTGTGTTTATTTTGTTATTGAGAGAAAAGCGTGCAGTACATATTTATATATTCATCTAAATGCTGGGCAGCGTTGGAATGTTCACTAACAGTATATCGCTGGTCACCTATTAAACTTCGTTTCACCACTAAGCAAAGAACGAAAAAGAACTTTGCCGTGAGTATAATCAGGGCCTTTGTGGACAGCCTTTCCCTCTAACACCATGTCCTAACTACACGCGACGCACGATAAAAGGTATATTTTCCATGTTAATCAGAGTTTTTGTCCTAACCAGCGCAACGGCGACGCACGACGATTCTATTTTAAAAACGGTTTCTAGTTTTCTGTGACGTCGCGCTGGAACAACAAACACAAAATGTGGCAATGATAATCTCATGTAGCCTTCTGTTTATGTGCTTTATTTATTGTTAAAAGCGTGTAATGTGACTTTGAATATCATTTAGTGCTCCCAGAACAATGGATAATTCACAGGGGGTCAATCCAGCGCTCGAAAACCGTACGACCCCCGGGGGGCGCCATTGGCTAACAAGCCATCACCTGGTGTTAGCATTCCATTGACTCCTATTCATTTTGGCGTCACTTTGACAGCGAATAACTTTACATCTGAGGCGTTTAAAGACTCCATTTGTCCATTATTTATTTCTAAAGAAACACGACAATGTATAAAAGGCTCCATTACCTTGTATCTTACGTTATGGCCCCGTAGAAGCAGTTTTTGTAAAAGTAGGCTAACGATTGCATCATAACCACGCAACTCTCTGGAAATTACCCTATAGACAGGAGGAGAAGCTCGCAGGCAATCGGGGGGACGTGGAGGCATAAAGTCCGATAAAGTCAAGGGAGAAGCCCATAGAGAGTCATAAAGTTGCTCCTGCTCCTAGCTCATGTACGCGCTCCTACTCACGCTCTCCGTCTCTGCGAGATTCGGAAGGGAATGATTCAGATTTCTCCTGGCACAGCTACAACTACAGCTTATGCTGTAACCTGTCTACAATTGTCAGACAGGTTGCTCACGTCACATCCACGTCGTCAAGCTCAGTTTGAGTCTGCGCAGTACGCTCAACCATCAGGAAGTGAGTGCTTCTAATTTGCTTCACTTTTCTCTGTTGAACCCTATGGGGTCGCTGTGTCCAGTTTATATACTGTCTATGATAATTCACCTCAAATCTTGAAATTAAACAAATGGAAACAAGAAGGTTCAAACTGTGAACAAACAAGTGTAGCCTATTATTTGACAAAGATTGTTTTAGTAGGCCTAACTCAGTAGCCTATGTATTTGAATAATGTTTAAATGGTGTAATATTTGTGAATTTGATGTAGCCTACTTATCCATTTTCTTGCGATTGCGATCCATTTTCCCACACGCTGTTGTGATTGGCTTTTTTGATTTTGATTGATTTTTACGCATCTCGCAGACGCGTCGCGTCTAGTGTGGACAGACAAATTATTGCATCGCGTCTGGTTAGGACACGGTGTAAAAGCAATCAGAAGCAACGTCAGAACTTTACTATTCATGTAACAAGTGACAATTTCAAAAGTAACAAAAAATTCAAAGATCAAACCATTGGTTGGTCTTCCCTGTTCAGTTCAGATGCGCAGGTATAGTTTCCACAAAAAACTATTCTGTATTCATCCTAAAGGTTTCTGTAACAGACATCTAACATGACATTTTAAACTCAGGTCTCACAGTAACAGGCGGGGATGTTTCTTCCATAGTTCAACCTGACCTCTCAGTAGACACTTTTCTTCCCACCACCTGCGGCTGAGTACAGCAGATTGAATATACCAGGTGCTACTCTGCCTGGAAATGAGTCAGAAATAGAGAGCTGAGGTGAAAAGCTTTTATCAGCATTGGTTGACTTGACTACCACTGCTCCTCTGACCTCAGTAACAGCCTGTTTAGCTACATTCATTCAACTATATCCCAACATGGAGCATAGGGGTTTTGCATATATATATTTTTTATGCTATTGAGTTGTTTTTCCATTACAGACAATCTCATTGTTGTACCTATCCAGCTTATCATTACACTGCTACTTAACATAAATACATGGAAATATTGATTGGATTTGACATTTTTTATTCAATTATTTCGTTACACTTTATTTTGATAATCCACTTTAGACTTTAAGTAACTTTACAACTACATGTCAATAAACTCAGAATTTTTTTTTTTTGCAACTAAATGTCAACTTACTCTCATTAGAGTATTGATAGACTGTTAGGTTAGGGTTTGGGTTAGTAGAATAAGTAGACATGTAGGCCTACTTTTAAAGCTGCTTATAGTCAGAAAAATGTCTGTTGGGAAGCATCAAAATAAAGTGTTAGTATAAGCAGACAGTCTACTAATATTCGAATGACTGCTAGTTGTAGTTGCAAAGTTACTTATAGTTAGTTGAATGTCTAAAGTGGACCATTGAAATAAAATGTTACCAATTATTGACGAGTCAGAATCAAGTGTTCCAGTTATATATCATTCTGGAATACTTGGTTTTGAATGCCAAATCACAGCATTGAACAGACAAATATTTTTATATGACGACCAAATAAGTAAATAAAAGGACATGAAATGTTGATTTGACTTATAAAACCCATAAAATTAGCATATCTATATAGCCGTGGACAATTATTTCATTGTCATTATGCAAAAAGTTTGATCACAGTTAAAATCAAATTAAATATAAATATATTCCAATAATGTATGAATATTCTGGAATATCATATTTTGATCAGCCAATCACAGCATTGAGCAGTAAAATATTTGTGTTTAATGACCAAAAAATAAATAAATAAATGAAATTCTGATTTTGAATGATTTTTTTGTAAGAAAAACAACACAATTAGCATATCAATAGTAGAATGATAGCGAGGGACAACTATTTGACAGTCGTTATGCAAAAATATAAGCCAATCATTATACGAATCAGAATGATGTATTGAAGAGATGCATGTAATACATTATTATACTCTATTCTAATTATGGTATCACAAGATAACATTTTGGTGTTTTTAAGGGCGAGTTTGCGTGATCAAAGGACCGTCACAGCTCACTGAAGCATGGTTGCCAAGGTGATCAAAAATAATGCCTAGAAGATGTGGGAAAGGGAAGAATAGAACCAGCTTGGTCACTCTGACCCTATCAACCAAGAACTCTTGATATAAGAAGTGTGTGACGAAATGGCTTTGAAGAAGCAATTTTGAGAACATTTTTATCTAAATTGGGTCGTTCCTATTAGAAATCTGCTGAAAGTTTCAGTTATTGTGTCTGACAGCCATATGATTGTGCTTTACTTGTGACGTGGGTGATATCATACAGCCAAGGCTATGCAACTGTTATCAGCTGAAAAATCTGTTCAAAACTTATGGGACATGATTATAGTGGTTAACAAAAGCAGTCATCGCTATTGCTTAAAGTCGGCATGAAACAGAAGTTGTGACGTGTGTCAGAGTGAAGTGGTTTCTCGAACAAGAAAAAAAATGTAGAACGGGACATGATTTTGTCCATTGGGAATTGATTGGATGGTTGTGGTTTGCTATTGGTTAATCTCATGTGAGTGACAGGTTGCCCCGCCCTCATGCCAGTAAACATGTCATCAGAGAAGAGATTTTGCTGCAAGAGGGAAGTTATTTTGATTAAGATTATGAAAAAAATAATGATGTGCACGGATGAATAATTTATAATAAATACTGCAATATTCCATAAAAATAAATAAGAATAGGCAGTTTTGATTTCATGGTAACTTTAAGGTTAAGGATCTGAAAAAAAATGGATGTGTTTGTCAACTATTTGCTCAATTAAGTAAATCGAAAACCAGAACGTCACAGAACATTGTTTTTATCAGCCAAACAAAAAATAATCCAAATGACACTTTGAGAAGATAATTAAACCTGACTCCTCGCAGCATTAGACTCCTGGACTACATAATGCTTTAGTGGAAAATCACTTGGTGTGAAAGTGTGCTTTGCTGTGTGGAAATGAGCTTCAAAGAGAGCTCTCAACCGGCCTTCTGCAACCAAGCACACAAGTACAGGATGTTCACATCACATTAATGAATGACCTCAAACAAAGATGATTTACAATATAAAACCAGTCTATTTTCTTAGTCGTTTTTTTTTTTTTTTTTGCTTCTGTAGTTCAGACATCACAGACAGTTTCAGTTGAATTACGAAGCAGACAGGTAGTTTTCATATTCAGTCTGGAAACAAATTGCTTGTCAACAACGTGTAACTTCTGCATAGATAAATTAGAAGGACATCTTCTTTCTTCCCATTCGTGCTGAACACATTCTGTGGAGCATGTATCTGGAGCATGTTAGATAATATTTCAGCACTTTATTCCATGACTACCAGGTCACTACCATGATATTTCGGTGTCTTCGCCCATCAAACTTTCAAATGAGACTAAATTCAATTTTATGTAATTGACTTGTAAGGTAAGAAATTAACTTCGGATTCGATTTAATATAGACTGTCTTTACTCAAAAATGATTAATAAATAAGAGGCAGCACAGTTCAAGGGCACTTAGTGAACATATAGGCAATATAGTTTAATTAAATATAGTATGATTTCTAAATCAAGAAAAGCATATTAACATTATAAAATAAACCTTATAATTAATAAAGCATTTATTTCAGAGTGATTGTTGTTTTTATATTTAGGAATAAGTCGCTGGAACACTTTTGTACAGCCTCTCACCACAAGGAGGAAAACCGAGAGACGGCTAGACGCCACAGATCACAACTTCCAACCAACAGAGAGGACGCATCTCGCCGGCCAGATTTGTGATTATGGAAACCAAAACTAACAGTAGAATGGACACTGTGAACACTTCTCCCGTTGATTCTACAGATATGATGACGGAAGTTAATAATTTAATAGAGAAATATACGGACGGGAGTTTTGGGCAGGACAGGGTCTCCGTGCGTAATTTTGGACACGCGGGTCCTTTACGCAGCAGCGCGCATGGATCAAGCACCGAAGCTCTGGATCAACTATCTCTGCTTGACTTGCCTCTCGGTACCAAAACGTATACTGATCACATGGATGAATTTCTGAAAGTTGAAACCGGACAGTGGAGCCCAAAAGCAATTCTGCCCAATGAGACAGATGTTCTGGGGCGTGCGTTTATCAAAGATGAGAAAGAACAGTCTCTCATTATGGAGGCACCCAACACTGATTTCGACGTCGGCTTAAATATCAGCGCCTTGGAAAGCTGCTACGACCCTACCGAAAGGAAACAGCAATGTGGGTTTATGGAAGAGTCTTCAGCTTTGATGCTCTCATCTCAAGCTGCCCAACAGGTAGTTGTGGAGAGTTCCTCTGACTTTCGGTTGGACATGAATCAACCTACATTGGTTTTGCCACCTCAGAGAAGAGTATCACCTTCTCTAGGAAGGGGTATGTTGAATTTCGATGGAACGAGCGCAGGTCCCATGATGTCCAAAACGGACATTTCTAAATGGGTGTCCGCCGCGGACTCTCCGTTCTGGTATCAGTCAACTCGTGTGAATGAAGAGCACGCTGGATGTTCTTCACCTGATGCCTTCATCCCGCGCTCACGTACAGTCTACTCTGCTTTCCCAGGGTAAGAACGACGCCATGTATGCTGTGCGCTATTCTGAATTGAGTTTAAGCAACATGACGCATAATTGCATGAATTAAAATAACCAGAATTGAAATGGTGCGTGTAGTTTTAAGTTTCTAAAAAAATTAAAAATAAAGTGATAAAAAAATTACACACAAAAATTGGGGTAATCATAATAATAATAATTTTTTGGCAATGTCACCCAGAAATGTGCATTTATTTATATTTCATTATATTTAATGAATTCACTTTATCAATTTTATGGCACATGATGGAACAACATGTCCCAGAGTGCTCTATTTTACCCCAAAGTCTTTAAAATGGAGTCGAACATGAGGTTTACAAGATGGAGACAGAAGATTTAAGAAGTCATCTGTTTTTGTAATAAATAAATAAATAAATAATGTAGGCTATTATATTGACACCATGTTTACTTTGAATTCATCTTATGAATTGAACGGGGATCACTAAAAGTATCAACACACACGCTCACTGGAAAACTTAGCTATAGCCTACCGTGCCAACATTTTTGCAAAACGCAAAATACGTACCAATATATGAAGAGTTCAGATGCAAAAACCTCTAAGTGCCATCTGAAATTTTCTTCTAGAATGATAATTTTTATCAAGCTCGTATATTTAAGTTCAGTAATTTCAATTAAATTACAATTAATAGGTAATTTTCATTGCCATTTAAGTGAAATTACTGAACTTAAATATACTAGCTTGATAAAAATGATCATTCTAGAAGAAAATTTCAGATGGCATTTAGAGGCTTTTGCATCTGAACTCTTCATATGTACATATATCTGCAGTTTCCAACATAAATTAACACTAGAGTCAGTAAAACAAGCCCCTTTAATAGTTTTTAAACACAATTATGATTACGGGCAGATTATGGATTAATATCTTGCACAATTATGACCTCAAAACACTTTTTGATTTGAAAACGAATATATTTTGGGGTTTGCATAATTAACTAAATTAAATAAATGTTCGGTTTCAGCTGGTACAGAATTTAAGCCTACTTGTGATGCGGTGAGCTAGGGTACGAATCCCGTGAAAGACGATTCACACAAGAGAGCTCAAAGTCAAGAGTTCAAAAACAAACTATAATGCCATTGTTACGATTGTGTTTTATGTCACATGCGTTTGTTAACACTATCGGGTAGGTTTAGGTTTTAGTGTACGTTATGTTAAAATGAAGCATTAAGGTTTTAGCGCCACTCACCGCGAACTGAGGTGAAACTACAAACTTAAACGTAAAAAAAAAAAAAAAAAACCTTGCCATAGTCACGTTCATATGTTCCCGAAAAAAAAAAATAATGCTCCTAAAAACTATATTCCTCTTGCATCACATTAGAACCAGCACATTAAAGGGATAGTTCACTTTGAAATTAATTTTTGGTATGTTTTAGCTTACCTCAAGGACATCCAAGATGTAGGTGTCTTTTTTTCCGCAGTAGTTTCAATTTTGATATTTTTAGGTCAAACCGTTCTCGTCTGTCAGTCATAATGCAGGTCTATGGTCATTATCTCAAAACACATGCACAAAGTCCAAATTAAAACAATTCCCCGTCATCCAAATTAAACAATTCCCCATCGTAAGTACACATTGATGGCCTAAGACACGAAACGAGCGGTTTGTGTGAGAAAACGAACAGTATTTATATCGTTTTTACCTTTTATACGCAGCCATGTCGAAGTGATCTGATCTGACGTGTACGCAGACTGGTGCATAGATATATACACTAGATGTCGCCTTAAAGACATTCGTTCCAATGAACTGCCGTAAACAAGGCGACATCTAGTGTGTATATATCTATGCACCAGTCTGCGCACACATCAGATCACTTCGACATGGCTGCGTATAAAAGGTAAAAACGATATAAATACTGTTCGTTTTCTCACACAAACCGCTCGTTTCGTGTCTTAGGCCATCAATGTGTACTTACGATGGGGAATTGTTTAATTTGGACGACGGGGAATTGTTTTAATTTGGACTCTGTGCTTGTGTTTTGAGATAATGACCATAGACCTGCATTATATGACTGACAGACAAGAACGGTTTGACCTAAAAATATCAAAATTGAAACTACTGCGGAAAAAAAGACACCTACATCTTGGATGCCCTTGAGGTAAGCTAAAACATACCAAAAATTAATTTCAAAGTGAACTATCCCTTTAAGGTTTTGGGATCCACTTGGTGTGAGCCGTAACCAAATTGTTTTCAGGAGCAATACTGAGCACATCTAGTTTAGCACTGAATGAGCGAACCATTATCATTAATCAGAAGGTCAAAGGTTAGAACATACTGTACTGGCTCTTCTTAGTATGAAGACACTTGTGGAAATGTTATTGTATTTGACAAAATATCAAGCAAATATACAGCTATTTGGAATTACATTTGGTTATTATTTTATACTATATGGTCCAAATAAATTTTTAATCCACTGTCATTTAGGATTTGTTTGGGTTATATCATCAAGAGAACATTGTGTCTTGCTTCTATTCAGGGTTCCATCTCAAAGAGTGTGTGTTATATGTGGAGACGAGGCTTCGGGTTGCCACTATGGAGTTCTTACCTGTGGAAGCTGCAAGGTGTTTTTCAAGAGAGCTGTTGAGGGTGAGCAACATTGTAATCATTTTGTCAAAATAGTATTATCTGTCTTAGAGTATACTGAAGACCCCATGAAGTCTGCAGACTGCAGTTTCCCTCCTGTGTTGATGTATCTCCTAAACAGGAAACTTCCTAAACAGGAAGTTTGGGCGGGACATACAGTATCTAAGGGCCAGCCAATAGGCTTTAGTTATGTCACAGCCATAAGCACAATTTGCTACTTGCCAATTGACAGCAGATGGTATCGAGACCAGGACAATCTCAGTCTTGGGAGCATTTTCGATTGAATAAAAACCTGTATTTTTCCAGAAGAGCAAGACTGAACATTTTATGTGCACATGTTCTAAATGTCAGTTTTGGCAACTTTAAGGCACGATCACTGTGATTTTGCCAAGTAAAACATATTTTGTTGATCCTGGAACAACATTCCTGTCTGAAAATCCCTGACCCTACCCATAACTTATCCCTAAAATTTGAGGGGAACTATCGGTGAATAACACTAATGTAGAAGCACCTAACCCTGGTTGTAAGCCTAAACTTGACATAAACTGTAAACATGTTTTTATTTTATTTTATATTTTCAGTGCTTTGTAAAGTGTTGTTGCAAACAGGAGTTTTTATTTCCTGTTTCAAAGAGCGTCCCAGAAGATGGCAATTATTATTTGGACCAATGTTCACAGTGTTCTTTCTTGTTATTCTTATCACTGAGGACAGATATGTAAGAGCCACTATGTCTGACCATGGCCGTGTCACTATGCCCTGTCAGCCTTGCTTCAAAAAAATTAGCTCTGTGACTTTTCCTTTTTTCTCTCTCGCTGTACTTCCGTATCGCCTTCCTTTAAAAATCAAAACAAAAACCTGAGTGTTATTCATAAGTTTAATCATTTTTTCCCTCTTGTCTAGGTCACCATAACTACCTGTGTGCAGGACGAAATGACTGCATTGTTGATAAACTCAGGAGAAAGAATTGTCCCGCATGCCGTCTTAGAAAGTGCTATCAGGCAGGGATGATGCTTGGAGGTATCACTGTTTATTAACATTATGCTTTGTATTTATACATTAACTATATATCATTTGTCAAGCTTCTTGGACTTAATAGACATTAATGGGCAGTTAAAATGTTATATGTTATATAAATGTTGAAATGTTAAATATTTTCTAAAGTCCGATCTTAAGTATAGTTGTTCACTTTTTTTTAATTCTTCATTTATTAACCCTCATTTTGTTCTAAACCCTAAATGACTTTCTTTCTTCAGTGAAACACAAACGGAGATGTTTAGCACAATGTCCAAGCTGCTTATTTATGTACAGTGAAAGTCAATAAGGACTTGGGCTTTCAAAATCAAAACGTGCCATAATAGTATCATAAAAGTTGTTCATATATGCTCATGTGCATTTTAAAAGTACGGAGCCCCTAAAGGGACATGGTGGTGAAAAAAATAAATAAAAAATAATAATGTGATGGGAAGAAAATAATAAGTCAATGCTTTTGCGTTCTCTCACAAATGTTTTGCGTTCCCCCAAGAAACTTTGCGTTCGTTTGCAAAAAACAAACAAAAGACTTTGTTTGCTCGCAAAAGCTTCATGTTTCCTGAGAAACTTTGCGTTTGCTCGAAAACCTTGGCGTTCTCCTGACAAACTTTGTTTGCTCGCAAAAGCTTCATGTTCCCCGAGAAACTTTGCGTTTGCTCGAAAACCTTGGCGTTCTCCCGACAAACTTTGTTTGCTCGCAAAAGCTTCATGTTTCCCCGAGAAACTTTGTGTTCGCTCGCAAAACCTTCATGTTTGATCCTGATCCTGTTATCACATCGATTTCTTTAGTAATTTTGTCTGTTTAATCAGAAAACGGTAGATGGAGTTAGTGTAAATAGCCTCTGCAAACAAGGCGGGATATTTGCACTACGTTTCATTTTTCTGTGAGGAACAGACTGAAATCTCAAATTTCGTTGATGCTTGTTGAGCCCCAGTCCTCATTCACTTTAATTGTTTGTAAACAGCAGCCTGGACATTGTGCTAAATTTAACTAAAATATCTAAAATTATGAGCATCTTAAAGATCCTTAAGCTTCCACCCTAAAGAATCACAAGTAATTATTATTCTAATATTCAGTAGCATATTGAAGTTCAATAAGAGTGGCGAGATGATCAAGATAAGCCCTCATTAAAGTGCATTTGAGTGTTTCAGGCCGTAAGATGAAGCGTTTTGCGAATCTGAAGCTCATGGGGATGAGTCCATTGCTGATGTTCCAGGGTCCGTTCTCCCTGCTGGCTGATGGTCAAACGGTGTCCTCCCTGCCTTGTATGCCAGCCATCCGTGAGCTGCAGCTGACCCCGCAGATGATCAGCATTCTGGAGAGCATTGAGCCACAGGTGGTCTACTCCGGCTACGACAGCTCGCAACCAGAGCTTCCCCACCTTCTCCTCAACAGTCTCAACAGGCTCTGCGAGAGGCAGCTGCTCTGGATCGTCAGATGGTCCAAGGCTCTTCCAGGTAACATCTTTACAATCAGCCTAACAAACATTTTAGAGACTAGCGTTCATGATTCATTACCTTCTGAATGACTATGAGATCAAACCAAAGCACAGACAATGGAGCTCTTCATAATCTGTGAGTTCTAAGGCTTTACTAAAGATTTTTCTTGTTCATCTGTGTTTAACAGGTTTTCGCAATTTGCACATCAACGACCAGATGACGCTAATCCAGTATTCCTGGATGGGTTTAATGTTGTTCTCCCTAGGTTGGAGAAGTTTCCAGAATGTCACCACTGATTACCTGTACTTTGCACCCGATCTGGTCTTGAGCCAGTAAGTAACTAGCCTGGCTAACGTCAGACCTCATCTCATTGAGACGTGGTCTGGGAACCACATGTTCATTTTCTCGTATTTGAGGCGTGGTTTACGAATGCCCAGAGCCGTTTATTGGGCGCTACGAATGTCTATCAAATGCGCCTGTACGTAGCTCATAGCCAATCATTTCAATTATTCCAGAATGACGTATGTAGAGCGACAGAAATTAGACGAGGAAGAAGACGAAATAAACTTGCGTTCTAAACTACTTAGAACACTATCTAAGGCTGCATCGAAAGGTAACTTCGCGTCTGATGCCATGTTGGATCCATAGATATAAACAAACTGCTTCGGTGTGTCGCATAGACGTCGTCATCGTCTTGCTGCTCCCTCCCCGTTATGTGATTGGTTCCCTTTTTGAGGGGAAAATCTAGTCCATGGTGTCCAGGCTGCCTAGCAGCGTGAATAAAATCGCGCTGCGCCCAAGGCAGCATGGGGAAACCCAGGCTAGTAAGTAACAGTAAAATCAATTCATTTAAAATCTGTTCAAGGCCCTGATACACTTTTCAAAATTGAAGAATGACCTCGAGTGACGTCATTTCGAACAAAATCAGGCCAAAACAATGTTCATTCAAGAGTTCAAAACAGGTTGACCATTGGTCCGTAGCGATTATGTAATAGGTAGGTGTGGCTCTAGGGTTCCGCCTTCCTAGATGTAGATGTTCAGACCGTCAAGGTCAGACGAGTAAAAACAAAAACACACTGGAGAGCTGCTTTATGGTATAAACTGAAGTCGTAATTCTAATTGAAAGTGACAGTGTGACTGTTTTTTCATATTTAATACTGTAAATCTATATAAATAAACGTGATGTGACTGGAGTGCCGAACCGCAGAGCTCCACATCGCTAAAATGCTTCCTTAACTGTTTTTTTTTCACATCTGCCATTTTGTTGTTAATTGTGTAATTAAGAGGATAGCGCACAACATGTATATACATGTGTATATATATATATATATATATATATATATATATATGATGTTTGCTATAAGAATACCACTGCTCAGGTATTTCAAACTTCTTTTTACCTCGAAGCAAAGAACAATAAAGAACTTCGCTTCTAGTATATCAGGGGCTTTATTACCTAACTTTACACATAACCACATACACCATTTTCTGATGGTAATGTACCTTTTTTCACTGATGAAAAAGAGAGATAACTATTTCATATACTATCTGTGGCCTGCCATGTAGATCTTAATAGCTACATTCAATAAACAGGTTTATATATATACTGACAGACATTGAAATATGCATATATACTCAGTCGAGCTCTTTATATTTTAGTGATCAAATGAGGAGGTCTCCGATCTACGACTTGTGCTTGGGGATGCAGTTTGTTCCACAGGAATTCGCCAACTTGCAAGTGTCCAGGGAAGAGTTTCTGTGCATGAAGGCTTTGATGCTCCTCAACACTGGTAATAAATCCTCTGTTATCTCTCTGACACATAAAACTCTTACGGTCTGACCCTCTCAACAGGTCAGATCGGTGTTCCAGCATGGAATATTAACAATCTGGACCATTTTAAACCAATGGCTTCATGCCAGTGCGCATGGATAGACAAGAGATACGTGTTTGGCAGACTGCGAGACCTTGAAAATCCAAACTAAGTTTCAATTCCAAGCTAACATTTTTCAAATTAGATCAACATTAATGCCAAAGAAGCCTTACAATTGTGCTGACTACAACATTACTATATTGATAGAACACTGAAACTGGCATGATTAGCAAATGCAGTCATCAGTGAAGAGATTTTTTGTATCGTTTACAGAGCTGTCATTTCAGTGATTTAAATAAGGAACATTTTATGCTTTGTGCAACAGCAGTTTTCATTTATCCGTGACACTAATGCTGTGGTAAATTCCACTATGACCCTTGGCAGTGTAGTTTAGGCTATCGGTAATGTTTCAACATTGATGTGTTTGTGGCAGTTCCTCTGGAGGGCCTGAAGAGTCAGTCGCAGTTTGATGAAATGAGACAGAACTACATCTGTGAGTTGACGAAAGCCATCCAGCTGAAGGAGAACGGAGTGGTGGCCAGCTCACAGAGATTCTACCACCTGACCAAACTCATGGACGGCATGCACGAGGTACAGCAGGAGCTATAGGCTAACTATACATGGGTCATTCTCAGGAAATGCTAGACAGTTTCAGGATTTATAACTCGCAATTTATATCGCGTAATTCTGAGAAAAAAAAGTAAGATGTAACTTCGCAATTGCGAGGTCAGAATTGCCAACCCGATCTCACGGCAATTTGTACGTATTTTATGATGGCGGCTAATTCGTAAGAATTCATACAACCTCACTTGTATGAATTTGTAATTTTTTTGCTAAATCGTACATATTTTACGAGTTGAATTCTATTTTATGAATTCGTACTAATGACCTACCCCTGACCCCGCCCCTAACGTAGGGTTACTGTGTTAACCCAGTGATGGGTTAACCCCAACCCCCAATGGGTTAACCCCATCACTGGGGTTTAGACAAATCGTACGAATTGGTCGTGAGATAGCATTGGAATTGCGAGTTTTCATCACGCAATTCTGAGAGCAAAATTGCACGATAAAGTCATAATAACCTTTATATATTTTTTATTCAGTGGTGGAAACAAGCTTCCATAGGTAGCTGCTGAGCTGTCTCACAAAATCCTATTTTCCTATTCTCAGAAACATAACCCTTTAAAGCCTGACATGAAAAAAAGTCTAAAAATCTTTTTTCTATGCTACCGCTTATTGAACCTTTAGACAAAATCTTAAAAATAAGTTTGTATATGTGTTTTTTGTTGCACATCATATTTTATACATCAGGCTTTTATGGCTCACATAGTATGATATAGGAGAATATGCAGCTCATCATCATGGAGAAAACAAATTATAATAATAAATTATATGGCCAAAAAGTAAGATCTGATAGCTTGTAATGATGTAAATCGCAAATAAATTTTTTTTAACTCTTTTTCTCCCAATAATAGACAGTAATAATAATAGTAAGTTGATATTTAAATGCTTAATTTTATGATCAAAGATTTGTAGTTTTTATTATGGGGGACAAAACATAATACAATGATGATTGAGAGATGCCCGATTTTAATTTTTTTTTTTTTTAACATGATTTTTCTAAGAAATGATGATGGGATAATCAAGTAAAAACAAGTTTCTTCAGTCTAGTAAGTGTTAGTCATGTCATTTTACCAACTTTACCAGCAATTCTTGTTTACTTTATAAAAATCAGCAAAGATTTCACAGCAACGGTGTACCAACATTTTTAGAATTATACTAAAAGGCTTTTTACTTGCTAAAAAAAATATAAACTATCAATCAGACGAGAGAAGGAATGTAATAGATTGAGTTCAACAGATTTTTCAGAGCAGTTTCGATCATGTTTTCATGATTTAAAGGCCATGTTTCTTCAGAACACACAGTGATAAGCTGTGTGATGTCAGTGTAAAATACATCAAATGAATATTTCATCGTACAAATGTGTAAAACACAATATGAAATAGGTCACATAACATCTTTATTCACGCCATCACTTGTTATCAGAATGTGCAAAACACGATAGGGGAGCTTGAAGAGTGACGTTGATTTTATCTTTGTGTAGATTGTAAAGAAGGTCAATCTCTACTGTCTGAGCACATACATCCAGGCGGACGCCATGAAGGTGGAGTTTCCAGAGATGATGTCAGAGGTCATTGCATCACAGCTGCCGAAAGTGCTTGCGGGGATGGTCAGACCCCTCCTGTTTCACAACAAGTGAAGCCATGTGATCCAGACAGTATGCTTGGGTCTGAGACTCCTCGTGTCTCTGGTGTACGTGTACCACATCTAGTTAATCTAGACACACATCTTTCCATACACAATTCCTCCCCTTTTAATAGTCACAAGTTCTGATCTGATGTGTTAGTTGAAAATACAAAATTTTTCAATAGGAGTAAAAAAAAAACTAAAACATTCACAGTCCACTGATAAAGAGAGAAAACAATCTGCTATGTCATTAAACCTGCTATTGAATTTTACAAAACATGACAAAACTTTGAGCACTTTTATGTTAACGTAAGACAGACATGTTCACATTTGGCAGGTTTGTTTTGATTAAAATGAACTTTGGTGCGATTGCTTTGTTAGTGTAGTTCATTTGAATAGATGTGAACGCTGACATTCGAATCCTGGTGCGCACCAAACAAGCGGGCCGCCTTTTCAGAGACACTTCCAAACATACTCTGGTGCGGTTCGACTGAAATATGAACGCAACACGGACCAAAGACATCGAAACGAAGCAAAAACAGGTTGTGACGTCACAAGAAATGACCCTAAAAAGGACAGAATGCTCATATGTTGCCCATTACAGTCCAGTACAGGCGTCGGAACCACGTCTTCTTACAGCAGATCTTCGTTTGTGTGCAACAGAGGAATTCCCAGTGCGAGTTCTCAGCTGGTGCCATCATATAGCACATTTAGCCCAGCACACAGCATTTTTCATTGTTCGGTAAGTTCCATTGCAAAATATACGTCATAAAAGATTCTTTTTTTCTTTTTTTTTGTATCTTTAGGCTCTGTGTTAAAAATGACAGTGTGAACGCTAAGTGAACCAAGACTAAATGTATAATTTTCTTTTTTGGTCTGGACCAAAAGAACCAAGAGAAGTAAACTACAAGTGTGAGCACATAACTGTGCAAAAATGTTATGTGAAGTAATTCTTTTTCCATGTTCCATGTAATTCTTGACTGTCACTAAATTTCCAGACATTTTTTTTTAAACCAATTAGACTGTAATTTATGGTAAAATTATACTTTTCCTCCTAGTTTTATTTTAATTTTAAATCCTAAATGTGTGATGAAAAGGAAACACTTGATAAGCTGATAAGCGTCAAAAGGACAGTTTTCATGGTCAGATCTTACAAACTCCCAATGCCAGCCACCATGGATTGTACATTTACACAGTAACCGCTCAATTCACGTCAAATGAAAAGTACATGTGAAGTATCTAATAAAAAAAACATTGATTGCATATAATAACAATGCTTGAAAGACAAAGAGCTAAATTGGCTGAGAGATCACAGTGTATATTTAAAGGAACACTCAACAATTTGATCCAGCCTGTTTTTGTTTTTTTTAAGCAGAATATTAAGGGCCAGATTTACTAACAGCTTACTCCAGCGCAAACCCTCTTTTGGCGTTAAACTACTGTCAAGATTTACTAAAGACACGCAGTGAAAAATTTGCGCTGAAAAGGCGTAGATGGTTATTTTTGTGGCTGATCTTATTACATATGCATTTGTAGGAGTTTCCCTTTCAGAATCAAAATTTATGGAAGGAGATTATTTAAACGAATTGACGTTTTTTACTAAGGTTTGCACTAGTCAATTTACTGGTATTTGCACCATTATTTACAGCCCCTAAAAAAGCATGTCTTAAACCAGAAGCTAATCTGCGCTGCTCTTGGTAGATTGTGTTGGTGAATATGGAAATGATCCGGCTGCGTCTGTGTTCTCGTCGGCAGAGTTTTATCAGAAGGCAAGAGCATAAATTTGAAAAACATTTCTTGGTGCTCCTATAATTTCCTCCCTCTGACCTTGATGGCCTATCTGAAGGGAGTATCAGTCCAGCATCAGCAGTCAAGGGCACCGAGCATTTAATTGGGAAAGAACACTGGGATCTTGGCAATCGGCCGCTTTAAGACTTCCGACGCCGTTTTTTTCCAGGAAAGTCATTGATGTCTGGGATTTACTTCTGATGATTCAGCTTGTGCTAAAAACTTTTCTTAAAAGAAGACAAGAAGTGGGTCTCATTTTGTAAACAAATTTATTGACGGAACCAAAATGAATTAAGACGGCAAATATATGATTTGCAAAACAATTATCCATATATAAATTTCTATCATCTATCATCTATTTTTTATTTTTTTTAATCAGTTATCATCATAGTAGAAGTTTCAATAAGATGGCTGGAATGTACCATGTTGGTGTTGTTGATACTGAGTGTCATTTTAAACTTCAGAAGGATAAGTAGTAAGTTATTACAGTTGGACTTGTTTCATTAGTATCTGTAAAGACTGGATGCCAAACTGAGACATCATCTACTGCTATCCCAAGCCAGTGGTTTCCAAACATTTCAGGAATAGGAATAATTTTGTGTGTATCAGAAAATATTAGACATTTCAATTATAAATAACTAGAACACTTAGTTCCATTGCTCAGAATTGGAACACTTTACTTTTCTGAAATTTTACATTAAATAATTTGTGCTTGAATGGCTGATTTCAGTACTGCATGTATAATTCTATTAGTCAATAACACAATGGGGTCCAAAAGTCTGAGACCACTAGTAAAAATATTTCGCTTTTTTAAAATTCCTTTTTATTTTCAAAAATTATATGAACAGCATAATGTGATAAATGAATATGAATAAGCTACATAAACAAAACCTGACACATTCTCTGGCATGATTTGAAAATGTTCAAAAGAAAATCTTGAGCTTCATTGTTAACCAATTGATTAGTCAGCTAAAAATAATGCAGAATCCGAGATATTTCTAGTTTCTCTTTGTTCAAAATGTTCAAAATCCTAAAAGTGTGGTCTCAGACTTTTGAACATTTATGACAGTAACAGTAAGTCATTTTATAATGAGAAACCACACACACACACAGCACAATTAGCTGAATTGAGTTAAATATGACAATGATTCACAGCTCAAATAGTTACTGGTGAGGTTTAACCTTCTTTCCCTTCATTTTAAAATAATAAGAATTGAGCTAAAATAAAAGAAAGCCTGTCTCTTAGACCTATAAGCTGGTCTTTCATGAAAGAATTGCAGTATTCCACCGCACAGTAGACCTAAAATGATCATTTAGTGCGGTACATTGCACCTCCTGACCTCAGTGTATCTAAATTTGTGCATCTACACAAAATGATTTCAGTTGGGCTTCCACCAGAAGCACATCATGTCAGCAAAAGCTTTATCTAGAATTACAGCTGCGATTCAGGCCTTGTGCTGTGTCATTGAGGTTTGTGTACCATACATGATCTCTTAATATTCAGTGTCATATAATGTAATATCCATACAGTTCACTTACAAATCATTTAATGCTTGATATATACTTTAAGCTCTTGGTCTAAAATTCATGTTACCATGGATACCATGAAATGCTCGGCCTCTCCTGGTTGGACGCTGTCAGAGGAACACCACATAGTTTTCAGGAATGAGTCCTGTTTTGCCCTCAAACGTTGCCTGGAGCCAGCCTGGTTCCACTGAAGAATACACTGGGAAGAAGAAACAAAGAAGGTTTAAGCTGTGGAGAAGTCTTCTATAATATGAAAAACATTCTATAGTATTATTGCTCATACTTAGGGAGTTGAATAAACTGGGGCACAACAACATATATGAGACCATGTTTTGGGACAAATGACAAAACCATCACTGGGTCAATGCAGCTTATATTTGTTGATCTTGTATTATGCCTTGTATATTTTGCAAATTTAAATTAATTATTCAATATTACATTGTATGTTCTCTGCTGATTTTTTTGTGTGTTACAAATCTAACATCATTAAAATAATGACTTAGTCAAGTAGGCGTCAATAAGACGTTCAATGGGGTTCTTGATTCAGTTTTAAAGAACCCTTGACGCCCAAAAGGCTCTATATAAAGATAAATGTCTTAAATGATTGCATAATACTCTCATGTTTAAGAGTTTATTTCTTTTTTTTTTTGTGATAAATAATGTTTATTAGCCGTTTAATTAATAAAATCGAACAATACAAAATGTATTAAAATAAATGACCAGACAGAAACTTTTCTTCTAATAGTGTGGGTTAAAACATTATAAATCAATCAGTAACATAGTCGCAAATTCATAAAACAAGTTTTCTTTGTATGACAGCCTAGCCAAAAATTATGTCCGCTCAATTTGGCATGGTTCATTGTGTTATCACAAATAAAACAACTTTTCACTTAGTTTTGACCACTACTGTGTGTGTGTGTGTAGCCTATACATATTCATATATATAATATTTTACCTCAAATCATGTGGTGTGCTATTTTTTTTAAAAATTTTTTTTATCAGATGTACAATTTTTTACTTGGTGGGTAAAATGACTAGAGACCAAAATAAGCAAACACTTCTAAAGTCTCACTTTTATTTCGTTTGGTTTCTTCAGCCTTAAGTTAAGTTGACCGTTCATAAAGTGATTTGTTTGACCATTATGTTCACAAAGCAGTAGTATCCTCAGAAAAGGGAGGCACAAGTGAACCACATCTGCAGGTAATCAATCACAAAGTTGGGTCACTTTGCATCGAGAAATTGCCGTCATAAAGCTTTCAAAAAGACCTCACAAATGACTTGCTCAGTAATGACTCATATCAACATTCTCTGAACTATCAAAGCATCTGTTCACACTAAAGCATTATGCAGATGGGATTGCAAAATAAAGAGTAAATCGTTTTTATAAGCAGAACTCTTAATGTCAACAGTGAGAACTCAGGTTGATGGGTTTATGTTGTGCTAAGTGTTTGCTGAGCTTTAGAGAGGGGAAGACTTGACTTCACCAGGTTACTGTGACCTGTTTCAATGCCCTGGTGCCCAGCCAACATTATTCCTTGCGGAAAATACATCCAGCAATAAAATTCTATTCCTGACATGTTCGAGGAACAACAACCGATGGTTGTTCCACAGAACAGACACAGGAACACATTATTTTCTATCAACATTAATGTCCTGGTATGCAGCAAAAGTGCATTAGTTCAGTCATAGTTCATTTTCTTTGATTTCTGTAACTGTCACTGCAAGTCACAAAAGACGTACATATTTAACATCCACCAAACCACATTCCCAATACAGCAATACACCTCCCAGCATTGCTGCATGTTTCTTGGTGTATATTACAGTCGCAGTTCATAAAAAGTCACTTAAGAACTGAACTGAAGTTCTAGATCACAATTCTTGATGAATTGTGTGAGCCTCAGACAGCCTGACCACTGACCACCCAGACCATTTACTGACCATTTGTTACACATAGAAATGACAAGCGCTGGCTGAAATCAACAGATAAAACAATGGAATGAGAGAACAATAAAATGATGGAATGAGAGAACGAAAGGATGATGGAATGAGAGAACGATAGATTGATGGACTGAGAGAACGAAAGGATGATGGAATGAGAGAACGATACATTGATGGAATGAGAGAAAGATAGAACGATGGAATGAGAGAACGATAGAACAATGGGAATGAAAAAAGACAGAACGATAGAATGGTGGAATGAGAGAACGATAGAATAGGAGAAAGTTAGAATGATGGAATGAGAGAACAATGGAATGAGAGAACGATAGAACGATGGAATGAGAGAACGATAGAACAATGGGGATGAAAAAAGATAGAACGATAGAGTGGTGGAATGAGAGAACGATAGAATGGGAGAAAGTTAGAATTATCAAATGAGAGAACAATGGAATGAGAGACCGATAGAACGATGGAATAAGAGAAAGATAGAACGATGGAATGAGAGCACGATAGAACAATGGGAATGAGAGAAAGAACGATGGAATGAGAGAAAAATAGAACGATGGAATGAGAGAACGATAGGACAATGGGAATGAAAAAGATAGATCGATAGAATGGTGGACTGAGAGAACGATAGAATGGTGGAGTGAGAGAACGATAGAATGGTGGAGTGAGAGAACGATAGAATGGTGGACTGAGAGAACGATAGAATGGTGGAGTGAGAGAACGATAGAATGGTGGGAATGAGAGAATGATTTAATGAAAGAACGATAGAACGATTGAATGAGATAACGATAGAACAATGGGAATAAGAGAAAGATAGAATGATGGAATTAGAGAACGATAGAACGATGGGAATGAGAGAACGCTAGAACGATGATATGAGAGAATGATAGTACGATGGAATGAGAGAATGATAAAACAATGGAATGAGAGAAAGATAGAATGATGGAATGAGATAATGAAAGAACAATGGGAATGAGAGAACGATAGAACAATGGAATGAGAGAACGATAGTATGATGGAACGAGAGAATGACAGAACGATGGGAATGAGAGAAGGCAAGGCAAGGCAAGTTTATTTATATAGCACATTTCATACACAATGGCAATTCAAAGTGCTTTACATAGGAGAAATTAAAATAATTAAAAGAAATAAGAATAATTAAAACAGTTTAGAAAAATAAAATAAAATACAGTACAGTCGATAGAATGATAGAACGAAGGGAATGAGAGAACAATAGAATGATGGAATGATAGAACGATAGTACGATGGAATGAGAGAACGATAGGACAAGAGAATGCTAGAGCGATGGTAATGAATCGTTCTTAAATTTAAACTTGTGAACGCCCCCCATGAACACCTGAGCGGTCTTGCTTCCAACTGTTGTTTTCTGAACGCCCCCCGCCCCCGTTGAGAACCACTATGCTAAATGATTGAATATAAATGTAGACAGAACAATAGAACGAACGAAAGAATGATCGATAGATAGAACGTACAAACGAATGAACAATAGAACGAACGACAGAACAAACGAACGATCGATATATAGAATGAATGAACAAAAAATAGAACGATCAATGGATAGAACAAACGATAGAACGATCGATAGTTAGAACAATTGAACGATTGATAGATAGAATGATAGAACGATCGATAGTTAGAACAATTGAACGATTGATAGATAGAATGATCGATAGATAAAACGAATCAACAATAGAACGATCAATAGATAAAACGAATCAACAATAGAACGATCGATAGATAAAACGAATCAACGATAGAACGATCGATAGATAGAACAATGGAACAATGGATAGATAGAACGAACGGATGCTTGTGCTTTCAAACGCTCCTGCTTTCAAAACACTTCTGTGTGCTCTTAAACACTCCCGAGCGTTGATCATTGTAGCCAATCACAGACATATCTAATAAGCGCGTGAACACAATGGCCAATCAGGTGTTTACGATTCCGCTCAACAGCGCTCAAAGCGAAGTACTTGGTACCGAAGTTGGTACTTTTTGACAACTCTAAAACGATCTATAGATAGAACGAACAAATGATAGAATGATTGATAGATAGAACGATAGATAGAAGGAACGAACAAATGATAGAACGACCGGCAGATAGAATAGAACAATCGATAGATAGACAGACAGACAGATGGATAAACAGATAGACAGATAGATATATAGATAGATAGACTCACCGTTGGAGAAGTGAGCCCCCTGTGGGAAACTCAGCTCATTGCTGTGTTCGGCTTCACAGGAATATATGGCTTTGGCATCTCTATGGATTACAATCATGAAATGATCAAATTCAACTGTTTTAAAATAATTTTTTTTGATTTGCCATGAAATATATATTAAACGGTTGTTTTTATGTAGTGTGCCTATTTTTACCTTCCCAAGGGAGGAGGTTTTCCGGCTGATGGGTTCTCAAAAAGCAGTGCTCTGGCAGCCACCCTGAAACATACAACCATGCCCAGATGTCAGGATGATTATTGACAACATGATTTCACCGCACAATAATTAGGCTGGCTAATTTTTAACCATTTTAACTAAGCAGGTGGCAAAAGTTTGATTTACATGAAACATTTTTTTTTTTGGGTGAGAGCCAACATTCCACATTCAGTACTGCTAGATTTGGAGTTCAACTCAAAAGAAGAATAAGGACTACACTTTTTTGTGAACACTTAACCCATTAATACTAACACTTACTATTCTCTCTCTCTCTCTCTCTCTCTCTCTCTCTCTCTCTCTCTCTCTCTCAACCCCAATTCCAGAAAATTTGAGACATTTTGTAAAACACAATAAAATCAAGAATCTGTGATTTGTTAATTACTTTGAACCTTAATTTAACTGACAAAAGTACAAAGAAAAATTCAATGTTGTAATGGCCAAATTAATTGTATTTTGTAAATATAAACTAATTTTGATTTTGATGGCTGCAACTAGTGTTGCACGGTGTACCGATACTTCAAAAGTATCGCGATACTCGGAAATTAAAAACGTCACGATACCAAAATTTTTCAGTATCGATACAAAAAAAAAAAAAAAAAAAACGCCTCCCTATGGACGTCTGTGTTTTTTTCCTGACGCACGCAGCAAAGAACCTGCCGCTGTCAGTGTCATGTGACAAAACACTACAGCGAGATGGCTGCATGTGCGAGCACAAGTGGTCCACGACTCGTAGAAAAAGATGACGCGAGGAGTGACATATGGAAGTACGTTGCCTACCTTGCTCTGTTGCACGGTGCACCGATACTTCAAAAGTAAATCGGAAATTAAAAACGTCACGATTCCTTAATTTATTAGTATCGATACTTCTAAGAATGACTGCGTTCCAGATTTGTAAGGCCGGCGACACACTGGCTGCGTGTCGTGTCCGTTTTTATTTCGGCTCCCATGTTAACTGCCTGCGTGACACACGCGTCTGGGCGCAGCTCGAGACGCGCGGAAAACGCGTCCATGCTACAAATAGAACCGACGCCTATTTTTCACGCGACACGCAAGCGTGTTGGAAGCGTTTCCAGGCAAAATAGAATAGGAAAAGATGTTTCTATGTCATTTTGACACGAATACATATTAATAAATGACATTTTGATGTTTGAACGTTTTGACATAAATACAATAAATGTCATTTAAAAAAAATATTATCGATTTTCAAATATTGCACCTCTCAAATACAGAACGAATTATTCTGTAGCCTATTTTGCCGTCAACACTGCCGATGTTGTCTTTGCTGCTATATATTTATGTTTAACATGAAGTATAGGCCTTCCACACATCTCTCTCTCCCCACGTCAAATATATCACCAATGAGGCTTATCATATGTTACCAATATTAAACATTGTTTAATATAATCACTGTTCATATTTTTATTCAAAGTTCAGAATCAAGATAAAGCTCTTATGTTTCTTATGAAGAATGAGATAATGCTGCTAAATTTATATATTTTTTTACCTTGAATGTCATTGCTCTAATTTATTTTTATATTTCATATTTTGTTCAAATGTTTAATATATCTGCTGTTCATATGTTAATTTATTAGTGTGTTATATGATTAGAATGTTGTCCCGGTTTTAAAATAAAGCACAGCAATGATATTTGAGAGTGTTTCTCCCTTTTCAGGAAAAGTATCGAAAAAGTATCGAAATCGCAATACTTGACTTGGTATCGGTATCGAAACAATAATTTTGGTATCGTGACAACACTAGCTGCAACACACTCTAAAAAAGTTGGGACAGAGGCAAAATAAAAGTGAAAGGATTACAGAATATCCAAGTTAAACTGAATTGAAACCATTCACAATTAGAAGGTGAATTGGTAATACAGTAGGGGAGGGTTTCTTGTTAGAGTATAATACCCCTTTTCCACCAAGGCAGAGCTGGTGCTGGTTCGGAGCCAGAGCCTAGTTTCAAATCGGTTCTTTGTTTTTCCACCGCCAAAGCACCAGCTCCGAACCAGTAAAACTGGTTCTTAAGTAGCACCAAATCATTGCAGGGTCTAGAACGGAGCCAAGAAAGAACCGCTTGCGTCAGAGGATGGGGGCGGGGTTACCGTGGCCAACAAGACTGAAGAGAAACTTGTGACCGCCATTTTTAAATAGCAGCTAGTCGAGCTAATAGCAGCTCGATTATAATATCCGTCTATGTAAGTTACGGCGAGCTGCAAGAACGCATTGGATTCGCCGTGTTTGGATGCCGATTTATTTTCGCAAACCCATGAGCATCCATAGTAACGCAACGTCTATTATTGTTGATGCCTTGTTCGAGATGCATCGGAGCAGCGTGGACCGATCAGAGCTGCCGGAGTGTTTGGAGATCATACGACTCCTTGTGCTTTTTGATCGCTTTCGCAGTGCTTTGATTTCATGTGCTGATCGTTCTGCGAGAAGCCGATACATCTCGAACAAGTCTGGTGTGTTTGTGTTTGGCGCTGCCGCACTAGCGTTGCTGGGCAACATGATACATATGCAGTGACGTAAGATATAGCTCTGTTGTGCCTCTCTGGCCGGTGGAAACGCAAACCGGTTCTTAGTAAGCTCGTCAGTCGAACCAACTCCGAACTGGCAATAGCTCTAGCTCTGAACCAGCACCCGGTTCTTGTTGGTGGAAAAGGGGTATAAAAGGAGCATCCACCAAAGGCTCAGTCTTTGCAAGAAAAGATGGGTCATGGCTCACCACTCTGTGCCACTTTTCATGAAAGAATTGTCACTATTGTCACAAAGAACTATTCAAAAATCCCATTTCTCAATGAAAGATGTATTTAGGTCTTTCACTATCTACCATACATAATATTGTGAAAAGATTCAGTGAATTAAGATACATCTCAGTCTGTGTAGGGCAAAGCAGGAGACCTCCGTTGAATGTGCGTGACCTTTGAGCCCTCAGACGGCACTGCATGAGAAACTATTATGTTCTGTTAAATACAGCCACATGTGCTCAACAGTGCTTTAGAAAACCATTTTCACTGAACACAGTCTGACGCTGCATCAAGAAATGCAACTGGAATCTCTGTTACGCAAGGAGAAAGCTATTCATCTGTTCAATGCAGAGATGCTGCAGAGTTCTCTGGCCCGAGCTCATCTCAGATGATCCAAAATACAGTGGAAATGTGTGCTGTGGTCGGATGAGTCCATGTTTCAGAATGTTTTGGGGTAAAATGGAGACCATCCAGACCTTCATCAGCAAGAGGTCCAAAAGCAAACATCTGTCCTGGTCTGGGGTGCATCAGTGCAAACGGCATGGGTAACTTGCATGTGTGTGAAGGTATAACTGACATGGAGGCATATATTTGGATTGTACAGAGACATAAACTGCCATCAAGATGACATCAAGATGTGCCTGACGGTCTGCCTGCAGTCCAGATGTCTCTCTTATTGAAAATGTATGAGCCATCATGAAAAGGAGAATCAGACAACGACGACCAAAGACTGTTGAATCGAGTCCACTTAAGTGACGTGATGTTTCTTTTCTTCCTGTCATGATAACTCAACGAAATTATACATCCTTCCCTGCAGAGAAGATTTAAAAACCAGTGCGGGGTCACATCAACCCTTTCAGCAGTGTAATTAAAACTGGTGCCAGCAAAAAACAACTGCAATCAATCTCCATTCAGCAGCTTCCCTCGCCGCACGCAACTATACTGCACAAACTTTCCTCACTACTTTTAATACATGTTTTTACATTTCTCATGACGTAGTGTTTTTCTAAAACCTGACAGAAACATATAAAAGCTGTCAATGAAGTAATGGAAGAGATTTTCACACAAAAATGAAAATTCTGTCATTATTTACTCATTGTCATGTAATTCCCAACCTGTATGACTTTCTTTCATCTGTGAAACATGAATATATTTTTTTTCTCCATGTCTTGGTTACCAACATTTCTCAAATATCTACTTCTGCTGTGTTCACAGAAAGTCATTCAGATTTGGAACCACATGAGGGTGAGTAAATTATAGAATTTTTTCAGGTGAATCATCCATTTAATGTGATGCATATATATATATATATATATATTTTTTTAATTTTAAACACATTAAAAATGCAATTCCCATACAACAATAAGTTCAATATACAGCTTACATGATCAATTCTACTGTTTCCGAACAATAAATCAACTGCACTGAGATCGTAATGAAAAAAATAAAATAATAATTCTTGAAAAATAACCTTAAGTAGTGTGCCATCTTTTTTTCTTTTTTAAATAATGATTAATGAAAATGTTTTAAATTATTACTATAATAAAAAAAAAAAAATTATTACTATAATTTAAAAACAATTTTTTTTTACATTTGCATGCCAAATCAATTTCTTCAAAAGTCAGTGTGTTGTAATCAATATGCAGAAAGGCATTTTGGGTCAAACTTTACAACAAGGTTACATTTGTTAACACGAACTAACAATGAAACATTTGTATCTGTAAATATTATAATGGACTCGAGCTAACAATGAACAGTTGTATTTTTTATTAACAAATGTACATAAAGATAAATAAATACTGTAAAAAAAAAATACTGCTCACTGTTAATGTTAGTTAAAGGTACAATATGTAAGAATTTTGCATTAAAATATCCCAAAATCTCAAGGCCAGTGTTATATATTTTGTTAAGTTGATTACTTACAATATCCAACTATTTGGATCAATATCCCAAAAAAATTTCCAACTATTTTTAAATCGTGAGAAAATTGCGATTTTAACCAAGGAAACGGGGCGTTAGAGCAGGGGTGAGCTGGGAGTCGCCAGTCAATTGCGTCAGATCCGCGTTACCCTCGGTTTCCGCTCGTACTGCGTAGAGTCCTGGACAAATGCGGAAGTTGTAGTTGTAGCGTCTATCAAGCTACAAACTTTAGCTTGTTTCTTGCAGTCGTTATGGTACACAATTATTATTTACCGATTGCAGCTGGTTCTGTCGACAAAGCATGCTTAATTTTATATTTTCCAAATGTAGCATTCGGTAATAGTTATGTTTATGTAAGGAAAGTATTATTGCTTTAGATTTGTGTTTAGTTTATTGACATTGTTTATCACGTCTGGTGTTTATGGCCATGTAAATAAACATAGCATGTGTTATACATAAAGATTAATCAGTATTTTGGCAAATGATGTGGGCATGTTCGAATGTACTTTTACAACAATTGTTTAGGACACATAAAACTGCGCCACGTTATCACAACAATGAATTCAACAAATACAGTAACATCTATGATAACCAATTTAGTATTAAACCTTACTTTTCTTGCGGTTAATTCATTTTAATGAAATAAAAGTGTGATGAGGTTCAAGAGTCAGGAAGAAGACGGGTCGGCGTGACTGGGACTCGTACTTTATTAAAATAAAGCAAAACAAACAAAAGCCGTGCACAACGCGTATTCACCGTGGCGACGGCACAAAACTCGGATCCACCGTTTTTCTTCCTCTGCGTCCAATTTTCTCTCCAGTCTCTCTCTCGTTCCAGCGCGGCTTATAAGCGGTCTCTCCACGCCAATACTACTGCAATAAGACACAGGTGTTCGTCATTTGCACTTGACCTACTTGCTCGTCTCTTCTCTCTCCCATCACAGACCGCGCTGAACCACGCCCCCCCTCGCCACAAAAAGCATGTCATTAAACGCAACATTTATAAAAATAGAACTTAGCCTCATCCATGAACATGATTTTTCGATTCCCGTCTGACGGATTTACATCCACGGTGGAGTTTAAAACAACAGTTCCCATCATTCCACGCTCCTTCACATCGTCATCAAGCTACGCCGTTGTTGTTGTTTGGAATGTAGCGCCCTCTAGCGGCAAAAAATTCTTGCATATTGTACCTTTAATGCATTAACTAATGGGACATTATTTAAAAAATGTATAATAATAATAAAATATATTATATATATTATACATATATATATATATATGACATTTGAAAAATATGGATGAGGACACTCACTAAAAACAAAAAAACAAAAAAAAAACAACAAAAAAAACATGACATGTTTGACAACATAAATACAAAGAATACATTAACTTCAAAAGGCATGTTTTTTCTTTTTTTTTCAAATGAATTTTCAATGATTTTTTTTCATCATCTATATCCTCATGTTGCCTGAGATCTATCGCCGATCCATAATCTTTTGATTCGCTCACAGGGTGAGGTTTAGCATCAGTGGGTTAGATACTGGTAAAGAGTTTCACTTACACTGATCCTGGTCTCTGATAGCCATTCGTAGAGCCGCTGTTGTCCAGCTTTCGCCGTAGGATTGTTTTCGGAGGCAGATCGAGGAATGTGGCGGATCTGGCACCGTCTTTATGATCCACACACGCTAGACTCTGTACAGACCCCACACAGCTCTTATGACCTCCAGAGAGCCCAAAACAGAAAAGTACAAAATTACTTAATGTTAGTTTCTTTTTGTCTAGATCAGAGGGTTACAAACTTTATACTGTAAGAAATTGCATAGAGTTTTGTAAAGAAAAAATTGAAAATAGGACACACACTATCGGTGTGGAATACAGTTTGGAATAATTCAGATTTTTTAATGTTTTCAAAAAAAAAAAAAAAAAAACGTACGCTCATCAATGTTGCATTATTTGATCAAAAATACAGTATAAAAACGTGAAATATTATTACATTTTATAAGAACTGTTTTCTATTTGAATACATTTTAAAATGTGATTTATTCCTGTGATGGCAAAGCTGAATTTTCAGTATCATTAGTGTCACAAGATTTAGTGTCACATGATCCTTCAGAAATCATTCTGGTATGTTGATTTGGTGCTCAAGTATCGATAATAGTTATTATTATCAATGTTGAAAATAGTTTTGGCTGGTTAATAGTTTTGATACCATTTGAAACACTGATCAATCTTTTCAGGATTATTTGATGAATAGAAAGTAAAAAAGTTCTAACACTTTAAATGTCAATGTAATATGTCCTTGCTGAATAAAAGTATAAATTTCTTAAAATGTTATTAATTATTTTAATTTTTTTAATCTTACATTTGAATGGTAGGGAATGCACATTTCCACAAAATGACTGAGCTACAAAAAATTATTTTACTATTGATAATAATAAGGAATGTTTCTGAGCAGCAAATCAGTATATTTGAATGATTTCTGTAGGAACATGTGACACTGAAAACTCAAAAAAAAGCAATGGGTGCTGAAAATTCAGCTTTTCCATCACAGGAATAGATTACATTTGAAAACATATTATTGACGAGCATAAGAGACTTTGAAAAACATTCTTAATTATTCCAAGTTGTGTGTGTTTGACTCCTACCTTCTGTGATAAGTAAAGATCTTAGAGATGGGGCGTTGGAGCGGTTAAGCTGTGCGGATCTGATTCCCACTGAGTGAGGAGCCTTTGCTGGTGCTGGTGAAGATCTGGCAGCTGAGTTCACACCACAGGAGTCCAAGTCCACACGTCCAGCGTCCTCTCTGGAGCTGGAGTCGGGACTGCTGGTGCAGGTGGGGATCTGCCGCGGGCCAGGGAACGGGGGCTTGTCTTTGGGCTGTGGAGAGGAGCAGGTTTTGGAGGAGCTGTTCTGCTCTGAGGAGTGTGAGGAGAGGGAGTCCATGCTGCCGATTGGAGTGCTGCCTGAACTACTGCTGAACGTATCGCCTGCAGGGACAGTAAGACATAAAGCAGATAAAAACTAAAGTATATCTTAAATTTATCACAATTGATTGATTTATACAGTGACTAGGTGAAACATGAAACTGTCAAAATGTCCAGGTCACGGTCCACTTCAAAATGAAAATAAAATAAATAAATATGAGCCTATAAGCCTATTTTCTTATCTTTTTTTTTTTCTTTTTCTTTTTTGCATAGTGTGATTTTAATGACAATTAGGCAGATTTCCCCCAAAAAAATTCCAATTAATGCAATTTGTCTGAGGTGTTTTACTTTTTACTAATTCCCATTATTCTTACTAATAGCGATTAGATTCTCACCTTTTTTATATTTTAACCAGCATAAATAAGGAACTAAAATAAATGCTAACACAAAGTACAAACAATAATACAATAATAATAATAAAATCAGATAAAATCAAAATCAAATAACAAGAATGAGATTTTTTCCCCACATAAAATATAAGTAAATATAAATTCTTATTTCTGTTTTTTGATTTTAGGTTAAATATGACCCAGATTAGTTCTTAAAATTTCATGAATTAAAAAATGGGGACAATACATTTTTGTAACAATTATTATTTGTTATTATAAATAATAATTAGTATGATGCCTGTGTTAAAACCAGAACCAAAAATTAACAACAGTAAATAGTATAGCAAACAGATCAAAGATTATTATAGTATAACAAAACTATGATGACTCTACAAATATTGAAATAAAGAGTACATATGATATAAAAAAAAAAAATATATATATATATATATATATAAAAAACTGAATTTAACAAATAATTAAAAATGCAATTAAAATGCAATTCATATTGTACAGCCTGTGAATATATGGTTTACAGTCATTACCACTTTTCAAAATGTTATTTTATGTTTAATTAGGCTTATTAGTTTGCATTTTAGATAACAAAGTAAGTACATTTCTCCACATGTAATTGTTTCGTTTTTTTTAACGTTTTATGTTTCATACATATCAGGGTGTACTTTCACCCATGTGTTATAAGATGTGTGATAAGATGTGTGTGTGTGTGGGAATTTCTTTCTGGAACGTTTTAAATTGTGTGCAAATCTCACACCCTGTTTAGGCACTGTTATATAGTACATACAAAGAGTATTACTTTAATTTAACAAGCAGCTTAACCAGCTGGATATATTGGTTGGGCTTTTTTTGCAGTGTATTTGTGGGCACTAAAATGGTCATTTCCGTGGACAACTCTACTTCCGGGGACAAGACACCAGCAACTGGGACTGTTCGCCCTATGCTACGGAATTACAAGGTTTACTGACTCAAGTAAAATAAAAGTCTCTATAACATTCTGGTCACTAAGGACTTCAGTCCCTCCTTTAATGCAAGTATATGGGATTTTGTTCCACCTGTTTTATCGAGCCTTGGCAAAAACCACTAAAATAAGTAAATGTGTTAATGGCATTAAAGTCCCACTCCGATCATATTTTGAGCTATTTTTAAACATTCTCAGTGGTCTTTAAATGATGATTATGCCGTTTTTAGCCAAAATCACAAAACCTGTGCCGTTTTCTGGGACTTCGCTTCAGCAGAGCGGCAGTAGCTCATTAGCAATTCGCCTCTGCGTTGTGGGCGGAGCCGTTGGCTGAAGCGAGATACATAGGCAGCAACAGCCTCTTTCTGTCTTTCTTTCTGTCAACACAGAAAACATTTCATCACTGGATAGTTTTTTTCGTTTAATTAAAGTGTTGTTTTATGTCAGCTGAATGTCCGGAACGCTTTTCAGAGAAGATAAGGAAACTTATTTAGCACAATTCGCACAGAGCGGTAATTCTGAAAAAAAAAAAAAATTCTCCGAATGCTCCACATGAAACTTTGGTCTTCCGACCTTTTACCGCCGTGTCGATTTATTCTGATTAATATGTGCGAGGGAGAGAGAGCAAGACAGCGCTTAGTTTGGAGACGGTGAAGTCTTGTTTACATTTTCGCCTGGCTCCGAAGACAGAGTGCGCGCGCGCGCGTCCGGGTCTCTCTCTCTGCTCGTTCTTTCAGTTATAAACATGTCCTGTCACAAGCGCAGCAGTTCATCTACATTACTCACCGATCAAATAAGACTTTGGCGGGACAAAAAATTACTTTGGCGGGCGCTAAAACAAGTTCAATGCAGGAAAATTCATGCGTGAATTTAACTGAGTAGTACATGACCTTGCACTCGCACAAATGCGACCACATAAAATTTTAACTCGCACATTCTCAAAAAATGGTCGCAGTCTGGAACCCTGGAACGTAACGTTAATCCATTCATCTCTCACAGCAACATGTTTTGGTAAAGCATGAAAGCTAATACCAATATCTCTCCTCTTAGCATTGCAACCCAGGCGGGGCGGAGGGGAGTATGAGCTTGTGGCCCCGCCCAGTGGAGTTACTACGTCACAACTCCAGTCTATTTTAGCCGGCATTTTAGCGTCTGCTACTGATTCACAGCCATTTGAATGCAGAAATACTCAGAAATACAACTTTGAGCTTATTTTTCTCAAGATATGTCCTCTAGCATAAGAAAAATGCCACAAGAGCATGTTAACACCTAGAAAAACATGATTTTCATCGGAGTGGGTCTTTAAATAATGTGTTGATGTCAAAATCTAAAATTCATTTCTTATGTAATCATGAAACAGTAGAGAGTGGATGTACTATCAATAGAGAATGTGAAATGTGAGGATTACTGGCAGTGTAAGACTCACTGTCCGCGTCAGCCAGGCACAGTGAGGGTGCGTAGAGGCTCTTGGGTTTGCGCGGTCCAGATGAGAGGCAGATGGCTCTGCTCCTGCGAGACCCTGCCTGAGACTGAGGCTGCGGCAGGGGAACATTAGGGTCCGGCGCTTGATGAAATATCTGTGAAGACATACCCAAATAACTATGAAAGATTATGAGCAGTGAGAAAAGCGTTTCAGTTTGATGAGGGATGCAAGCTCCAAAAAGCATTAGTACACTTAAGTAATCCACATGTAACATGCATTTATTTGTGTGTGTGTGTATGTGCCAGTAAAGACTTTCTTATTTCACATCAAAAACATTTAAAAAAAACATTTCTATGCTGGACCTTTGATCAAAGACTCCTGAAAATAATGGTAACAATAAGAAATGTTTCTAGGGCACCAAAATCAACATATTAGATGAGTAATGGAGTAATGGAGTAATGACTGCTGAAAATTCAGCTTTGACATCACATTTTAAAATATATTCAAATAGGAAACAGTAAAAACACAGTATTGTGAAATAATATAGCTGCAAGCAGCAATTATCGGGGCCAAGCACTAAGAACATGACCAACTGCAACAATGAGCAATTAAAGACATATTAAGACATTTTAGGCAAAATGGCTGAAAAAACATAAATATAGTTATTTGATTTAATGGTTTATCACCTTCGACTAATATAGGTGGCACTGTGACCAATTAAGACTAGTGTGGTAAGACTAAGGTGACTCTTGCAAAGTTTGGTGTCAATATGCCAAAGCATTACAGAGATACAGCCTCAGAGTCGTTTTGGCATCATGTCATTAACTTTGTTGATGCGGTATATGAAAACAGTTTTGTCTATCAACACGAAATCCATAATACAATCTGAAGATGATACGATTTGATTTTGGTAAAAATCGGACAAATGGTCGAGGAGTTTTTTTAAACTTTTTTAAACTTTTCTAGTTTTTTAAAGAAAATCAAAATGGTGAACAGGAAATTCAGCCGACTATGGCAAAATAGGCTCTATGCACGATGCTTCCGTGTTTTGTCTCAGCCCGCCCAGTTACATCCGGTGGTGCGTCAGAAGCTGTTCTTGCATTCGGTGGAGATAATGGCAAATTACACTCGCTGTTTACAAGAACTTCCAGCAGTTAACGTGAATGATGTTAACAATATTGTGAGGCAGTTAGCTGTCACACCTAAGGGTAAGAAAGAGAAGGGCTTTAAATTATATATTTGAAGCTACATCGACAACTTTGAGGGTGAGTATTCTCTCAAATCATGCAAAATCCGACTAGCGAATCGGTTTCTAAAATCGTTGTCTCCGTTTCTGTGAAAAAGAATTTTAAGAAAGTTTTGGCGCAAGTACACTTCGCTATAGAACGCACTATGCGGAAGTAAAGACGCTGGCTGAGATTCTACCGGAAATACGTCAGCAGCGTTCGTGCATTGGTATTGGTATCTATGTTCTCAGCATGACCCAAGGAATCAGTTTCATTACAATAGGCTAAACAAAAGTTGTTAGCATTTTTGCAAATTGCATTATAACTTTTTACCACAAGGTGGCATTGCCCTGAAACTTTTTGAGTACTGTCAGCGTATGGTGCCGAAGACACATACAGAGTTGTGTGACGATATGCCAATGCGTTTGTAAAATATAGCATTTGATATGAGAAAATTTGGTTTCGTTTGACTCGGCATGCTACACAGAATCTAAAGTTTTGTGATTTTTGGCCAAACCGTTTAGAAGTTATAATAAACAAAAATGTACATTTTCCTCCATGTCTCCTGACCACTAGATGGCACTGCGCCAAAATGGTGCAGGTAGTCTAAGGTCATGGTTGTCATAACATAAACCAAGTCTGGTTAGAATTTGTCAAAGCATTGCCGAGATACAGTCTCACAACCCTTTTTGCGCGCTCTTCGTTGAATTCGTTTGCGCATTATTCGAGAACGGTTTGATGAATCAACTTGAATATCATTACTTTTTGTCAGTGTTATCTGGTTACATTTTCGTGGAAATCGGAGTAATGGCCTATGAGGAGTTTGAAAAAGTAAGTTTTTCTGAAAATTCTAATTGGTGGAAAAAGTTTCAGGACGGAAATCTTCCAGAGCGGAAGAAGACGACGAAGAAGAACGCCAACGATGAGAATAGGTGCTTGGCCTTCGATGCTTGGCCCTTAATTATTGCAAATTTGTACAATGATCAAATAATGATCAGCCTTGGTGAGCAAAATATACTTCTTTAAAACATTTTATTTTTTTCATCTTACTGATTTGACCTTACTTTTGAGCAATAGTTTACACAGTTATATATATATATATATATATATATGAAGAGTTCAGATGCAAAAGCCTCTAAGTGCCATCTGAAATTTTCTTCTAGAATGATCATTTTTATCAAGCTCGTATATTTAAGTTCAGCAATTTCACTTAAATGGCAATGAAAATAACCTATTAATTGTCATTCAAGTCAAATTACTGAACTTAAATATATGAGCTTGATAAAAATGATCATTCTAGAAGAAAATTTAGAGGCTTAGAGGCACTTAGAGGCTTTTGCATCTGAACTCTTCATATATATATATAGATATAGATATAAATGCATTATCTTTTACAGGAGATTGTTATGAATTATCTTTGATTTTACTTACCTTTTCAAAATTTTCGACGAGAATTTCTACCACAATGTTTTGAAATTTGATGTTCATCATGGCAGCAACGGTTTCCTGTTGTGAGCGCATGAGGGTAGGGCCGAAGATCACTCCCAGATTGGACACCGTCATCATGTTACTCTCACTGTGAGCAGACACACTGCAGGGACATGTGTCAATCAAATCCTCTAACCAATATCAAACTTCAAATAATAATTATCCCACAAAAATGTACTTGCTGGACCAGACTGAGTTATGGTTGTTAGTGCTACCTAGTGGACATGCTGTTTACCACTACATTTTAAATGATGAAGGTCAATGACCAAGAAAGTTTTGTTGGTTAAGGTAGTTTAAGGTGCAGTAAGAGATATCTGAGAAACACTTGATATTTGAAATCGACACCAAAACTACATGTCTCGAGCAGGAACAAAGCAAACTCTGCGTCCATTTTCAGGTCTTCCCGCACTCTAACGTCTCTCCTGCACTGGATAGTTTTCAAATTTCAACAGCGTTTCTCAGAAATTGCATACTGCACCTTTAAGAAGTCTTGTGAAGACACCAGCATCCATGAACAACATACTGTACACTGCTGCTGAACAAACATTTTATATAACATTTTGCTCTAAATAAATCTACAAAGTATTACATGAGACTAAGAAGAAAAATAATTTAAAGAGAGAAAGGTTTTAATTTTTGAGAAAAAATTGAATCTAAATCTACGTTCAGGTCATACTTGAGTAGATGTTTGATTAATATCTCCAACATCTCTTTGTTTTTGTCAGGTAGTTTATGCACCAGCGCGTGAACTGCACACACTCTGTAGTTCTGATCATCAGATTCTGAAAGAAAACAGACAAAACACATCAAGTGACGTGACGTGTAGCCAAGTATGGAGTCCCATAGGCTACTCGGAATTTGTGCTCTGCATTTCACTCATCCAAGTGCACACACACAGCAGTGAGTATCAACACACCATGATCACAAACTCAACCCACATATAAAATGACAGGCTCCTAAATGAGTGAGTTAAAAATCGAATCAAATATGTTTAACATGTAATTCAACTGCTTTATAACTTACTGACAGCCATGAGGAAGTCAGAGTGAAGCTTGTATGTCATGAGCGGCTCAGACAGACACCTAGTGGACGGACACAAGAATGACATCTTGTTATCTCTCTCAGAAATGCTATTGGTTATTTTCAACTCTCTCAAACAAAGAAAGGTACACATTATTTCAGGGCAATTCTCACTAACATCTTGAACCTCCATTAGGAGTAGTGACGTCAGCCTGAACACACGAACCTGAGGTAATTCTTGAGGCCGCTGGTGATAGTCTTGTTGTCCCATGTGTCTGGGTCCAGATCCATATCTGATGCTGCTTTGGGTGCTGTAAGAGAAACCAAGGCATATGTGCAACATTGTTTGTGTGCAGATGTTGTAGTGACATTAAACTTCAAATATTTATGACACATGGAAACGGCTAATCCAACATAAAAGTAATTTGGGTAAATCTCATATTTCACATCATTTTCTTACACAATAAGAAACTAATGTTGCAAGAAAATGAAGGTGATTGTTAGGACCAATTGAGATTTTTACATTGTGACAATATTTTCATGAAAAATAAGCACACTGTCCCCGCTGTTGAGTAGGTTAGTAATGAGAAAACATGCTCGCTGTAGAATAAAAAATAAAAATCAGCACTATCTAAATTATGTATCATTATTTTTGGTTATATCATTATTATGGTAATAATAATGAGGGCTTTCTTTTCATTACAGGTGAAAATGTGCTTAACAGTCAAGAAAGTTTCTCAATGCAAAAATATGAATGGTTCTAAAATAGGCCTCATTTCCCCTATTCAAAGTACAATCTCTTATTTCTTTCATAAAAAAAAAAAAAAGCATATAATATATACTGTATATGAGGGCACATTAATAAGAACATTTGCATAGAGAAATCATTTCTAATAAACAATACAACATCCCATAAATAAAATGAGAATTGTCAATTTTGGTGTCATGGTGACTTTTAAAGTTGGTCTGTGAAGGTTTTATACTTGATTTATGGTTTACGGACGCACTGATTCCAGGCATTTGTTGAGATCTTTCAGAACAAAATGAATAGCTACCAGACGTTAAACTCCAAAATAAATTATTTTGACAATGTTTTTGCGAGAGGGAACTGCGCCAGAGCAATGTATCTTTGCTACCCTGGCCCGAATCACACATTTCTGTGTCTAGTTCTCGAGTTGTGTAGAGTGCAGGGACTTACAGAAGACTGTGATCATGAGCTTCTGCACTTTGGAGTTTATTCCACCGACTCTGTACAAACCCATAGTGTTGAGCCCTGCTGAGAGGAGAATACACACAGAACATGTACAAATATATAAACACAACACACATGAACACTTCATCTCTAGATTCCCAGAGAGGGAGACTAAAGGACATATACATTAATCTAATGTCAGTTTAGGCACATTTCTGACTGTCAGGATTTTTGATGAACAGATAGATTGAAATAGAAATATGAATTGAAATTAGAAATATGAATTATTTTAATAATTTAAAGAAGAAATGTTTATTAACATTACAAATGTCTTTAAAAACATTTGCAAAGCAGGACAGAGAACATACCCATTTCATAAGGCACACCACACTTACTAACATTACCAACAGGATTTTGTAACAAGTCTCTTTAACCTTTGGGGCAAAAGCGTATCTCAGATAAAATTTTAAAGACACCTTAACATTTCCAACACCCCTTCTGGTAACACTTTATAATAACTGCACGCTATTAATCATTAGTTAAGCATTAGTAAACAGTTAATTCGTCATTTATAAAGCATTAATAGACATTAATAAGCAGTATACAAATACAGTTATAAATGCTTTGTTCTTGATTTATAAGCATATCTATAATGTGTTTAATAATTGTATTTTCATACTTTATTAATGATCAATTTATCATTTCTAAATGAAGTATTGCATTATTTACAAACCAAATTTGATTCATAAAATCACTTAGAAAGTGTAAGTAAAATGATTAATAAACTGTTTAAATACATATTATTATTCAGACATATAGTGATAGTTACTGAGTGTGTTAATAAATGCTTTATTAACATGTATTTCTACTGTAATTCATGATTAATTCAGGTAGTTATAAAGCATTTAGTAGTGGTCAGTTAACTATTTTTGTGAGCTCATCTAAAGTGAGGACTAGTTATGCCTTGTAAAGCATTTACAAAGGAGATTTAAAGGCTGTCAAATATTTTTATGTTCTCTATCACTAGCTATGTTTACATGGACACCTTTTGGTTCAATTGGAATGAAATCAATACGATTGATGAATCCGAACACGGTGTTTACATGAACGATAAATAAAGTAATCGGGTTGATGTGCGCATTTATATGTCAGAAGTTTCAAATCGTAATAAATTATTTGACATGCACACACTGCACAAATATGCAGTTTCCTGAGAGTTTCCCGCTGTTCGCGCATAACTATTCTCCTCTATTGGTTCTTTATTTGTTTTAAACAGCAGACGTAATATTAATCCGTCTCTGGTCATGATATGAAGACAATGAGCATATTAACCGTTGTGCCGCTGCTTATATTGATCACGCAGTAAAAATGCCCAAAACCAGTCGTCTGTGGATGAGAGTCTGAAACAAGGACTGGTGGGACGTTGTCCTGCTTCACTTCACAGACTCTGAGTGAAAAGAGAAGTTTAGAATGACGGGACACTTATTTATATGACACTTTATTCAGCAGGAAGAACAGTTTGTTCTGCGCGTCATACGTCATTACGCTATTTAACGTCATCGCACATGCGCAGTCCTTTCAGTTTCGGTTTTCAATCCAATCAAGTGTTTACATGTTCTCTCCATCGGATTACAAAAGGAATAAACCACCCCTTTCAATCCGATCGAAATTTCATGCGGATCGAGCTCAATCGGATCGATTAAGGTGTTTACATGAAGGTTTTTTAGTCCGACTGAGTCGTCAATCCGATTATAAGTGTCCATGTAAACGCAGCTATTGTGTTGTGTTTGTTTCCTTTTTCTGTTTAGAAGATCGGGTCTTTAAATCTCCTTTGTAAATGCTTTACAAAGCATAAATAGTCCTCACTTTAGATGAGCTCACAAAATAGTTATAACCACTACTAAATGCTTTATAACTTCCTGAATTTACCACATTTACTTACACTTTCTAAGTGATCTTATTAATCAATAACAACACCTAGTTTGTAAATAATGGTAAATAATGTAACTGGTTTGTAAATAATGCTATACTTCACCTAGAAATAATAAATTGATCATTAATAAAGTATGAAAATACAATTATTAAACACATTATAGATATGCTTATAAATCAAGAATAAAGCATGTATAGCTGTATTTATAAACTGCTTATTAATGTCTATTAATGCCTTATATGCCTGTTTAGTAATGCTTAACTAATGATTAATAGCATGCAGTTATTATAAAGTGTTACCCAACTTGGGAACAAAACTTTGTAAATCTTATTATTACACATACAGTACACATCTTTCATAGGGTAAGATTCCTGAAACATGACATTACTTAACATATTTTACATTATTTAGTTGGAACATTATTTTTTCTATTATTATTATTATTATTATTATTATAAGCATGCAAAAATAAAAAAAGTATGGGAATGTTTTATACACAATAAATATCCTATATATAAGGTAAGAGGCAATAAACACAAAACTCACCTCTCATCTCCACCAGCTGTATACACTTCCTCACAAAATTAAAGCCAGCCTCATTTAAATATGCTATAAAAGACAGGTGAAAAGAAACAGCATGTTCAATAGATGGATTTAGCGTGCGTCACACTCTGGGGGATACGGCTTACTCTGGTTGTACTCAATGTAATGCTATCGACCTTGTAAAAGGAAATGAGAGAGCAGAGACACACAAAGGGTGTAGTGATGGGAAACAGAACACATTATCTGAATAAGTGTTTGTTAAACACAGCTAATCTGATAAGAGCATGTGAGGTCAGACTCAAACATTAAGCTCACACTGATTGAAAAAAATAAAGCCTTCACATGATAAATATAATACACTGTTTAGAGATTTAAATACTCACTCTCTTCTTTCTTGCTCAGAATAGCAGGAAGATTGTAGATCTAAAAGAGTGAAAAATTATATTTATTGTATTGATTTCACTGTGAATTACTTGTTGAGCAATTAAATAGCTGATAATCCATTTTTACATGTTTTGAAGAAAATACCTGAACTTGAGGATCTTCTGAAGCTTGAATCAATACAGAAGCAATGATGACAACTAAGTCAAAATAGTATAAAATCAGAGGAGAAAGTTTCTCCAGCACTCACCGGCTCTTTGCCATCCATAGCTTCCAGCCAGAGTCTCCTGTTGGACTCCGACAGCGCTTGTAGCGTGATAATGCCATGCCTGAAGACAACGCACCATTTTAAAGTCTGACATGCTATAGAAATATCCTACCTACTTACTATAGTTCCTGTATAGTGCCTTTGCTCGTATATGCCTAAACTAAAGAATGTAGTTAAAAGAAAGGATTCAAACGAAATGTCGCAACATCATTGACAATTGACTAAAGAATCAAAATTCTGTCATCATTTACTCACCCTATGTCATTTCAAACCAGTATGAGTTTTTTTTTTCAGTGTGGAACATACAAAGATATTTTGAAGAATGCTGGGAACGAAACAGTTTTGGTTACCATTGACTTCCATTTCTCAAAATATGACAGAATTTTTATTTTTAAGTCAGGTTGAGCAGCAATAGTTCCCCCATCCTGTATGATTTTTGTCCTTATATGGAACACAAAAGGAACAATTTAGCAGAATGTTCAAACTGCTCTTTTCCATACAACGACGTAGAAAGAGTAGCGGTACAAAGATTTTCAGTGAATAACAGCTTCAATTTTGCACTAAACTGTTATATTTCTTATGAAGACTTAGGGCCCTATTTTAACGATCTGAAAAGCAAGTTTCAAACGCGAAACGCAACTAACTTTGTGGGTGGATCTTGGGCGCTGTTGCTATTATACCGGCGGGATACATGACTCTTGTGCCCGACTCAAATCTAAAATGGGTTGGTCTGAAGTAGCTACATTACTCATAGGTGTGGTTTGGGCATAACGTGAAATAAACCAATCAGAGCGACATCTCACATTCCCTTTAAAAGCAGGCGCGCTTGTTCCATGGCGGATTGCTATTGTAACGGCAGATTTGCCAGGCACACACCAGGAGCGGTTCACAGCCGAGGAGACCGACGTTCTCGTCAGGGCTGTAAAAGACAGAGAAGTGACATTGTATGGGGATGGGAGAAACCCACCCAAATTAGCTTCGGTTAAACAGGCGTATAATAATTTGGGTAAATGTGTAAGCTAGATTTATGCCTATTTTTTCACATCTTCATGGACACCGCAATGAACGCGCCACTGAAAACGCGCCACTGACTTTAGACTAGGTTTTTCCTGGTCTGTTTTCTGAAACTGCAAAATAGCACCAGGGAACGTTTGCGCCGGAACACGCCTCCTCTTTAGGCCGGAACACGCAAAATAGGAATGATACATGCGTCGGTGTACGAAGTCAGTTGCGCTGGGTGCAAGATAGGACCCTTAAGCCTTGTTTATACTCGACGCAGCCGCAAGATCGCGAGGCGCGCGCGGCAAAAATGACGTCATTGCGGAGTGGGCGGTCTCGCGCGTTGGGTTCGCAAGACCCAATTTCGCCTGGCGGTGTGCACGGCACTTTTTGTAACATCGCGCGCGGCGCCGCATCCGAAGATGAACGATTTCGAGGCGACTTTGTCCGAGCTGGTACGTCTGTACCAGCATGTTTATGATCCTTCCATGCGGGACCATAGAGACAGTCAGATGGCACAGAATTCCTGGAGGGAAATTGCGAAGACGTTGGGGAAGGAAGACGTATTTTGTCGAAAAGTTTGGAAAAATCTTCGAGACAAATTTGTCAAAGCCAAGTTTTAGCTGACATGCTTGCAAAAGTGGACCCAAGGAAGAAGCTTGATGTAAAGTTCAAGCTGAATCAGGTCCTTTTTGATGCACTGAGGGACAACGATGCATAGACTTTGTTTGCCATTACACACATTACAAAGTACTTAGAATTTTAAATAATACACAATAGATACATTTTTTTTTATTCATTTACAAAAGAGATTTGTATTTATAGTTTGCTGTGAAATAAAAACAAAAACTAAAGATTTTATTTTGTGTTTGCATTTATAAATGTCTTCATAAATAAAAGTGAGGCAGTACACTGATGGTAACAGACAGTGATTAACCTCATTCTTTTGTCTCTATACACATAGAAACATTTACATTGATGGCGACCAATAAAAGCCTCTCATTTTGTGAATAGAAACACATTTCTATTAAGCACCCAGTTTGCACTTGTCTAAAGTAACTGCTTACATTTACAGTAGCAGAAGTTTGCCCTGCTGATAAAATTAAAGTTTAAACACTCTTCAATAAGGCTTCAGCTGTTTTATTTAGTTTGCATGCAGTGAAAGTACAATAAACCTACTGCATGTAGTTTTGTATTACAAACTCAGTTACTGTAAATGCTATATTAACAAAAAATAAAAACGTATATTTTTATTAACATTGCCAAAGAGTAAAAAGGTAACGCATGTTTTTATGTTAGTTAATGCCACATGACTACATTAGTCAACATTTTAAGTGGATCTTAAAAGTTTCTCAAAGTTGTCTTAAGACAGCAACAGGTATCATTCAAAAATAATTGTAGAATTTTGATGAAAGGTTTTGATCCACGCAAACTACTTCTTCACTGCTGTTTCCCGGTGGTTTAGAGGTAAATTACTCCGAGTCGCCCCCTGTCGTTTCAAAGAATAACACAACGGCGCGCGCGTCAAGTATAAATGCCTCGTCCGTCTGGAGAGGTGCGCGCGCGGTCTGCGGTGACTCGCGCTCTTGCGGCTGCGTCGAGTATAAACAAGGCTTTAGAGTGTATTATATAAGAGTCACTTTTATGGAGTTTTTTCCCCTCATTTGTCGAGTTCCTGGTGACTATATGATGTTGCTTTATGGACAAGAGCAGCATGAACATTCTTCAAAACAATAAAAAGTAAAGAAAAAGAAAGTCACAGGTGTTTTGAAAAGACATGATGGTGAATCTATGATGGGTAATCTATTCTCTTAATCGTCTGAACTAAAATCAAAAAGCATGTTGTGTGATGGCCTTAAAACATTTACATTTCCCATCATGCTCAGTAACACTACACACTCTTGGGAAAAAAAAAAATATGCATGAAAGTACTATTTCATTTACATAAACATCAATTTAACCATATTCATTATCTGTGCTCAGAGTTTCACACCGATTAGAATCACAAGGAATTAATTCACCCATAAATATCGCCCATGGATCTTCTTCACACATGACTTGACAGCATTTGCATGAACCGTATCTGTAAGGTGAACGTTAGAGCGAGCTCATAGCCATTAACGCGTTCCATGCCTGTGCAACAGCTGTCACTAATATCTGTGCATGGATGAACGAGCTATATGCTCAGTTATGCTTTGATTATGACCACCCCGCTTGTTAGAGCAAGCACGCTGCAGTGCAGTTTGAAGGATATGGTATTAGGAGGAGATTTGTGTATATCAGGAAGTGTATGTATATCAGGTCATTTATAGTGACAACCGTGGCTCATCCAATTGGAATTTACAGTCAAAAGTATCTGCTTATAATAAAGCATCTTTCAACAACTTTTTCAGAAACAGAACATTTTGAGATGGAATTTTAGGTGAACTACTGTACAAAACCTAGTGAGCTGCCTTGCTGTCTACATAGGCAGCAGCCTTTTAAAGTAACCTGTCATAGAACTTCATTAGTGAGTGATTTAAAATAAAATACACAGGCAGCAAATCCACAAATCACACAAACTGCCTTCCTCACATGAATTTAATTAGATAATACATGATATTCTTATTGGCAAAGAAGCGTGTAACACACTTTTGTGTAAATAGTGTGTAAAATGCGAAATAGAGCTATTTTTATTGATACTTCTGAGTTTTGACTGAAATAAGTATATTTATACAAATTTCTTATTTTGGATAATTCACTTGTCGCAATGCATCATAAAATGGTTTGTGAGGGAATGACGGGGGTTCATGAGATGATGAAAAGATTAATAAATCAAATCATAAGGTGTAAAAAAAAAAAAAAAAAAAAGTTAAAATAAAAAACATAAAAAATGTAACATTTACTAAACATGGATATGAAATAAATTCAATATTTTATTTGTTTAGCGGCATGGCATGACACGACCAACATTCAAGACTTGTGAACATTGCGCAAGTGTTGTTAAATTATTGAAAATTTTGGGGTTTCAACAGTTTTTCAGCCTGGTGTATAATGTTGATTTGATGTTGTGATCTTTGTTCCTTGATGTCAAGTGATAGTTTGTGATATCCAGATCAAAAATGAGTTGGTAGAATCACACAGCCAGTTAAATCAAATCAAACTGTTATCCCACCAATTATGGGTGCAGGAAATGTGCTGGATTTTCAACATGCAATCCTTTAAAACCACTGGGGTGAGAAATGAGCTTTGATCAGCGTGGGATTTGGAATGCAGCACACATGCGCTACAACATGCTTTTGCGCTGTAGGGCTCAGGGTCTGGTCACATACCGGGCTTTACAGAAAAATTGCAGTGGTCTGAAAAGAGATCCACGATAGATGGTATTTCTAGATTGAAATAAACACAGAGAAGGGACAAGGGAAATGGGCACATACAAGGTAAACTGTCAGAAAACAACAGTGCAACCTTACTAGGTGGCAAAGAACATGAACAGACAGGTAGTTACATTTGCAGCTACTTACCAACATACAGGTCTGGCTGAGTGTTAGTAGAACATGCATGTTCTACTGAGTGTGCACAGTGTAATAACATACATATAAATGCATACATATTTGCCACCTAATATCGTAAGACTGTGCCATGAAGGCAGATGCAAGTAAAAACAGAAGATTATACAGATAGATTACATAGAAGACAGATTGTACAGTTAGTGTGAAAAAAGGCACAAGGAGCATGCAGAAAACAGAAATGCAGGCCACTCTTAAAACAAGAAGGGAAGTTTCATATTTGAGCACACAGAGAAACAGAAACTATAGCAAATGTTATAGGAAAAAGAATTCACCCAAAAATTTAAATTTGGTCATCATTTACTCTCCCTAAAGTTGTCTATCTATCTATAGCTGTTAATTAATCTATCCATCCATCCATCCATCCATCCATCCATCCATCCATCCATCCATCCATCCATCCATCCATCCATCCATCCATCCATCCATCCATCCATCCATCCATCCATCCATCCATCCATCCATCCATCCATCCATCCATCCATCCATCCATCCTGAAGACTTGTCAGTGCTCACCAATAAGGACTTTTTTTCTGCTGGCAACATTTTCCCTGGCCACATCACAAATATATATATATATATATATAAATAGAGCTTCTATTTCATTAAATAGTAAAAACGGCCTGGACATTCTTTAAAACTTCTTTTTGGCTCCATGGAAGAATGACATGAATAAATAATGACAAAATGATCATTTTTGGATGAAATATTTGAAAGTTTTAAAACGTCTGTACTGTGCTGTCACTGCAGACACCCACCTTTCAACAACCTCGATATCAAAACAGAAGCGTTTATCAATCGAGTCAGTCTTCCTCCTAATACAGGACTTCAGTCTGAACTTCTCTGGGGGATTTGACATGACACCATTCTGTGAAAGAGAGACAGACAGTGAGGATCTGAAGCAAACAGCACCTCTGATCCCACATGAGCATCTTTGTACCTGTTTAGCTGTGGGCTTCGCCTCTGTGTTGCACATGCTGAAGGTCTTACTAACTTTCTCATATGTGCAATAATGCCGTGTCCATGTGCAGCCCAAAGGCCCTGCAACACACACATGAAAAGTGCAAATGTGATATACTTGCTTTGAGGTATTTGGGAAAACATTGTTCATTTGCAGCTCACAAAAATTCTGGACAACATGTAAGCAATTAAAACTTATTTTTTAATATACTGTATGTTATAAATTATTTTGTATATATATTTAAGTGCTATATAAAATATATTTCCTAAAACATAATATATGTTAGGATGCATGCAACATGTGTGGACTACAACTCCTAGGGTTAAGTAGCAACAAGTAGCTTTTTTAAAACTTTTGATTCATTTTTTAGAATAGAAAATGTATTTTATGTAAAAAATAAAATCTATGTCCTAAATATGTATTTATAATTTGTATTTTTGCCTCAAAAATACCTCAAATTTTCACTGAAATTATTTAATATATTTTTGGATAATATTTATATATTTTGATTTTAAAATAAAAACAGCAATACATTTTATATTAGCAATATATTTAGCATTCAACTCTTCACTAAATCTTCAGTGTGTATGATGCATCAGTCCACAAGAGGGCAATGTTTTTCTTTCCTAGAACAGGTCATTCTCTGTCCTATCTGAAATTATCTGGTGATAATCAAAAGCATTCGGTTTACATGTGGATTTTATTTTGGCATTTCCTTTGCAGTGTGAGGGAACAGGGAAATACAGGATAAGACTAGAAAGAGGTCACTTGGGAAAGATGGTAACTCTTTATTTTGATGGTCCCTTATGAACATTCTGTTGACTATAAGTAACTTAGCAGATATGAAGCAGACAGTCTACTAATACTCTAATGAGAGTTAGTTGACATTTAGTTGCTAACTCTTTATTGTGATGGTCCTCAAACAGACATTCTACTGACTATAAGAAACTTTGCAACTACATGCCATCTTATTCTAACCCTAACCCAGTAAACTAACAATTTGAGAGTTAGTAGACATGTAGCTGCAACGCTACTTATAGTCAACAACAGAATGTGTTAAAGCACGAAAACAAAGTGAAACTGGAAAGATAAATATGAAAACACATGAAAACAAAATTCTAGACCTGTTACTTATGTCTGTCCTTTTGTTTGCTCACCGCTCTCGACTGAAAGATTGAGGACTGTCCATATGACACTCACGTTTCTCCTGGACATAGAGGTATCCCTCCATAGTCCACTGGCCCGGGGGCTTCTGGTCTTGATCTGCAGATCGAACTCTCTTCATCAGCATTTCTACTTCCTGCTTGGTGCTCAAAAAGTTGTTTCTTGTCTTCATTTAACACACGCAAAAAAAAAAAAAAAAAAAAAAAAATCACACATATGCAAACAGATCATGGGAATCGTATCTCAGCAATGCAACTGCCATTTTAAAACAGCCTTTCATGATTGATCTGACAGATATGAAAACCATACATGGCACTGAAATAAGTAATAGACATTTATAATATATAAACCTGCATAAGAACCAAAAGATCTGTTCCAAAAGATAAGTGACAAATGAAACCACATACTGTACGTGACTGATTTGTAAAACTCAGGCACGAGCATCACATGCAATCTAGGTATACTGGTCTCTACCTACATTTTTGCAAAACTCCAAAAACGCACCTATACATACAATTCACTGCAGTTTCCAGCTGTAATGAATACTAGTGGCGGTAATTACACAAGTCGATAATTGGCGATAATTACAGAGGCATATTATCGGTAAATAAAGACTTTTTGGTAACACTTTAGAATACTGTTCCGTCATTAATTAATAACTAAACAGGAACAAATGAGTAACACAATATTAACATTCTATCTCTGATTAATTAGCGCTCAGTTGAATGAGGTAGTTCACTATTAGCAAATCAGTAACTATTATTTCTTACACCTCCCAGAGGACTAACAACTACTATATGCATTAATGAAAGTAATGCAAAATGTATAATTAATTCTGAAGTGAAGATCAAGCTAACCCACCAGTAATGACTCAAGTATTACCAAATCCTTCAGAAGGATGCGTTATAAGATAGTCCTTATCCTCAAATGCTGCCTTAGATTTTGGCCAACATTTTTGGGAGCATAATTATACTGCCTATCATGCGAATTAGTGTTCACATCGATACCTAAAATGTTGCGTAGCTAGGCAGCTCATCGGTTTATGAAACAGAGCTAAAGTCAGAAGACTTTTCAAAAGTACTATGGGGTAAACTTAAGTTTTTAAAGTACTGTAATACTACAGTGTTCTCCTTGTTTCCACAATGATTGTTTCGTACACTGTAATGGATTTTAAAACATTTTCAACTCAAATCAATATTTAATACTTGCATAATTATTTATTTTTGTGAAAAGTATTTTAATATGTGGTATGCCTGTACATTATCCATTAATTTGATGTCTCACACCGCACTGACAGACGGCAATAGACTCTTCGTCGGGGTTTATCAGATCAGTGTGACTGTCGGCGTTGGTTTGCCTCTGTCGATGCAGTGTGAATTGGCCTTGACAAATAAAATTCAATATTTGGTGTCCAATTGTTTAGTTATGTGGCAAGTAGCAAGTAATAAGCAGGATAATGTACAGAACATTCAGCCAGATATTATTGCAAAATAAACCTTCACACAAGACCTGTCCAGATCAACCTGTCCGAATTTATTTATTATATTTACTTCATCCCTTACTATATGCACAGCTAGCCATGAATTTTCCTTGATATACTGTATATATACCAATTGCTGGAAGGAAAGGAAAATAAATAGCTTCATTTCCTTCTTTAGTCCTCTGGAGTACTGACATCACACCCAAATACATCAATGTGAATTATCAATGACACTCCTGCAATATTAAATGTGCTTGTCCTGCGGTAGTGAATTACATTTAAGGCTAATTTCTCACGCTTTCACAGCAGTGTTCATTCAGCGTATATATGCCGCAGTGCTGGCACAGTTCTGCAGCAGAACAGGTCTTTTGTGCTGAAAATCTGTGACACTACATCAGCTTTGAGCTCACTGTGACAGTGATGCAAAGAAAAAGGTCAAAGGGCATGGATCCCGAAACAGAGATGCTGACGAGCAGCAGGAAGTGGTTTATAACAGGCAGATATTGATCAAAGACACACAGAGCAGGTTAAAGTCTAAAGAACAGAGGGCAAAAGGTTTTTATATGTGCGAGCCTTTTTTGAACACCATGTCGCTTCACAAATATTTTCAGAAGTGAAAATTTAATTTGGTCAAAAGGAGGCTAAGTGAAAAAGTGAAAGAGAAGCTGGATGACTCACTGGAGACGTGCACTTACATTCTGCAGGTTAAACTGTAGCTGTTGTTTGTAGGGCTCGAATTCATGGGCGAGCTCATAACCCTCATGGTAGAATGTGAACAGACCCTGTAGGAAGGCCAAGAGCTGCAACCCAAGCAAGATGTAAATACAAGTTTCTATTTTATGCCTGTAACACAACATATCTACTGTACAGTATCTCTTCCTCTTTCTCAGTGCAAACAGGAATTTTACGATATTTTGTGTCAGTCTGAATATCTAAAGCTGCCACATAACTGCTCAACCAAAAGACTGACATACAATTCAAAGGGATTCTCTAACTTTCAAAACGGTGTGCTAAAATATGATTTTTTTATTTACACAAATAAATGAATAGTACTTTTGTAAAATGTTTAAAGTCCACCTGTAGTCAATAGTTGTATCCCTTAAAACTCATCTTTGATCACCAAAATGACATATTTAAGAGTTTTTTCCATGAAAAAAAATCTTAATGCCTTAAAATAGCTTGAATGTAACTACACCCTTGCCTCATTTAGTCTACGTGGTTCTATGAATATGCAAATTATCCCCGCCTCCACTCACTCACACCAGCTCAGAGATCCACTCGTTGACGATCACACGTTGACGTGATTGGTTACAAGGAAGTCTGTGACGTCAGAAACATCAGCAATTTCAAACCTCATTTTTGAGATTGTCTTTGGTTCACTGCCGTTTTAAGGAGAAAATACTCAGCAATGGTGTTGACTTATGAATTTGCACATGGTTTGTCTTAAAGCATATTAAAAACACCACATAGACATATAAACAACATTAAAAGCAGGATTTTCACCACAGGGGGACTTTAAAAACAATGAACACACATTAGATGCACTGAAAAAATTTTATTTGTTGAATTTAATCAATATTTTTATCGTAAGTGGTTGCATTCAATTTATTTTACCTACATTTAAACAAATGCATTAAGTTGAACTAAAATTGATTAAGTTCAACTTAATGCATTTGTTTAAATGTAGGTAAAATCAACGAATATTTTTTTTCAGTGTGGAGACATACCAGTAGCCAAACAAAAAGTGTTTAATTAATTTGACGCCTCATGGGGGAAGCCATGTTGAAATCACATGACCACCGAATACAACTTGCTTTATCTCTGTAAATCTTCCTGTTATTGGACATTTTCACTGACAAAAATCATTTAATGATGGTTGTCAGCTAATAGTGCATTTCTACAATATTTCTGCATCCACACTACTAGGTGTCAGTACAAGTCAGATTTAGAGAAGGGGAGAAATTATTTATTGTAAATACAATTACAACCCTACAACCTCAAATTTCTTAGGGAAGACATTTACTTAACTCACTTAAAACACTGACTGAATTGTTAATGCACAGACCTGATGTGGCTATGGTAAGTGCATTGTGTATAAAGTTATACATCTATTGAGCATTACAGTTATCCCATCTGGCCACTGTAACAATTTGACTTTCTGATAGTGACTTTAGCACAAGACTTCAAAGATGCTGGTGTCACACCCCCGAAACTCAAGAGCAGAACAGACTGCTGTGCTTCTGGTAGATTAACAGCGTTGCTTTCCCCATGCCTGGTGATAAACAGTGGATGCCCCTCTAAATCTATACAGCGCGTTGTCTGACTCACTTTACTGCTCACACTTATGCATATAAATATGCTTAATGCAGGAATGGCTCATGCAAATTCTGTCCACTGTTGTAATGTGAGGTTCAGCTGTTGTGTATTTTATGCGACCTATTTGCTGAGTGGAGATTTAGATGGCCAACATGAAAAGAACCTAAAAAACTATAGTAAGAGCACTTCCTCTCAAACTATTTTTAATGGCAAGAAACTTTCAATTTTTGGTTTATAATTGAAGGATCAACTTTGCATCAAAGGTTCCCTTAAAAAATTCATTAGAAGAAATAAAAAATAGACTCAAATGAACATACTGTTGTATTTCCAGTAAAATAAAAGAATCAGACCTTGATGTCATTGACAATGAAAGTGGAATGCATCATAGATCATTTGGTGCTGGACAAATTTGGTGAGACATGTTTGAGATTATATTGAGATTTCTGACTTTTGGTTGCAGTTTACCCAAAAATGAAAATTCTTTCATCATTCACTCGCCCTAATGTCGTTCCAAACCTGAATGTCTTTCTATCATAAAATAAGGTATTTTGAGGAATGTCTGGGGTTTTTTTCCATACAGATGGAAGTCAACGGAAACCAAAACACTTTGTTTGCCAACATTCTTCAAAATATCTTGTGCTCTACAGATAAAGAAAGTCACACAGGTTTGGAATGAAATGATGGTGAGTAAATGATCGAATTTTTTCATTTTGGGTGAACTATCTCTTAAATAGTTCAGGGGTGACTGTGGGACAGGAAATGACAGCTGAGGTTTGATTAAGTTGGCATGATAAGAGTGTGATTATGACTTCAGTGGTCAAACTCTCAACTTACTTCCTGTTGGCTACACAACCATTACTGACCAGATGGCTTGATTCTCATTACATTACACATCATGATGGGCATCTGATTTGTTTTTCAGGAGTTACATTTGTCTATACGTTATCGTGTTTATGTGCATAAGAGTGGCTTCGTGTGTATTTGTGAGCTTCAGTTTGTGAGACAGAAACTTCAAGTCTAAATATAAGAGGAATAATATGCATCACAAAGATCTTACCGGCTCAACAAATTCAAATTTCTTCTTCTCTTGAACCTCCTGGATTTTGAAGACGTATTCTAGCGAGGCGTCATAAAAGAGCTGCCTTTCCTTATCAATCTGAGCGTCAGCCTGGAAATGAACAAAGAGCGCTGTTACCCCAGAGACAGACAGAAAGCGATGACTGCCAGGCTTGTACGCTCATTTGGATGTGTTTGGGCTTTGGTTAATCGTTACATGTGAGAATTTATGGCTCAGCTTTGTGAGAATTTGTGTAACAACAAGCTAAACAAACGCATAGGAACATCTCTGAACAGCAGGAAAGAGGAATAAAAAAAATAAAAAATAACAGGAACTAAAGCTTGTAAACCCTGATGTTTTTAAAAGGATTAGTCACCCAAAAAATGGAAATTTGATCATTTTCTACTCATATGTTGTTTAAAACCCATATGACTTTCTTCTGTGAAACACAAAATGAGAAATTCAAGCTTTCAATAAAAAAACTAAAAAAAACACTAAGGACTATAAAAGTTCATATGACTTGTGGGTTATTACGTTCCCATTTATTGTAATTGAATGGAAAGTGTAGAAAGTATATTACTAAAAATGTATTTTTATGTTTCACAGTCCATTTAACTATCCATTTAAATAAATGACATCACAAAACTCACCCACGTTTTAGCCACTGTTGTCATCAAAAATGTCAACGTGTACAGTTTCAGTTTTACATTTGCTATTTGTTTTTGCTTTTTGTAAACTTTATACTTTTTAAGAAAATTAAACTTGTCGTTTTGCATACTGACTTGCAATCGGTTGTCTTTCTTGCATTGATTTGCAAACAGAATTTTGATTGGACTTTGTCTTCCTTGCATATATTTAACCATTTATACTCACCACTACGCTGCCTTCACGTTCTATTGAAACCGACTTCTGAAGTCGTAATTTTGAGCTTGTCACGTTCAAGTGCTTTGTTGTCGAAAAGAATGGAGCCAAAATGTATTGAAGATATTTAATTTTGAATAAAATTTAGTGTCACATTCATTGACAACCATATAAACTTTCACCGTGGCACCGAACATACAATATGCTTTGAATGGTTATTCATATATGTCAATATGCATTAATTTAAAAACAAGACAAAGGGGTGTAGCTGTTGTGGAAAACATGTATAAAGAATAGCAGTCACAGCAGCTCTCTACTCCGCCATGTTTAAAGTTCATGGTCAGCCCAAATCGGAAACTTGGGAATCAAAATAGTCTCCCAGTACTAAATACGACTTTAGGCGTTTAGGGCGTTCATGTCCTATGACTAGGAAACTGATATTTACAATAATTCCGATAGCACAAGGCGGCAGCATTACAATGCAGTTGATTCACTAGCCATGTTTCCATGCAACGTTGCGAATTTAACTTGTGAATTTAATTTAATTTGCAAATAAAGCACCGTTTCCATCCCATGTGTTCAAGAGAACAAAATCATCACTGAGAAACTAGCGCAAAATATATGAAAGTATTATGATGCCATAAAGAATCGCATGCGCAGGGTGAGATTTGTGAAAGTGTACATAAGATTGCAAGCAAGAGCATTAAAAGTACCATTTCGGCAACGAGAACGTTGCTGAGCCAAAATAAGATAAAGATGTGTTCTGGCGACTGGCGTGTTTATTGTGTGATGTGAGATGCTTCTGGGAGGGAATTAAATCAAATCATTTTGATGATAGACTTTGCTCAGACATTTCAGTATGATCAATCCAACATTTGAGATGCTGTACAATGAAATTGGTCCGCTGGTTAATCCAGTTATCCAATCACATCCACTTTTAAAGTTTTTTGTTGCGGACCGTGGGATTTATCCGGAAAATGTGTTTCCATCATAGTTTATGTGCTATTTTTTTTTTTTTTTTTTACTTTTTTTTTAAATCCAAAAAAATAAATAAAAAATCATCCAACTCAATTGAGGCCATACATTTTTTTTAATGCCCATATTTTGAATATGGGCATCTTGCCATTTTCATCCTTTTTTTTTGTTGCAATATCCCAAAATGTGCTTACAAATAGGTGGATGTAAGTTAGCTACTGTGAGTCTTGTGCACAGCAGACAGAAAGCAAGATATCATGATGGTAAGGCACATCTAATGCAGCACTGCATCAGAATTAAGACTAAAACCTAAATTACTAAGATTCTTTCTTGCAAGCACTGGTATTTCCTTTGGAAAGGGCACAACTATACTTATTTATGGTATGATTCACCTCTTGGAGAGCTGATTCCTTTTTTCTGGATGACAGGTTGAGATGTTTTTCCAGTGTGGAATAGTACTTTTCCGTCTCCTTGTCAAATTTCTTCTTTCCCTCCTATGAAAAACAAATAGTTTCTGGCATTAGTTGTTTAGTGTATTAAGTCAGTTTTCTGTGTCATAACAGAGAAACCACAGGTGAAAAACACTTCAGTTGATTATGTAACACTAACATTTGACAGCTACAAAGTGTCTGAATACTTTTGTCTTTATTTTGAAAAATATATCTATCATTTTATCATTTAAAACCTAACAAACAAATATTTAGTGAAAAGTTAAGCATGGAAATCTTCCTTTAAAAGTGGGGCCCTCAAATGCTTGTGATGTGCCTGTCAGGCCATTGGGTGGCACTCTAATGCTTTATCACACAGAGCCCGTTCTTGTCTCCCACTGATACAGTATGTGTAGTTACTGCTTTAAAAACAGTTTAACACATAATTGATATATTGCATGAAAATAAATATATTGTCACTATGTAATGAAATGATATAAACCAAGCTTAAAGATGATACTTAATCATCCATAGTTTCAAGATAACAAGATTCATCCCTTTCTGTTCTCAGCAGACACAGATCAAACCACCATTTTGCACAATCGCATGTCCATGGGTCATCTTTTAATAAGTTAACATTTCCTGACAGATGCAAGCAGGCGGAAAAGGTTTGCAATTTGTCTCAATGCTGACTCATTAATGGCACAGGTAGTATGGAGTATGTTCGCTCAAGCATACGAGTGGAAGGTTTCAAAATCAAACAAAAAATATTCTAAAACTTCAGCCAAAATAATCAAATTACAGCAACACAAACTCACAAAGTAGGCTCAATGTCATGGGTATTAAAAGTCAAGATGGCAAAAGTTACTTTGTCATCAAACACTATCATTTTTGAAATGCCATCAATGCAAATATGCTGTGTTGGCAGCACAATGGTGTAGTTACTGTTGCTGTGTCCGAAAGCTAAAACAATGCTGCCGGAGGTAAGAATCCAATCCAAGGCACATCCGAATCCAATGATACTGTGACATTTTGTTTACTGAGATAATTTCATCTGATCGATTTTTGAAGGTTGCATAGATGTACCCTTTGCTGACTATAACGTCCCACAATCCTGTGTTCAATCATGTCCGATTCCTGATCTTAAAAATAAAAATTGCATCTGAAAGTTGCGCTTGGTGGTCAGTTTGTGTCTAAGGGTGTGTTTCAGTTCGGTTGTCTTGGTTCTTTTGGTCCAGATCAAAAATGAAACTGATACATTTAGTCCTGGTTCGCTTAGTGTGTTCACACTGTCATTTTTAACACTGAACTGACATAACTTATTCACAGACGAAACTTAAAGAGCATCGAAAACAACGCTGCATAAATGCATTCGTTGTATGTGCGTACATGGTATTTTTACCAAGAACTCACAAAAGGCTTATAAAATGTGTGAAGGACTCAAAACAGCACCAGAAATTCCTTCGTTACACACACAAACGAAGATCTGCTTCAAGATAATGTCGTTCTGATGCTTAAGCATTCTGTCTTTCTAGGGTAACATCCTCTTTTTAGGGTAACATCTTGCGACATCACGTCCTGTTTTTGGTTTGTTTAGATGTCTTTGGTCCGTGTTGCATCATATTTCAGTCGAACCGCACCAGAGTTCATTTGGATGCGGGCTGAGACTCAACTTTTCAGCGTTCTAGGTCCGCTTTTTTGGTGCGCATCAGGGTTCGGATGGCAGCGTTCACACTTATTCAAATGAAATACACTAACGGAGCAATTGTACCAGAAATTGTTTCCTATCAAGAGTGAACGTTTCCAATCTAAATGTACGTTTTTGACCAACTTTTTCTACTTTTTATGTAATTTCTAGCAGGAAATTAGTAATTAAACATTATCTTAGTTATCACCAAAGCTTTCTATTTTGTTGAAGATCATTCAACCGTTATGCTGCCGTTAATAACAAATTTTGTGAGGTACCTTCTTGTGCAAATGCGGCCTGCAAAGCAGCGAGGCAACAAGTCAGCTGCCTAAGCTTTCAGACGCAATCCTTCAATGCTCAAACATTATTATTTTTGTTTTGCTTCACTTACCATACAACTGTGGTCTTGGACTTTACACTGACACCCATTGGCATGGAGGCACCATCATACAAATTGAAAGTTTTTTTTCTCTTTTGCTATTGTAGAAACACACTAAAAATATTCTTGTGCATATTTGTCACCCATGATTATATAATAAAGGTGTGACTGAGATAAAGTGAGTAGCTGGTCATGTGATCTCAACATGGCAGCCACCATGAGGAGGAGACACACCTTGTGTTAAATAAAACACCTTGGGCCCTATCTTGCACCCAGCGCAAGTGACTTTGTACACCGACGCATGTATCATTCCTATTTTGCACCCGCGCAAAGCGGACTTTTCCCTCCACAGAAGCACGTCGGTTAACTAAGAAATACACTTGCGCTCCCGGGGGCGGTTCAGCGCAAAGAGGAGGCGTGTTCCGGCGCAAACGTTGCTTCTTGCTATTTTGCAGGTTTAGAAAACAATTGCGCCACTAACCAGGAAAAAATAGTTTAAAGTCAGTGGCGCGTTGCGCATGTTATTCATAGGCTATTTTAAGGGCGCATGCTTGGCCATAATCAATGTAGCGTGTGCACAACGCGCACTTTGATTCTCTCATCTACACAGAAGCAGCAGTTTTCATTTTTGCAAATCATACATTATTACGATAGATAGATAGATAGATAGATAGATAGATAGATAGATAGATAAACAATTTATTATAAAAGCATACATCTAGCTTACACATTTACCCAAATTAACCGAAGTTAATTTGGGTGGATTTCTCCATTTCAATGTAACTTCTCTCTTTTACGGCCGTGACGAGAGCGTTGCTCTCCTTGGCTGTGAACCGCTGCTGGCGCGCGCCTGGCAAATCCGCCGTTACAATAGCAATCCGCTATGGAAAAAGCGCATCTGCTCTTAAAGGGAATGTGAGATGACGCTCTGATTGGTTTATTTCACGTTACGCCCAAACCACACCTATGAATAATGAAGCTACTTCAGACCAACCCCTTTTAGATTTGCGCCTGGCGCAAGAGTCATTTATCCCGCCGGGAAAATAGCAACAGCGCCGAGACCCGCCCACAAAGTTACTTGCGCTTTGCGCTTTGACACTTGCGTTTCAGATCGTTAAAATAGGGCCCCTTATGTTTTTTCAGTGGAAAACTTAACCTAGTGCACGTTTTGTAGGCTAGCTTTAGATGAAAATAAAGAGGTTGAAGAGCAAAGAAATGTGAATGATAAAGAGGAGAATTTTGAATATAAAATGTGGATATCTATCTGCTCCTTCCATCCCGTCACAAATCACAAGATAACTAACTTCACGAGAGGAGATGAATTTCCACAGGAGAATCCACAACACTGAACCCTCCAAAGGCCCTGACTCCACTCAGTCTGTTTTCACACCTGAGCTGTCTGCCCGAGGCCTTTCATGCAGCGATGCAATACGTGGATTCTACAGTTATCGCAATATTCAAAGGTCATATGTAAATTTTAAAGTGCTCTATTTCTTTGCAGCAACTCAAGTGCTGTTCTGAGTGGGAGCATGGGAGATGACAGAGGGTCTGTTTGGACCACTGTCAAAAGAAACAAGCTGGTTTGTTTGAGCCAAACGCATGAGTTTCATACATGTGATCCCGATAATTTTCTAACACCTCCCTAATTTTTCTATAATTTTTTTTTTGCAAAAACTTCCAAAAATGCAAGCAGAAATACTAAATTATTACATTTTCTTAAGAAAACATACAGAAAAATGTGAATACTGATCACAGTATACATAATGCACACAGTGTTCCCCAGGGTTCTGTCCTTGGGCCTTTACTGTTCATCATCTACATGCTTCCATTAGGTCACATTATACATCATCATAGCTTTAACTTCAATTGCTACGCAGATGACACCAAACTTTACATCCGTTCTCAACGCACTGCTCCTTTCCCCACCAACTCAATATCGGCTTGTATTGATGACATAAATCAGGGGTCGGCAAGTAACTTTGGCCGCGGGCCAATATTTTTTTTAGCCAGTAGATGGCGGGCCAGCTACACGGAGTAGGCCTATGGATACAAATTAAATACTCTTATATAGGCCTATAATTGTGGAATATGATGTGTCCGTCACCGTCCGTGGATCATTCATTCAATCTTTTTTTTTTTTTTTTTTTTTTTTTAAACCAAAAATAAAAAGATGAAAAACGACTTGTTTTTCCATTATTTATTTCCTGAACTGAAATGAAAAAGAAAAAAAAAACGAATAAGGACGGGTTTTCTGATTTTCTGATTGTGCTCAGATCAAAAATAGAAAAAATTTATTAGACAAATTTTAATTTTAATTTTTAATTTATGCATATATCAAGGAAATCATTTTAAACAGATCAAGTACTATTGTGGTAACAGATTACAGCCATTTTAATAAAGGTGTGAATAGCAATCATGCCTCATTCCGTACAGTCCGACTTTTGAACTTTATTCCTTTTTTTTTATTATTATTTATTCGGGACACACACATACACACCTAAGGTTTAAGGAGGTCTGCGCGGGACTGTTTTTTTTTCCGTCCCGCTCCCACAAGGTTCTATTCAGCAACCGCTTAAAATATACTCGGTGTTACCCCCGCTTTATTTCCCGACCTGACGGGTCTACAAAATTTAGATCTCGTTTCCATAATCTCACATTCAAATGTCTCTAACGGAAAGAAGGAGATTAAGTAGCCTATAATAATTATAAATGCTATACAAAAATTGTGTTCGTGTCAATATAAATAGTAGGCTATTTTAACATTGTACTGTCAGCAGAGAAAAAAAATGCCACAGAAAAAAAGAAAGAAATATAAATAACAAATTAAATAGGACAAAGCCTATCACTCAAATTTCTAAGCAACATAAACGAAAATCATATTGCCCTACTGACGAAATGAAGTAGGCTATTTTCTGCCGAACTATTTCAAACATCCTTGCAAAAAAATAATGTTGTTGACTGACAATGGTTTCAGTACCAAACAGCTCCTCAGAGCAGGTGTACAGGTGGTCAGAATTAAGTGCGGATACGCTGTCAAAAGATGTCGGGAGTGCGAGTGGGCTATTGTCAGTCAGACCGCCCGCTCCATCCAAAGTACACCAGAGTTCTGACCGCTACCGTCTTTTGACGCGCGAACGGACACAAAGTGGTCAAGCGTATAACTAGACGTGGCAGGCGCGAATTTGACGCGCTATTCGCGTCCGGTGTGAACGGCAGTTATACTTTAAAATGTAATCCCGCGCCGCGTGATTCCCTATGGGCGTTCCACACAGTATGCGGCGGTGAAATCGCCGCGCGACTACGGCTTTTCTCAAGTAGTGGAAGAGTTTTGTGCAGCATTTAGGACTACCAAAATAATCCGGCGGGCCAGAAAATATTGCTGGCGGGCCAGTTTTGGCCCGCGGGCCGCCAGTTGCCGTTCCCTGACATAAATGCATGGATGACTGATAATTTTCTCAAACTCAACACTGATAAAACAGATCTACTTCTTGTTGGTTCTTCTCAAATCACATCCTGTTTCTGTGTTGACAATGTTAATAATGTAGTATAATCTTTGATTCTTCTCTCTCCTTCCTTCTTCACATTTCCCCACTAACCAAATCTGCCTTCTTTCACCTTTTACTGTTACAATCGCTCGCTTACGTCCGTTTTTAAATATCAATGATGCTGAGACCCTAGTTCATGCTTTCATTACTTCTTGGCTTGACTATTTTAATTACCTTTTCTATGGCTTAACCAACACAACATTAAATAAGCTTCAATATATTCAGAACTCTGCAGCTAGGGTCCTCACATATACCAAGATATCTTCCCACATTACTCCTATTCTACGCAGAATACACTGGCTACCCATTGGCTTTCCTATGCAATACAATACAATTCTTATCACATTCAAGCCCCACATTCAAATTTGATCTGCATTGTCTCTATGCCTGCTGTCGTGTACACTTGTTATAATATTGTAAAGCAAACTTGAGTTTGCAGAAACTTGACGCTATATAAAATAAACGTATTATTACTATTATTAATACTGCATACTAAAAAACAAAAAAACAAAAAAAAAAACAGCATGGTAATATGCTATTCTGAAAATAGTTGTAGTTATAACCTACACAGTCATGCAGTGAAAGGAAATAGCCAGTGAAACTCGAACTCGTTTTTATTTTCATTCCCATGGCCCCTTCATTAACCCCTGACTCTGTTTAACGGCTACTGATATGACATAGCTAAACAGTGCACTTGAACAACAGTGTGCCACAACACAATTTTAGTAATCACAGTCCTGCATTCTTCGCACTGTCACATTTTTGACCATAATCAATAAATAATTTCATGACTGCATCTTTAGACGCTTCCTGTACTGTGTGCAGAAAAAGAGAATACCTTTCCAGAGGAAAATGTAGAGTCTATATCTGAAAGACTCATATGGGATAAGAATTAAATAATAAAACAGACAAATAAATGAATAAATATTTTAGATACTGTGTTGACAGTCAATAAATTTCCCTTTGGGTTTGTTTGCTTTATATGAGGACGACAGTGGAATATAATACACTGCATCTTTGGGCTTCATGACTTTTTTGTGAGCTGAAAACTGCAAAAAAACCTGACAGAAGGAAATACAAAAAAAAATCTCATCCACAAATACACTGAGACAGAGAAAAATAAGAGAATTAAACTAAAAAGCTTGAAATGTATTGGACTGCCCCATTATAGTTTTAAATCAATACATAATTTAGTATAACCACACAGTAAAAGTCAAGCATTTTTATTTATTTTTTTGGATGATAATGGCTAATTTGATATGAATATCTGCAATAAAAAAAGACTGTAATACTATGAACTCCACAAAAAGTCCACAAATAATTTTAGAGCTTGTTTATAACTAGGTTCATTCTCGGGGTGTAACGGTTCTTGGTAAAAAAATCGAACAGGACTATTCTCCACCCACGGTTCGGCACGCACTTGCACCGTGGTTCATCTTAAATCTGACGACGCATCTATAATATGGTTTATTGAAAATAACACCACATAAAACAGACAGACAATATTCTGCTAATGTATGTTTCTGTCGATGGATACACATTCTGGGTTCCCAATACATTACAACAGTGTGTCAGTATGTACTGGATCCGTGCATTATATACTTTATATCCACAGTCCTTTTTTCCCTGAACATAGCACATACAGAATCGTACCGAAACAGTAACACTAAACCGGGATACAAACCGAACCGTGAGTAATTTGAACCGTTGCACCAGTACAGTGCATTCAGATAAAAAAATGTAAGTCAGCAAAACTGAATATAGTAAAATATATTAAAGCCATACAGAGGAATCAAATTTAAAATACATAACTTTACAACCTGACAATTAGTCCTATTTTAAACATTTTAATGATGTGCAGTCACATGAGACGAAGAATCCAGTCATATCAGTGGCCTAAAAAAGGTTTTTGATTGACCAGACAGTCCAGAGTGTGAGGGGGGAAATACATTCTGTAAACAAGCAGACACAAACAAATTTGTGCATACGCATGCTTGGTGAATGAGACCCAATGCTTCATGCTTAAATGCCAACAGGTGTCAACCTAAAATCCAATACAATTGGACTGAATAAAAGCTTCTTTTGTTCTTTTATTATGTTACAATAAAACAATTAATAGTCAGGTGCAACTTTTAAATTACACTTTAAAACTAATTTTACTAATCCATATGCCAACTGAGGTTAAACATTTCTTTGACACACAATGGTCACAGACACATTTGATCAAAATTAAGGGTGCTTTCACATTTGGTTTTGAATGTTTTGTCTGAATCTCTGGCCCTGTTTACACCTGATATTAAGCTGCATTCTGTTTGATCGGATAACAACGCTAATTATAGGTACTGTATAAACAGGGTCTAAAACGTTTTGAGCCTGTCCACTTTCGACCGCTTCCAGAGTTAGTCGAAAACACATTCATTCGAATAGCCACAAAAGACGCCTCCTCTTCGCCTACTGACTTAATGCGTAAACATTATGGGAAGCGCGCTAGGCGGACGGGATTAAAACTTTGTCGGCTGGAAACCCAAGTTTGGTTTAAAGACGAAAAACGTACCAAGCACAATGTTCTTTCACCATTCCTGATTTCTAACACACACTCACCGCGTTCACGGTAGTCTTATGGCTATCAGCACAGAAGTGAAAGCTGCTGCTCTCCGTATGTTTTACCGTCATCTCCGTGTGGGTTCATATGTAAATTGTGTGAGCTTATTTTGTCCATTAGATCGAAAGATCTGAAAAAACCTATGCATTTTCCCGCTCATAGATCCTCCCCTCGAAGAAATCAGGACAGAAGTGGTTGAAAGTGGACAAAAGAGACGGACAGGTGTAAACGGGTATGTGTCTCCCTCGTCTACTTGTGATCCGATTGACCTAAATGCATCTCAATACCAGGAGTAAACAGGGCCTGACTTTGATCACTGTTCACATCATCCAAACGGACCAAACTCTTATGTCAAATGAAAGAGGTGCACACCAAAAGCACTATTGTGATAGCACCAAAAGCTACATAGCGGATAAGTAGAACTTTGTGAATGGCACACATTCAAAATCTGTGGAAATGTTATGCTTCTGCTGGAACAGAATCAATAGAGGGCTACCCATAAGACAGGCTACACAGTGTGATCCTGTTCTGTTGTCCCAGCAGGGCTTCTGTTGACCATCAGGTCTTTGTTTCAGACCTTCAACAATTTACTGCCATCCTCTACTGACTTGACCTCACGTGACCTCTGCTCATTGGGTCAGTCTGAACTGCAGCCAGGTTAAAGACCGCTGTGCCATGAAGGGGGCCCTGCATGACAGACAGTCTTCAGATCCCCCACAGAGGGACAAAGAAGCCAGGCAGACAAACATATGTGCCTGAGCACACACACACTCACAAAGAATCCTGGAGCCCGCGGAGCCACCTGGCCAGACAGGCTGATGGCACAGATTTTGAGTGATCACTGCCTCAGATACTGACAGCTCCAAGGGGAAACAAACCAATACCCCCCCACAGGGCTGCACTGCACAAACAGCCCAGGCTCTTTCTCTTTATCTGTTCTCTCTTCTGCTTTTAGTCATTTGAGTCATTAGCCAATATTCAAATTTTCCAAGCTTGGTGCCAAATCTAAACAATTGTGATGGAATGTCTTGCCACTGTTTATTACACTCAGAAGTTAAATTATTAAATATGATTGGATCAATTTACCGGAAGAGGAGAGAAGACAGGAGACAGACTGAGATAAGATGAGGGGAGGGGGGGGGGGGGGGGGCAATAAGAGAGGAGAAGAGAACACAAGATGAGACTAAAGAGACAAGAGAACAGATGAGAGAAGATGAGACAAAATGAGGGAAGAGATGACAAGACATGAGATTGGATGAGCAGAAAGAAGGACAGACAATAATAGAGGAGAGGAGAACACAAGACAAAACAAGATGAGAGATGAGAAGAGACAAACTGAGACAAGACAAGTTAAGAAGATTAGACAAGAAAAGAGTGATGAGGCAAGATCAGATGATAGAAGAGAACGGAAAAGAAGAAACAAAACGTGAGATAAGAAGTGAGAAAAAGAGGAGATGGGTAGGCATGCTGAGGAGAAAGGACATAAAACAACAAAAGAGGAAAAGCGAAGAAGAGATGACAAAACAACTAAGATGAGACAAAGAAGATGAAAAGAAGAAATTAAAAAAGAGGTGACGACAAGAGAAGAGAAAAGAACAGAGAAGATGAGAAACTCACAAAACAAAATGAGAGAAGATTAGACAAAAGGCCAACTAAGACAAGATGAGCAGTGACAACAATAGAGACAAGAACAGAGGAGACAATATGAGACAAGATTAGAAGAGACTTAAGAAGAGACAAGTGGAGAGGACAAAATGAGACACGAAGAGGAGAAGAACAACAGACGCGTCAAGATAAGAAAAATGAAGAGAAGAGAAGAGAAAAAGAGAGGAGAGGTGAAGACGAGAAAGACAAGAACAGCGGAGACGAGGCAATACAAGATGAGAGAAGATAAGAGAAAAGACAAACTGAGATGAGACATGAAGAAAAGAGGAGAAAAGGCATGGCAAGATGAGAGAAGAAACAAACTAAGATGAGGCGAAAAGAGAGGACAAAATTAGACAGAGAAGAACAGAGAAAACAAGACAAAAGAACAGAAGAGAGGAGAGGCGTAAACAAGAGAAAGACAAGAACAGAGGAGAAGAGACAATACAAAACAAAAGAAGATCAGAGAAAAGACAAACTAAGATGAGACAAGATTAGAAAAGAAAAAAAACAGATGAGAAGAGATGAGAGGTGAAGACAATGAGAAAGAGAAGAGAAGATGAGATGAAAGAAGATAATAGGTTGAGACTAAGAGAAGAGAAGACAAGACAAGAGAAGAGGAGAGAAGAACTAAGATGAGATGAGATGAGATGAGATGAGAAAGAGGACAAAATAAGACAAGAAAAGGAGAAGAACAGGAGATGAGACAAGAGATGAGTCCTGTGCTGATCTCTAGAGAACTGAGGATCATAATGAACAGTGACATCCTCAGCATCTTCACACAACACTTCAATTACATTCATTAAGGGTTAATTGTTCCTCTGTTACCTGATACGAGCAGGTGGGATGTTACATGTTGCCTGAGCAGTCGCTTGGAAACACCTGATGATCTACTGATGCAGTGCAGGGCTCTTGAAACAAACAGCTCTTTTTTCTGCTAACTGTCACATGGCTAATTACACACAGAGTCCAGTGATAATTAAGCAGTAGCACCTCAACTTGAGCTATTTTAATGACACTCAAAGCATGTTCTCACCTTCCAACTACAACATGAAAACCAAAGAAAAACAAACTTTCATAAAGGATACAACATCATTAACTAACAGAACAGCTCAATAAACAAAAAAAGTTCAAAAAAGTACATTCAGTTAAAAATATTCTATGCACAGATCATCACTTGTAGTATCTGGAATTGTGTGGCTTTTGATTTGAATAGTGAACAATAAACACTGTGTTAAACAAAAGATTTTTTTTTTTTTTTTTCATCAGCTAGAGTCTTTTATAACAGCATACAAAGACCTGTCATACAAAGCAAGTGCTTGCCTGTCTAATTTTAATTTAACAAGATAATCAAGGCCACATTCCAAATATTTAAAGCAAACGTTTCAAAATAAAGAGGTAAAGTGCAATTTATCAAAGTTATAATATTTTATCCCAATTCAATTTATGGTGCAGAAACAAATATAAATATGCCTTTTGTAAACACTATGACTTGCACTCTAAAAAACCTTGGGTTATTTTTTCTACCCAAATCCTGGGTTGAGCCTTTTTGGTCATTTTTTGGGGTTATTTTTTTCTGCCCATGGATTGAGTTATTTATTGCAGGCTTTTTGCGACCTCTTCAGGAGAGAGCAGTGCATCTCCGTCAAAATGTCTTCTGTAAAATAGGCTACAGGTTTGTGTACATTTATGTCATCAATAAATTCGTTATTGTTCTGTATATCGTTTAATTTTATACAAAGCAACATACAGGGGAGCGATGTGAGTCACCTAAAAGAGTGTCGCATCGATCTTTTCGCGTGATGGAAACGCCGGATGCTTTGCATAAAATTTTATGATTTCATTCAAAAAGATAAAGAATACGTATGATGTTAAAATATGTTCTCAGAGACTGGTCGATTACACTTGAATTACTACTAATATTTGTAAAACGAGCTTAAAGGTGCAGTATGTAAGAATGGCAAGACTGACTAGTGGTCGAAATAGGTACTGCAGTCGAATTCAAAATATCGGAGATCGTCGTTTCTCCCACTACCTGCTCCTCAGACTGGACGGCGCTCACACGGGTTGCCAGTTTGAGGACACGCAACAGGAACGAGCGCTACGGACAATGAAAATTGGCAACGTGCAGTATCACTGACCAAAACAATAACAAACATTCCAACCTGGAAACGCACATTTCAAAGTAAAATAACTGGCTATAGAAGTGTTTGTCAGAGAAACGAGTATGTAAACTTAGCATGTTTCCTCAATATATGCAAACATATTATGGTATTTTTATGCTTTGGTAGAGTGAAAAAGTTACAAACAGCACCTTTAAATGTTGACAATATGTATTAAAAATTATATAAAATATTCTATACTGTAAAATATGATTGAAAATAAAAGAATTATCATGCAAGCCAGTGGTTGTATCGAGTATTTTAAGCATTTAAGTTAGTCCGTACATTAACTATATGAAAAAAAAAGAAAGAAAAAAAAGGAGCTAGTATTATAGTAAAAATGAATCAGCCTATTATGCTGGGTTAAATAAACAACCCAATTTGCTGGGTAAAATGAACCCAACATGTGTTCTGTCCTCGATTTACCCAGCCCTTGGGTTGAAAACAACCCAAATTGGGTTGTTTTTAACCCAGTGTTTTTAGAGTGTGTGGTGCTTTAATTCACCATGCATACATTTGGCTCAACGAACCATGTTAATTTTGGGACGGGACTTCCTGTTTGGGGATCAATGACAGACAATCAGGTTCATGAAACTTGGAAACATTATTCTGGTTCAGTTTGCTGGTAGATGATGTTAAATACATCATTCTTTGAACAAAAAGTCTATTTCTCTAATATTTCAACATATCATTGTAGATGTTTCAACAGTGCCCATTTTTTTGGAAGGCTCTTAAAAGCATGAAATAGCAATAGCTGAACAACTGCCATTAAGATGAATGGGAATGCTAACGGCTTGCTTTTTGCTATGATAGACCTTGCTGTGTGTCTCTAGATGTGCAGAAATTACATACTGGCTGCACCCTAAAAAAGCAATACTTATGAAGCTACAAGGTACATTATTAAAATAATTGATCATGATTGGTTCAAAAACCTTTAGCACAACAGTTAACAAGCTGTCATTTATTATTATTAAGCATTATTATGCAAACATCAGTGCTCTGTAATCACAGAACTGAATACTAACAAACCACAGTGCATTTCACTTCTCGTTTTACAGAAGCGTCGCAGAGACAAGAGAAGCGTTCTTCCTTCAGCGTTTGATCTATCTTAGACATAAAAACTATAATTTCCTACCAAGCACATGAGGGTAAAGGCCAGCTTCCCACCCCTTATTTTGAAACTCTTTCTAGAGGAAAGAAGCTCCTCTCACAGCTCTCCTTCTAATGAAGGTTTGCAGTAATCCTTGAATGTGTCCGCCTCCCGTTGAGAAGAGTTATTTAAAAATACACTGTATTGCACTCGGCACCAGACAGGAAGTGCCCCAGATTAGACGGGCCTTTAACAACGTTGCCCAGATGACCTGGACACCTACCCATTCATCTTGAATTTTAAAACCCTTGAAAAGCTAGACAGAAACACCTCAGATACTAGAGGCAGCTCTTGTCCGGCCACAGAGATCATTAGTTTGGTTCCAAAGTTGCCGACCTAGACAGGACTCTAAGGCCCCTAAGACCGGTTCAAAACAGTAAGGCAGCATTATGTAATCCCAGAATACATTGTGAAAAAAATCAAAGAGTCTTATTTTATTGTAATTTCATTTTAAGATTGCTGACTGTGGTATGGTATGGAATGGAAGCTTTTTTCCGCCATGGAATAAAACTAGCAACTGCAAGTTTATGTCTCACAATTTTGAAAAAAAGTCAGAATTGTGAGATATAAACTTGCAATTGCGAGTTATAAAGTCAGAATTGCAAGATATAAACTCACAATTGCGAGTTACAAGTTTATATCCCGCAGTTCTGACTTTTTTTTTTCTCAAAATTGCGTAATATAAATATAAATATTTATATATATAAATATAAAAAGTCTGAATTGTGAGTTTATGTCTCGCAATTCGGACTTAATAACTAGCAATTGCAAATTCTTATCTCACAATTCTGAGAAAATAATTAAACCCGTCATGTATATTCACAATTTCAAGAAAAAAGTAGCAAAAATCACAATTACTTTTTATTTTTATTTTGTGGTGGAACCAAGCTTCCATAGCACAGTTATTATCAACATCAATTAAAAATTATACTTACTCTACGTCAAAAAGACACTCAATGAAGATAAACAGCTTATAAAGTATGCTGTTTACAGTGAAAAATTAATACAGAAATCTGAAATTATTTTCTTTAATATCTTTTATTTTAACTGGAGAGTATGGATAAAAACATATCTACCCACTTAAAAAAAAAAGTTGCTGATGTAGATGCTATACATCTCTTTAAAAGACATCCTAGTTATTTAAATCCATCCATTAATCCATTATTTTACAAATGAAAGGACTGGTGTCTATGATAGCTAAAGAACACTGTGAACATAAACAACAGATGATGCAATTCTTGCCCATGTTTACCAGTTATTCCTTTCACAATATACTTCTTTCAGTAACTGCATGTTTGCACAATGTTCAGAGTTTTGTGGTTACCTTGAATGTCATCAGATATGCGCCGGTCTAGGGAAGTGGGAGTGTGTCGAGTTTGACGGTGTGAGTTTTTGTGTAAGCGAGGTCTAGTCTGAGGATCTCTGAGTGGTTAAGGATGCAAACAAATCTTCAACTCTGTATTTGCCTACGGTTAGCTCGACCTGCCAGCTGGGAATGCAAGGTCTCAGAGATACACATAACCGAAAACCATAGGCTCTGCTGCTCAATCTCCGTGCGACGCTTTTGTTCATCTTGTACCTTATAGCATCCAAACTGAAAAGGAACCTCACAAGTTTCTGATTTAAAATGCACAAGCAACTCTGTCAATGGTCTCTCACACATATTACACCACAAGTTCACTGTAAAAAGTGGCAATGTGCAATTAATACCTTAACCCTCTGAGGTCGGAAAACGCGCCCCGCGTTTTGCTGGATTTTCTTCACATTGTAGTACAATAAACTTAAATTACTCCGTCATTTATGGTTATACATAAAAAAGAAATATAAAAAAAGAATCTGTGATATTTCTACTTTTGTATGTGTCCACTTACAATCAAATCAAAACATTGTGCTTTTGTAAAATAAAGAAAATAAACAAGGTGTGCGTTCTGCCTCTCCGTCGCTGTGAACTTTTTTTTCTTGAGCACGTCTATAAACTGAAACAAAACTCAGCGAATCCTTCTCACACATTTATGAGCCATACACCTTTATACACATTTAAGTGTGTACTTTTAAATGATCGGATTCAAACTGAAAACAAATATTCTCTGTTTAAGTAATTTGTATAAAACCAACAGGATGTCCAGTATCTCAAACGCTTGCTAATTACTTTTAATTCGACACGCCCACTCGCGCAAAAGAGATTCACATGCAAATCTCCACATGGGACGCGAACGCCCTCGTTACCTCAAACACAAAACACCAAATCAATATATTGTCTTATCTGAATGAGCAGTCAGGGTGATTTTCACATAGTTTTGGAGCAAATATTCTAGGCTACGTCATACAATTTTCAAAAGTCTTGTGAAGAAATAATCAGTATGGGTTTCATGGCCTTATATCAGTGACAATTTTTTTTTGTATTTTCACAAACCACGCATAAATGTCATTATCTCAAAACTACAAACTTTTACATACATGCTGCTGATATATTATTGTAGCAGAGTTTGTGCTGAATACAGTGTAATTAGACTTTAGCCATGAAAATGTCACTAGTAACAGAAAAAAACACAAATGTCAGAGCATGTCAGAACACTTCCAGGGCCAGAAAACAGCTCAGACCTCAGAGGGTTAAAGAGCTATTTATAACATAAAATTACATTTGTTGCAAATTGATGTATTTAGGTTGGTTCAGTGATGTTAAATTATATTATTGACTTGAACAAAACTAGATAATTTAGATGTTACTATATTTTCAGTGTAGTACTCTCATGAAACCTCAAACTTTTCTGAATTTATGCCTCCATTACTTTCCCTCTACATCTGTACAATGCACCATCCATCTCTCATCTCTGATCTCTGATATAAATTCTAGTGTGTAGGCATCCTAATGTTCATAGTTGATTTTCAAAGAGACTGACTTCAGCATGTGGCTAAGCTAAGAAGAAAATACTGTAATACTACTGTGCTCTTTGAAATGCATTCTGGGATCACCTTGTTTGCTAATGATAGATACAAATGTTTTTTTATTTTTTTTATGGACAAAACAAGGCATCTTAAAAAACACCATGTTTACACCATATATGCCTAAAAATGCTGTCTAGGTAGGTGACTCCCGAGTTTTTAGAACAGAGCCATAATTTAGAAAGGCCATTCCACCAACACTTTGGCACATAAAACTGTTCATAAAGACATCTTAAAAGTAATCAATATGAACACGAACACTTCTCACCCGTCAAGCGAGCATGTTTGAGCTTCCGTTTACCATATTTGATGTGCTCCATGTATGCGTGATGATCAATGTTTATAATAAGTTCAAATGTGCATAAAGAGTTTGTTTTTCTTCAAAAGACTTGGGTTAAACCATTAACATGGATTATTTTTATGATTTAGCAATTATCTAGCACAGGGGTTTTCAAACTTTTTGTGTGTGTGGACCACTATTTGTAATCAAGAATTTTCGCGGACCACCTCATAATACACATAATAAAATATGTACACAGAGTCCTACCTGAATTAATCTGCACCTCTAAATAGGCTTACTAGCTCTAAAACTATCATTGGTCATCACATCAGTACAACAGGCTTGTTAAAAGAAAGTTTACTGCACACAACGGCTGCCACATATTTTATTTATTTATTTACTCAAGCGCCCGAGGGCATAATCAGGTTCATTTGAACAACAGGCTTATTTCCATAGCAATGGAGTATGAAATCTATACAGAACACTGGAATATAGTCAACATTTCAAAACCTTTGGCGATTTTAGGGGATTATTAATCTTCAGAGTTTTAGTTTTACAAGTCCTCAAAAAGTACCTAGGCTTGAGTTTGTCCACTTAACAGCACATCTGGAAAACATTTCAGAAACGCGAGATCAAGAAAATAACTGGAAATTAAAATAATAACAGGCCTTATTCATTCCATTTATAAACATTTCGTTACTGCCTATGCCTAACTGTGCGTTCACACCGGACGCGAATAGCGCGTCAAATTCAAAAAGGGATCATATGTCAAATTCGCGCCTACCGCGTCTAGTGACACGCTTGACCACTTTGTATCAATTCGCGCGTCGAGAGCGAAATTGACGCGCGTAAAAACAAAAGTTTGAAGCGAAATTTCGTCCGGTGTGAACGCACCATTAAAGGCTATGCGTGTGATGTGATAATGAGAACATATTTGCCTCTGCCCTTTTCTCTTCAGAGAACCTGTTGCTATCCACCGAACCAATGTTGTGGTTCTAACGGCACTGAACTTGAACGTCAAGGCCGAACACCACTAGGCTATTTTAGTAATCACACAATAACTTGACAATTTAATTAAAATGTTATATAGGCCTACATATTATTCTTTTATTTATTTTTATGGGAATTTCCTGGTAAAATTAAGGTAAAAAAAAAATTATTTTATATTTTATTTTGCCTTTCCACGGACCACCTGCAGTACCCTTACGGACCACTAGTGGTCCGCGGACCACAGTTTGGGAATAGCTGATCTAGCATACGTTGAGTTCGGTTGATGGGTAAAAGCCATTTTGACAGATTACCCCAACCACCGGAAACTTGATGGTTCTGCACGAATCGCCTAGGCAGTGTGACATATTAGCTTCAAAACTAAGAAATTCACAAATAGACAACATTTTTGGAGCACTATTCATTTTGTACCTACATTCTAAGATTACGGTAAACTTTATGTGTAGTAGACTACTGCATCGGTTCCCAACAGGGGGGTCGCGGCCCACAAGGGGGCCTCAGCGAGCTCTGTGGGCGGTCGCGTCATATTTTGAAAAGTTTTGAGGAATGAGCATTAAATAAAATCCTTAACTTTTTTTCTGTTAAAAATTTACAAAATTTATATAATGAGCGAGTTCATCATGAATCCATTTTCCAGTCCGTGTTTTTGTCTTATCCTGAACCACTATGGTACACCTAAAATAAGTGTTTACATTGGGACTATTTTACACTGGTTCGGATCGCTGCCGCTGCGGAGTAGCCCAGTACCTGCGTGACTCGTCATAGATGTACACAGAGAGAAGTAGTTCCAGCTACAATGCTCTTCCGAAAGATGCATTTTTCTGTTAATAAACGCAAGTTTATTATCGCTCGCTATAGCGCCAAAAGCGTCAAAAATAAAGCCTCACATTGATAAAGCCTCACAAATAACATGCAAGTTTTGAAGTCCCAGACAGCAGTCATTTAGTAGTAGCCTATATTCTTTTCTTTTCTTTTTTACCTACACACCAGTGTGAATATTTTTGTTATTGCATTTCAAATAGGGTTATAGGGCCAATTTATAGGCTACTCCTAGGCTTACGTTTTTAAATTACAAAGGGCCTACTGATGTTTTTGTTATTGTATTTTCAATATTATTGGCTATTATTTGTGCATAAACATATCTGGTTATAGTAAACATACCGTTGTTTGAAAACAACATATTTTGTCATCCTTGCTGCAAGATTATAAGAGCGATAATATCATTAAATGTGAAGGGGGGCCCTAAAATATTTTCTTGGGGAAAAGGGGGTCTCAGACAAAAAAAGGTTGGGAACCACTGGACTACTGGATATCAATAAAACACGTCATCAAGTTACATTTGAAAGGATTATTGCCGCTTCCATAGACATCAGTGTATATTTTACAAACTATAAATGTTTTTTTGGATGCTTATACTGTACTTATATATATTTAAATATCAGAAAAAAAACAACAAAAAAAAAACAAACATGACGAGCGCTGAGCACGTCCGTCCTTCCAGCCAAATGCGAAAGCAGATTAAAATTTTCAAAGGTTCAAGGGCATTTTACTTGAATTAAGCAATGCTTGTAAAGCGTATGCTATCTAAGTAAATCATACAGTAGGTATTGTGTAAACAACAAATCTACATAATAGAAGTAATGTGGTACCCACCTGAACACAGAGATCTCAATACTTGGAACACAATACACAATAACGGTAAAATTCATTTGGATCCTTTTAGAGTGTGAATGTGTCATTCTAAGTCGAAAATCAACTCCAGATGTCACAAAACAGCAAGTTACTAAGCCTAACAACAAAAGCAATGATAAAACAGTGTAAATGCAGCAGGAAAACAGTGAAAAATGCTACCTTATTAATAATTCATGCCCCAGTGCATGATGGGAATACCAGTATCAGAATGTTAAGTAAGTTTTAATTCATTTTTTTATGTTGATATTTACGCTTTAATTTCTACAAGCTTAAATTGAGCACTAATATATAATTTACTTTTTTTTTTTTTATTCTTTCCTGAACTAACTTATTCAGAAATTACATTTGTTTTTTCTGTAGTATTGACTGTAGTAGCACCACAGAATCAGTTTTATCAGTATATTTAGAAGATGTATGTCATCTGTGATCTTCTGTCTGCCAATTTGTCTGCCTAACCACCTAAGGCAATCTCATAACGGCATGTTTCATTAGCAGAGTCCCGGTCAGGGCAGATGTTCATCCACCCCCTGCCGTCTGCCACCTGCTCCAGCCACCATCAGTCCAGAGGTGTCTTCACACGTGCCTCGTATCTCCAGTCGTCACTGTGACAGCAAACCATGTGCCCACATCCATCTTTACTCTACATTTCTCAGTAGGCCATGATGATCTAACTGCTGCTAGGCAAACGGATGCTTTTTAAAGTTCATAAGGTGATTTTTAAAGTAAATTTTTTATGAGATATTAAAATTCTATCAGATAAAAACTGACATCTCAAGCTAAATTAATACATTTTAATTCTTGCTGGGGTATAATTATGCCTTCAGTAAGGTAAAAGGGTTGAGATATTTATGTTTTTATTTGACTTTACAAGATTTAGGGCCCTATCATACACTCGGCACAATGCAGCGCCATGCGCGACACAAGGGTTTTTTGCTAGTTTCAGCCCGACGCAGTTATCATTTTCACGTCCTGCTCCACGTTTTTTTAAATAGCAAATGCGCCCATGGGCGTGCTGGTCTGAAAACGAGGTGTGTTCAGGAGCATTGTTGGCGAGTTGCTATTTTGAGGCAACTGAAATAGACTGCGCCATTGACCAACTGAAACCTGCTCTAAAGTCAATGGCACAATATTTTGTTATTTAAAGGGTGCGTTAGTAATGTCCACAACATGCCGGTCCACAACTCGCGTACACTCTGCTTATTACACACACAGGGATGCCAAGCAGCACACAAACCAGCCAAATATTAAAAATAAAAGAATTACAATATAAAAGATTATTATTGTCTACATAAAGATATAGTGGAATCCAGCTTGTTCCGTAGATGGTCTGCTCGCGCGCTTTAACCTCGCGCACAAGATGAGATGAGACTCTGATTGGTTTATTGCACGTTACACCTAAAACACACCCATTACTCATTATGAGAATAGGGACAACCCTTTTAGCGCCAACCATTTTTCCCGTTGTTAAACTAGCAGAAGTGGATTCGGACTAAGTGCACTTGCGCTGTGCGCTTTAGACCATGCGCTTAGATGCGTCCTTCGGATGAGACGTTAAACCGAGGTCCTGACTCTCTGTGGTCATTAAAAATCCCAGGATGTCTTTCGAAAGAGTAGGGGTGTAACCCCGGCATCCTGGCCAAATTTGCCCGGTGGCCTCTGTCCATCATGGCCTCCTAATCATCCTCATATACTGATTGGCTTCATCACTGTCTCCTCTCCACCAGTAAGCTGGTGTGTGGTGGGCGTTCTGGCGCAATATGGCTGCCGTCGCATCATCCAAGTGGATGCTGCACATTGGTGGTGGTTGAGGAGATTCCCCCTTCTATGTAAAGCGCTTTGAGTGCAGAGAAAAGCGCTATATAAATGTAATGAATTAATTAATTAATTAATTAGATCGTTCAAATTGGACCCTTGGGCTTGAGGTCATTAAACTAAAAAGTGCTTCATAGCATGAGAATTTACATGTGATGCTTCTTCAAAAACATCAATTGTAGAAAAATGGCACATAACAACACATTAGTTGGCATGCATTACCACACAGTACAAGCTGGCACTAGCTATTCATTGTTAAAGTTGTGTATATGAGGGACACAAATGGCACCTGTTTTGTAGAATTACCCAGCTGGCTTCCATGCAAACCTATTTTCAAGGCCAAGGTAAGAAGTGCTTGCTGCAGTTTTTAGTTTAATGAACTAGATAATACTGTGACTGTTGGTAATAAATGTATCGGCATATGTTACATTTGTGGTCCAGTTGTGGTAGCTTTATTTATTTATAAGTTTTGGATCTGATATGCTGATTTGATGACCTGCTGAGGGCAGTTTTATGAGAACCGTCTCACAGAGAATTACACACGCCATTAGTTGAGATCATTAACTTCTGTTCTGGGGTAGATTTGTGCCAGTGACATTTGCAGAGGCAAAAGGCAAAAGTGAATTAATTCCAAATCATTAATAATCTCCAGGACAAATGTGAAAAACTACACTAAATACCAATACTGTAAGTTTTTACCTTATAAAATTGTAACTGCATGGAGAAGAGTCCAATTCTTTAAAAATCGTTGTGTTCCTTTAAAGTTGCACAGCTTGTGATTCTAAGCTCTGATGACCCATACGTAACTGCTCTCCTCTCGTAGTAAAAGCCCTGTACCTGTGAGGTGGCGGGTAGGGTTGCTTGGCCAACGGGAAATAAATTGTTCGGGCTTTGGGCTTGAGCGGCCCTTTCATCGGCCACTGACCTCACTCCGTTAACCAGCTGGAGCTGCAGCGAGGCTGTAATTCCCTAATAAGGACGTCTATACCTCCCAGCAACCCTCTGAACACTAAACTTGAGTGAGGGGGAGGCCTGGCAGCCGGCCGATTCCCCACATTCCCATAATCCTTTAAGTAAGTCTCCTGACTCCATGGCTAGTGTTCAATCCATTCTCCATATTTAGAGTGTGTTTATAGTAGAGGAAAAAGGGATAAGCTATTAAAAGCAAGTGGTAAAAAAGGAGATTAGGGGTGAAAGAAGGGTGATGATTTTTAAAGTCTTGTTTTTATGGAATATTGCAGTATTTATTATAAATTAATTATCTGCGCACATAATCATCATCATCATCATCATTATTATTTTTAATTCATGCGCACTTGTAATCTTTAATCAAAATAACTTCCCTCTCTCTTGCAGCGACATCCCTTCTCTTCTGTGATGACGTGTTTAATGGCACGAGGGCGGGGCAACCTGTCACTCACATGAGCTCGACCAATAGCAAACCAAAACCATCCAATCAATTCCTGATGAAGCCATTTTACAAGAATATATATGGAAGTCCGTTCCACCAAAGAAATATATTCCGAAGCTTGTGACTTTTTCCCCCGCAATTGACCGTTCGCAAAGACCCGCCCCCTTTAGTTACTGTTGCTATGTCCGACAAGCCACGCCGCTCTCACGCCACACACCATGTTCTCAAACAGTGAAAAATACATCGTGGAGCAAAGAGGACACTGACAACACGCTGACAGACAGGACAGACCAGGTTACTTTTGATATGAAACACAGTCTCAACTGTCAAATTTTGTAATTTTTTTAAGAAATGTAAACAATAAATACCGTCTTGTGGCTCTTTAATGTCTCGTGAAAGATTGCTGTAGCGCCTCTTAAAGCTGCTCGTGAACCGATCATCTCTTCCTTCTAATTAAAGGGGAACTATGCAGGTTTTTTTTTGCCTAATTTACCTTAACTGAACAGCTTCGGAGTCGTTGGAATGGTTATATGACTTTTTTCGGGTTGAATGGTGGCCGTCTCGCTTCCCCTTAGCGCCTGTGAGCGGAAAAACCACCCTTGCAACTTTGGGCCGGTGGGAAGTATTGCGTGATATCAGGTCTTGCGATGTAATGAATTGCTTTACGGCACTGCACACATACATTTATACGCTAGCCTTCTGTGTATCATACATACGTCAGTGGACATGGCTCCGTGCTGGGAGGGGGGAGAGTCGCCAACGAGTTTTTACAACAGTATTGTCAAATATTCCGAAGCTGTAGGGTAAGCTCTATAGAGAAACCTGCGAGCAAAAAGCGAGAAAACAGCGAAGAAATTGCCAAAACTGCATAGCGCTGCTTTAATTTATAGCATCAAATAAACATGAAAGAACATAAGAAGGAATGTTGTTTTAACCAGGGAAAGACATCAGTACACTCCGTATTCCAAGTTCAAATCCTCCAACGTTAATCTTCTAACTCTCCTGACTGCTTTGTCGGACAAAGATGGCGGATTCGGCGGATGGCGGATTATGATTGATCAGATCGCCTGTCAAATTAAACTCCCTACAAAGGGTCAATTGCAAGTTTACATACGATTTTTTCTCGTGATATTGCGTGATATAGACTCACAATTCTGTCTTTTTTAAAAAAAAAGTATTTTTTTCCCCTCATAATTGGACTTTATAACTTGCAATTGTGAGTTTATATTTCACGGTTCTGAGAAAAGATTTATATACGTCACAACGAAAGAAAATATTATCGCAACTTCCGTTTCATGCCGACTTTAATAAGTCCTCTTTCTGCAGAGAAAGGTCTTTTGTTTAGTCGTTACAATAAAAGACTGAGATGTACAGGCTACAACGCATGATACAATCAATTATAATAAAAAACAAAAGAAACTTGAAAATGAAAAACATCCAACAAAGCAAACTCCATACGACTTGTGCATATTAAGTCTATATTCTAAGTCTTCTGAAACTATACAATAATAATGATAAAAAACTATACAAGCTTGGTTTTTGGAAATGCATCAACATTTTGCTAAATGTTTCAATGTTTTCCACAGAAGAAAATAATGACAGAATTGTTATTTTGGTGTAAACTACCCCTTTAAATGCACTGTTTTGCAAATTTTTTACTGAAAATCAAACATAATGCCACAGCGGTTGATCTCGATTTATGAGAATCAGTCCCTGGTTACACTGCGTCCAACCATCCGCTCAAAAGCAGAGAGAATACTGGTCCTCTGGTCCTGCAAGTGAACCTTCCACAAAGAGCATGCCACAAGCACAAACCCTTTTCATGCAAAATAAATCAAAAGTGGCTTTGAGGTAGGAACATAAATCAGAGGGTTTGGGTTATGTACAGATGGCTGAACCAAACACTCGCCTTGAAGAGACACTCAGCATGTGTGTTTGAGTGAGTATAGGTATATTTATGTAGGAGTGAGTGTAGTTGTACATATGTGTGACTGAATATGTGTGTATGATCTTTTAGATGCCCAAAGGGGTCAAACTGCTGGGTATTTTGAGTTGCTTAATTTAATGTACAGCGATGCAGCCGAATGTTTGTCTGTATTTGGAAATGTGTTTGTTTGGACTATAATCTGCCAAAGTCTGCTACTGTGTTATTTATGATTTCAATTATTCCTTATAAGGTTTTTGCTGTTAACATGATTTAATAAACCTATTAAATACCTGAAGGTAATAATATTTTATGAATGTTTGGCCGTTACAAAAGTGACTTCATACCACTAACTAAAAAGTACCTAAAAATGCCAATGGTTGGACCATGTTTGCCCTGCTGTGTATTCTTTTAAATATCTTGGAATAGCAAGTAAATACCATAGTATATGAATATGGTCAGGGGCGGAATGGGACCAAAAAATCTACCGGGAAATTCCGTAGACCACCGGCCCTCGGTGGTCAAAAACAAAAACAAAAAACATTTGCTAAAAAATATAGCGGTAAATGAGAGAATATTAAATATATATATATTTTGTTCCCATTTGCTCAAATAGCAAAAGAAAAACTCCTCTATAGTTTTTTTCACAACTTTCAAAAAGAGGAAAAAAAATATTATTATTATATAGGCTATATTAATAAAAATTTAGCAAAACTTGGCCACTAAATATTTAATATTCAATTATTTTAATTATCACAATTAAAGTTTTAATTTTATTAAATTGAACAAGCGCAACATTCAGCATTCAATCAAATATTCTAAAATATGTATTATTAATAATAAGGTTATTTCAACATAATATCTCGTTATTTCGACATATGTGTGCGTGCAACAAGCACGATGTGCATTTGTAAATCCGGTGACGCGTGCATTGATTTTTATTAATAAACTAGTGTTTTCTGACAGTGTCGGACTGTCGGCTGCAAAGATGAAGTTGACGATCGCCATAGTGAACGCGCCTATAGAGAGAAATGCACATAATGGATTACATAATCAGAGAGTAGCCTTTTTCTTTTCGTTTTGAATTATTTCGTTTAAAGACATTTCAAGCTTTGTGTATTTGATGTATTTCTCATGTCTGTGAGGCATACACTGAGTTTCGTTAATTTATGATGAGATGCGCTCCAGTTAACGTGCAATGCAATTTACCGCGAGGGCACCTCCATGATTATATTGTCTACTATATTTGCTTCTTATTTATTAAAATCCAGGCAATTGGTTGGTGAAAAAATTATTAAAATTAAGATACAATTTATACAAAACGAAATTCACTTTAAAGAAAGGTTTTCTACAAAACAAAACTTAATGAAGTGGTCAAAATCATGTCTGACCCACACCATGTCCCTCGATATATTGCGCATCCTATTCGTGCTGTTCGCTTTTCATAAATCAAAAAAACGAACAAAAAAAAAACATTATAATATTTGAACAAATATGAAATGAAATGCGCTTTTTTAATGGATACAACAGTATAGTAGGCCTACAGACTCTCTATTTGTACAAATTGCTGCACATTCATTTAATTCTAAATTTTGCACACAGAAGTTGAAAGGCATTTGTTCAAATCAAGTTCACGAATAATTGTGCGTGCATTTATTAATCATTATTATGATACTAAAATCATAACAAAGTAGGCTATGCTATGTACAAAAAATCTGATGAGCCCAGAATATGAACGCAACGTTTAATTACACGTTAAGCATTTTCCTCCCATAGAAAACCATTATAAGAACGCTTAATGTGGCTTAATGCAGATTAGAATGTCCCCTTATTATGTCGAAATAACGATATATTATGTCGAAATAACGACTTATTATGTCGAAATAACGACTTATTATGTCGAAATAACGACTTCGAAATCTCGAAAGTTTTCTTTTTTTTCTTTCTTCAAAATGCTGTTCAGGGCTTCCATAGAATACAGCCTGAATATAATTGCTTCCAGAAATTATTTTTGGGGGTGCTATCGGGGTGCTTTGGTCTTTCTTGGGGGTGCTGAAGCACCTGCTAGCACCGCCCATGCTCAGCGCCACCTTTCAGTTTTCTTTTTTGCCTTTCCATCATTTAACTCACTCACACGTTAGACTTCCAAAACGTGACGAGGAAAAAGAGGTGTTCGGCGGCTTTTTACATCAAAAGCCGGCCCAACAGGCTATGCCATTTGGGGAGGGGCCGCACACTGATCCCACTAACCCTATCCCCCACTGTTCCGCGGCCTCAAAACACTACCGGCCCACCGGGAAAAGTCCCGACTCTCCCGATTGCCACTCCGCCCCTGAATATGGTAATAATTCACTATCTAAGTGTACATAGTAGCATCATGGCATTTTTTTATATCTGATTTCATTACTCTACTAAGGTACCCTCACAGTACTTTTTGTAGGGAACCTGCAAGTATAGTAAATATATAAATAAATAAATAAATACACATATATACATATATAAATATATATATGAAGAGTTCAGATGCAAAAGCCTCTAAGTGCCATCTGAAATTTTCTTCTAGAATGATCATTTTTATCAAGCTCGTATATTTAAGTTCAGTAATTTCACTTAAATGGCAATGAATATTACCTATTAGTTGTCATTTAAGTGAAATTACTGAACTTAAATATACGAGCTTGATAAAAATGATCATTCTAGAAGAAAATTTCAGATGGCACTTAGAGGCTTTTGCATCTGAACTCTTCATATATATATATATATATATATATATATATATATATATATATATATATATATATATATATATATATATACTGTATATATATATACTGTATATACATATACACACACACACACACATATATATATATATATATATATACATATATATAGATATAGATATGTATAAAACGTTTTGGAGAAGATGGTTTATTTATGCTTTGCAGCACAGAATATCTCGCTTAATCTATATTTGAAAGACTGCTGGGCAAAGTACCTTAATTCGGTTAGCTTTTTAAAATTCAATATTCTAAGATTTCCAGTAGACAAAAACTGGTACACTTTATTTCAATGGTCCACTTTAGACATTCTACTAACTATAAGTAACTTTGCAACTACATGTCAACTACCAGTTAATAGAGTATTAGTCGACTATAATAGATTGTCAGGTGTTAGGGTTAGGGTTAGTAGAATTAGTTGACATGTACTTGCAAAGTTACTTATTGCCAGTAGAATGTCTTTTGGGGAGCATCACAATAAAGTGTTAGCCAATATTAAGCAGACAGTCTACTAAGACTGCTAGTTGACATGTGGTTGCAAATTTACTTATAGTTAGTAGAATGTCTGAAGTAGACCATCAAAAATTGTGACCCGGAAAACTTGGTCTGTAAAAATAAGTGACCTGATGCCCTACACAATACGACACATTGAAAGGACTATGAGCCTAAATTTCAATCTCATCAAAATAATAAATACCATCATAATTACAGCTACAGATAAACAAGAGTAGCTGTTCATACCACTTTTGGGAAGTACACTGACCGTACTATGGTACAGTATAGTGATGGTATTATCATGGCTCTCAATATACAGTATACTGAATGATTGGAATTTTTATATTTGATGCTATTCAAAGGTATTTCATATAATACTACAGTACTAACAAACTGGCCAAAGTCAACAGTAAAACTAAGGTACGTTTTGCACCTTCTTTTTCATTGGTACAAAGGCAGATTTGTAATAGCTGAACTTCATAAAATATTACTATCTTCAGGTATTTAATATATCCATCAAATCATGCTAATTTCAACCATACATAACACAGTAGATTGATATACACATAGATACTAAATTATTACCATATTCATAATATACTATGGTATTTACTTGGTATTCCAACATATAAAAAAATATATACGGCACGGCAAACATGGTCACACCTTTGGCACTTTAACTATTTTTTTTTTTAGTTAGTCGTATGAAGGCACTCTCGTAATGGCTAAACATTCATAAAATATCACTATCTTCAGGTATATAATATATCCATCAAATCATGCTAACAGCAAAAAAGCCTTATATGGAATAATTTAAGTCATAAATAACACAGTGGCAGATTATAGCAGAATATTGCAAACAAGATTTCTCCACAGTCTAAAAACGAATGCGTTTGCAAATGCACACACACACAAGAATGACTGCGTTGCATATTTTAGCCATGTTGGTCCAAATACCAAGGTATTTTTGGTTATTGTCTAAAGGGATATAGGATGACTTACTTTGGCTGCTCCGATCTGCTCTTTCCGGAATCTCTCCAAGGGTGTGATCAGAACATCATCGGCATTTTGTATCTGCAATCAATCAAGCATAGATATAAGGTATTTCATTAGAAAACACTCTTCTTTAAACTACATTAACTTCCGTGAAGTTCACAGTTTTAAGAGGTCATCAGATGCCCATTTTCCACAAGTTGGTATAATTCTTTAGGGTGTTCATGTAAAGTTTGTAATATACTTTAGTTAAAACTCCTCAGTGGTTGTGTAAAACAACACTCTTTTTACCTCCTCAAAAACAGCTTTGCTCACAGTGACCTGTTTCGGTGCATGTCTCTTTAAATGATAATGAGCAACTGCTCACCCCACCCCTCTCTTCCATGGGAGGTGTTAAATGGTTGATGGCAGAAATATGCTAATACGGGACAGTCCGTCAACGGTCATGGGCGGAGCATGAGCATTATGACATCATAGTACTCAGAAAATCCAAACGGCCTGATTATTGAGAGTGTTTAGACTTTTTGAGGATAAAAAAAAAAGAAAAAAAAAGGAGTGAATGGATTTCTTTCATTGTATGGTGGTTGTGTCCACACACTACAAAGACACATTTATATGCAAACAACATATAAAAGTGAATTTTGCATCCGATGACCCCTTTAATTAAAGTTAGAAGGTTTATGCAGCATACGCTGATTTCACGCAGCCGTTATTTTGAAATCGAAAGCGAGGCTCCGGTGGGAAGAAAACCGGAAGTGTCGCCTTTAATCACAGGAGAGTCGTGAATGCGATGGCGTATTGTTGTGTTTAATGATGTTGTGTCAATTCTAAAAATGTACATACATTTCTTTCATACTTTAGACTATATACAGTGAAATTCATTTATAAATAAAATAATTTTTTATATATAATTCAGAATGTAAAAAAAGAAGCAGGAATGAACTATATACATATCCTATATTGAATATTAACATCCAATAGTGTAAATCGCGGCAGCAGCTTCAGGTTGGTAATCCAAGGCATTGTTGTTTATCTTTACTTCCGGGGTGCTTCCCACCGCAGCCTCACTTTCGATTTCAAAATGGCGGCTGCGTGAAATCAGCGTATTAACGCCGAAGGCTGAGAATTTGAAAAATCTCACTATTATGAACAAATTTGTGGTGTGAGTTTACATTTCTGCAGAAGGCTTGTGAGAACATTCACACCAACACTTCAGAAGAGCAGTAATGATTAGTGTGATAGAACTTCATTCATCAATATTCATTTAATGATAACTCCAGAGAAGACTTTTCAAATGAGGAAAATGACCAATAATACAGACATTGTGAATTTGAGCAATAAATAAATAAATAAGAAAATGGCTTTTGTTTTAAAACGGGCCATTAAACGCACCGGTATTGTCAGAGCTGAGAGAAATATGGCCATCAACAACCAGAGAGGGAGTTTTACGTGCGCAGATAGGCATGCATTTAAAAGCTGAAATATGTCTCTATATACTGTATCTGCGTTTGCTGAGGGTATCATAGTATACCCTGGAAAAGACCCTCGTAGCAGACTGACACACTCTCTCCAGCCTCACAGAGAGAACAGGTGACTGCATCAGTTACATTTACAATGATGTTGCTACGGTGTCTAGGTATTTGCAAGGGCTCTGCTAGGTAGTTGATAGGATCTTCTAGGTTGTTGCTAGCGCATTGCTAGGGTGTTGTGTGGGTAGTCACTCAGGCTTTAATAGGATGTTGCTAGGTGGATGCTGTGATTCTTTGGGTGATATAATATCTTTTAAGTTTTTTTCATGATATGACCAAGAACAACTGAGATCAGGGTCTAATTCATTAAAGATCAATGGTTCTCAGCCTGCACATACAGTAGTTGATGAATTATGACGTATGGTAGTAGGCATGATTGTCTTCCTGTAGAGCTCTCTGTTGCACCGGGACTGAATCAGCCTACTTCGAAACATGCTCCTCATTTCTACAAGCATGTCACGGAGGGGGTAGGGAGTGCTGTCAATGATGTTGTCCAGCAGCTTGGACATCATTCTCTTCTCTACAACCACCAGATGGTTCCGGCCTTCTCCAAAAAGCCTGCTCTCTTGATGAGCTTGTTCATCTTCTTGTTTCTCCCAGAGTCCCAGCACACTACAGTGCAGAACAAGGCAGGCACGCAAACAGACTGAAAGAACATGTGCAGCTGCACACATGAAAAACCTTTCTCAAAAAGTACATTCAGCTTTGGTTCTTCTTATAGATAAGGTGTCTCAGTGTTGTTTGTTCATTTAAGTCTGTCATCCTCAGTGTTAACCACACAATATTATATTGTGTTATATTACACTACAGCTTGGGATGTTGGGAAGGCTCCAGCATACACACAAACCCTATAAAAGACAAGTGGTATTATATTTCATTCACAGTTATGTTATGTTTTTTCTGTTTAGTTTAAGTCATAGTTTTCATGGTCTCCATTTTCCCTTAGTTCTAGGCTGTGTCCGAAATCGCCCCATACCCTTAAATAGGGCACTATTTGAAGGGACAGACATTTGTTGTGGTGTCCTAAACCATAGTGAACGTTATCGAGTGCACTCATTCAATCCCACAATCCACTGCAATATGTGTACAACCAATGTACACTCAACGGCTAGAGAATGCCCATAATTCACGTTGAGAGTTCTGCGTTGAATTAATTCCCTCATCTGAATCATCCATGAATCCATTGTCCAAACCACTGGTCCAATGGCTACTGCGTAATATCATTCAGGTATAAATACATTTTTAATTGATTATTAAATTGATTAATTAAGCTTTATACATAGTTTCCATGACAGAGTTCAAGATAAATCTTCATATTACGATGGTAGCTGCCAGTTTGCTAAGTTTCAAATAATTATTAAACAGCGAGCACAAACTATGCAAAAGCGGAAGCCCTTCCGGCACCATCATTGTCCGAATTCGCTCACTCGTTTTCACTCACTCCCTCAAGCGAACTACGTATATTAATGGACTAATGTAAGGAATAGTGGAGGAGGGTATAGGGGGCAATTTCGGACACAGCCCTAGTCATTCCTTAGTTGTCATGGTTTCTGATTAGTGGTCACCTGTTCCCTGTTCCATTGCTTACCATCTTCTGTGTATTTAATTAAACATTTCAGTGCAAGGAAACAAGCTGCATCAAAGCAGCAAATATTCAGCATTTTTTCAAAAGTCTTTTTAACCCATTGCTCACACAATCTTGCTACAAGTAAATTTTTTTCTGCAGTAGATTTTTTTGCAGCGCATTGCAACTGCCATTGAGATAAATGGGAATGCTAACGGATAGCTCTCTCTCCAGGTATTAAAAGCCTCCTTACCAAAAACATGCAAACATATTAGGTCAGGATGCACATCTGCGTATGTGGAGCAGACCTGCCGTGGTGGCATGACATGACACTCGGTTTGATTAACGGAGTTATTCTGTGCCGTGAGGGCGTGTGATAAAGCTTTAACACAGCACATAATACCTGGTCTAATTTTAGAGAGACCTTTCTCCTCCACCATCTCTGGAGAGTGTCTCCCTCCACCCATAAATCAAGAGAATTGTTTTCATTGTCTCAAACACACGGTCACCCTAACCTTTGCCTGACAAAGGCACACAAACCTCATCTACATCCGAATGCTCTGTGATTAGCCGCAAACCTCAAACCTTGCACCATTTCTATCCGTTTCTCATTTCATTCCTTTGTTTTTATTTCAATTTAGGAAGCATCGCTTCATTGGTATTCAAAGACTGCCCCCCCCGAGCCTTGAACAAAGAATTTTGAAAGCATAACTTTATCAAAGGAATTACTGGTTGGATTAATATTCCAACGCAAGGGAAGAACTGCGATGCGAACATCAACCCTGCGGCTAGTGGAGAGGATAATGGATAAATGTGGCTAACTGGAAAGTAACTCAATAAATACTCAAATTTCCAGCTCATTCCTTTCATTATTATTTTATGACCAATGAATAAAGCATGTGTATTCAGAACTCTGAATAATTCGTCTGGCACAAACAGGTCTATGTTTGTGTGTGTCTTCCCAAGGATAATGAAAGGGATCAGATCTATATGATTTTAATGCATGAGCTGAATCGACACCTTGGCTTTAATACCCGTTTGGAGTGGAATGTCCTCACGGCTGATTTCATACCGTCTTAACTTCCCTGGCTGTAGACCAAAACATCCTGCGATTCAGTGCTCAGACACTGTGACTAATCTGAATCTGAATAACTCGATATCAACAGTAAAGGTTTTCATTGCATTTTTTCCTCTGTAGTTGCAGAGGCAGTTCTCAAGACACTTGACCTTTGGAATTAATTTCGGGATGAGCTGCCGTAATCAGACTTATCTGGAATGGCCTGTCTTGACGGGGCCTTTGTAGAGTCTCACCTGTAGGGATCACGTCACTGGAGACATCAAAAAATGGCTTAAATCAAAAAGAATTGCTTTATCATGCAGCAAGTTTATGTAAAACATACTTGCAAAAAGCTGGAGTGGTTTGACTTTACATTGGAAGTGTTTAATGTCTCAAGATACATCATGAACAAAGGCCTAAATATAAAGCTAAAAGAATAGAATGTACGTAAAAAAATAAAAAATAAAAATTCTAAAGGAAAGGCGCACAGGAAAACAGTGGATCTGTGTATAAAAATAGATGGGCGATACTTTATGGCTGGATGCCATAGTATTGTGCAGTGCGATTTTTATGTAATCTGAAGAAAATGTGACCATTGTAGAACTTGCAAGGTGTTGTGGAAGATTTCTGTGATGTTGCACTGTGATTTCTGATTTGTTCGTAAATTAAAGCATCACTGATAATTAGGGCTGGGATAAACGATTATTTTTTAAACGATTAATCTAGCGATTATTTTTTCGATGCATCGATTAATCTAACGATTAATTTTTTCAGACCGATTCGATTTCGATTCGATTCGATTATCGATTATCTCCCCATTAATTGACTACTAACAATTTATACATGTTGATTTACATATCTGAATGAAAAAACATGAATTCCTTAACATTGCAATATGTTTATTGCTCTTAAAATGACAAAATAAAAGACTATACAAGTGCAAAGTAATGCATTCTTAGTCAGAGATAGCATTCAATAAAACCTTAAAGCCTTGAAAACACATAGCTTACTGAAAAAAAGTTCTTTCAGATGAAAATAACAACTTGATGACTAGCATTCAATAAAAAAATAAAAAAGGTCACCCAAAATACTTGTTTAGAGCAACTGAAAGAATACAGTAACCAATGTAAACTTGAGGGCTTTAAGCTAATACAGAGAGTGCTTTTCCAACAAAAAATAAAAATAAAAATTAATAGGGAGCCAGCAGCCTGTCATGGAGAAAAAAAAAATCTCCGAATGCTCCACGTGAAACTTTGGTGTTCCGCCCTTTTTCTATCGTGTCTAATGATTTTGGTTAATATGCACGAGGGAGAGAGAGAGCAAGACAGCGCTCGTGTAGTTTGAAGACTGTGAGTGCGCGAGCGCGCGTGAAACTTTGGTGTTTCGCCCTTTTTCTATCGTGTTTAATGATTTTGATTAATATGCACGAGGGAGAGAGAGAGCAAGCAGCGCTCGTGTTGTTTGAAGACTGTGAGTGCGCGCGCGCGGCCGGGGCTCTCTCTCGTACGCGCCCCAGCAGTCATTCTATTCTACATCACTCACCGATCAAATAAGGATTTGACAGCCGCCAAAAAGAAGATCAATGCAGAAAAACCCCTGGATTGGTTATATAACGTTGGACAGAATGTTGATCCGGCCATCGCGTATATTCAGCGCACATAAGGTAAACGTTTTGCAAACGTTTTTTGGAGAAATAAAAACAGGTCGACGAATCGATGCGCATATTTTGCGTCGACGTATTTTTTGCGTCGACGTCATCGATGACCTCGACGCGTTGTCCCAGCCCTACTGATAATATATTGGTTTCAAGACAAAATGTGTTCAAATTTATTTAATATTAAAGTGCCCCTAATATACCTTTTTGAAAATTATCTTCCATGCAGTGTGTAATATAGCCTAGCTGTTTGTTAATGTAAAAGGTCTGCAAAGTTTTAAAGACTAAATTTGCATAATACCAGCCTATGCTTTTCATTGGCTGCCCGTGAACGTGTTCATGGACGTAGATCCATGTAAATCTATTTTAGGAGACTCCAAAACAAAATTAGGAACCTTTAAAACATACTAGGGGCAAACATAACCTTTAAAGCATATTAAGGGCACTTTAAAACATATAATTAAATTTATGTTTAAAAAAATAAATGTTTCAACAAAAAAATTATTTTAAGTAAAACTCATTTTAGATATAAAAATACATTTTAGATATACACGCAAAACAAACTCAGTTCCTACTTTTTTCCTATATATTCTTATTTGTACACATTGTCAAGTGTTAAAGAACCTGTAAGTGCATATGTATCTAATTTTTGTATCTAAAATGTATCTAAATGCAAAAAAAAAAAAAAAAAATACCAAAATGAAAGATTTATTTTAAGTGAAAACCGGAAATAAAGTTTATTTAATAATCAAATATTTCATTGTATTGTGTAATATAAACATTTAAACAGTGGTTATATTAAAACCTTTTTTTCTTGTCCGATTTATTCAAACATTATATGAATATGTCATATTAGTGCATATATTTAGAAAAATGCTCCTGTATAGAGTTTTTTTTTTTTTTTTTTTTAGCTGACTAATGAGCTATGGACATTGAATTGCTTCTGTGTTCTGTGATAGAGTGATTACATGAGAGATGATTCATTTCAGTAAGTTTTACAGTTTCTTTCAACATACCTTATGATGTTCATTCATGTTTTTTTTCATGCTATAACTACTAGCAACTACTTTTATTCAAAACTAATTCATTCAATTTATATAGCACTTTTCTCAGCACTCAAAGCACTTTACATCGAAGGGGGGAATCTCCTCAACCACCACCAATGTGCAGCATCCACCTGGATGATGCGACGGCAGCCATATTGCACCAGAACGCCCACCACACACTAGGGCTGTCAAAATTGCTCAAAAATGACGTTCGAATATTCCCTCTAAAAAACACACGAATATTCGAACTATTCGAACATCTGGTTGCGCATTTTGTCAATGACGCGCATTACGTCAATAACAGGACAAATTAATACAAAGAGACATACATAACTTGTATAGGTAGTTAATTTAAGTTTAAACATATTTGACAATGTATTACCAACACAAAACCAAGTAAATAAACTAAATGGCCAAGACCGCAGACCTCACTCTCGCTCACTCGCAGGCACTCTCTCTCTCTCTCTCGCGCCCTCGCGCTCACGCTCTCTCTGCGCATAGCGGTTTAAATTAACAACAATAAGCACATGTTGAGTGCTGATCAAGAGTTTTGTGCTAGCAATTTAAGGTCGCGACTCTTGTCCCAAATATAGCAGGCTTCATTCAGTGATTGAAACAAATTTATTAACATTAATTGAAGTTTTACAGTATAGAACCGACATTGAACGCTCCGAGCGAGCTGTGCTGTGGTAAACATGGAACTTTTCTGTTTAACGTTAAATAAAATGAGGCACACAATTCCGAGAAATGTGACAACAAAGAACTTTTACCCTGAGGTTCATAAAAAATAAAAGTGCTATTAAAAAAGAAAAAGGCTACTTACATTATTGGTGCTTGTATTAAAAAAAGGAAAAACTGACTGCAATTTAGTCCCTCAGGCAGCGCGCGCGCCCACTCGCAAAGCAGACAGCCGCGCCTCTGCTTCCGCGGGCGTGTTTTTCCATATTCGAAATTCATGATTCGAATATTATTTTTCACGTTCGAATTTCTGTTTTTTAAAACTATTCGAATATATATTCGAATTTAGAATATTCGTTGACAGCCCTACCACACACCAGCTTACTGGTGGAGAGGAGATGATGATGAAGCCAATCAGTGTATGGGGATGATTAGGAGGCCATGATGATGGACAGAGGCCACTGGGAAAATTTGGCCAGGATGCCAGGGTTATACCCCTACTCTTTTTTCAAAGGACATCATGGGATTTTTAATGACCACAGAGAGTCAGGACCTCAGTTTAACGTCTCATCCGAAGGACAAAAGAGTAATACAACAAGTGTTTCATCTATATAACAATATACACGTTAGCACATATATTTGCATGGTATAAAGCTACAGATCACTTTTACTTTTCCACAGCTCATTTTGTCTGGGTTTTTTGTCTACTGAAATTCCTCTGAAATATATTTTTGCAGTTTTTCGTCAGCAGAACAAACCAAAAACAAATTAAACAACAGTACAACCCACTGAAGAGATGTGTCAATGGCCTCACAGCCTCGCTTTCATTCCTGTTAAAAATCAAAGATGGCGCTGCTGTGAATAAGGTCAACAGAACACTAAAGACATCACAAAGACTTTCTTAGAAATACATTGGACAATAGTGTTGTCATCAAGAAGACCACCTTAACTGAGAGCAAGACCAGTGTGTGTTGAGACAAAGACAAGACCAAGACTTTGAGGGGTTGAGACCAAGGCAAGACTAAGGCAAGGAGAGACAGAGTCAAGGCCAAGACCAGGCCAGCACTCCTTAAATTCATCTAAAAGATCCACATTTTCTGCCTGAAAAAATTCTTAAATTGAATCAATAAATACAATAAATATAATAATAAGACACTATATAGAGCTGTTACCAATTAAATGAAATTAACAACTAAGTTCATCTTTGCAATGTAGAGGTGGCACAGAAGTTGCATCTGAATTTGTACAATTACAACTGAATAAATAATGTTTAGATAAGTGTTTAAAAATAAAATTTTGTTTATTGAACATTTGTTTAAAATCAATATCACGTTTGCAATCGTGTTCATACTGTATTTGTGAAAACAGCTCTCATGCTCTTGTGATTTTGCTTAATATGTTTTAATATAAAAACTAAGATCTCATACGACTACTTTTTTGCAATCATATCTCAAAATTTGTGGTCATTTATATTAATTTTGGTATCTTTTTTTTTACACATTCCCTCGTTAATTTATGAGCCGACACAACAGTAACAAAATAAATCAAATTAGAAATAAGTTTTTGATTTAATTTGAAACAGGGAGTTTGGCATTTGGGGTCTTGACCGGTCTCGAGTACTTCAACACAACTGAAAAATATATTAAGCTGATAGTAATCATAACTTGTATTTAATCATATGATAAACTCATCAACTCTTCCAAGTTACTCATAAAAACTTTTCATAAGATATCAAAGTAAATGCCTGCAAGGAACAAAAGCACCTGGTTCATTCCTGGCATTTGAGAGCAGTCTGCTGTGATCTATATACGACTCTAATTGGTGTCAGTGAGGTTGACTGCAAAAATTTGCTTTGAGCAGAAAGTCTGCTGAAACCATTTGGATGGCGTTCAACAGATCTTGAAGCACACATTCTACCTATAAACCTAAAAAGAGGGAAATCCATTTGGGCTCTATAGCTTTATCCATTAGGCATTTCACCAGCATGGGACATCTAATTTCTATGATGAACTTGTATAGATTTTCCATGACAGCATTTTCTAACATATCAATTAAGTTGCGATTATGCTAAGTGTGCTCACAGCGAGACACAAATCTTACTGAGTCGCTCTATCACCTCAGGTGCTGATGCAGCCTAATACCTGCTTCCTGGACAAACCCTCACATCCTTCACACACTGAGGCTTGAGGCGACAGTCTGCGGACAGAGTAGATGAGCAGATAAGAGGGTTTTTTTCTGCTCATGACTGCGAGGCTGCCTCATTCAAGGTAATGCAACTTGCACTCAAACTTCTCATTAGCAGGGGGATGAGGTGAAGAGTGTTTTGCTTTGACCAAATCAGATTTTATAGATGGAATGTTAAAATAGAGAACTGTGGCAGGTAGCTTCCCTCTGGTCTAAAAATGTATAGGTATTCCATTCAATTCCTGGTGGATATTTTACTTGTTCTAGAAAAAATGGCACAAAAATGGTTATAAATGGTAAATCCACAGTACAGCATGTTAAGCATGTATATGTAGACATGGTCGAGGCGATCTGCTGAATTTCACATTGAGCATCAGAATGGGTAAGAAAGATGAGTGACTTTGAAAATGGCGTGGTTGGTGGTGCCAGATGGACTGGTCTGAGTATTTCAGAAACTGTTTAAATCTACTGGGAACAATCTCTAGGGTTTACTTGGTCCAAGTTAAATGGTCCAAACAAGAGAAAATATCCAGTGAGCTGCAGTTCTGTGGGTGAAAATACCTTGTTGATGCCAGAGGTCAGAGGAGAAAGGCCAGACTGGTTCGAGTTGATAAAAAGGCAACATAAACTCAAATAACCATTTGTTACAACCAAGGTATGCAGAAGAGCATCTCTGAAAGCACCTTGATATCGAACTTTGAAGCAGATGAGCTATAGCAGCAGAAGATCACACCGTATGCCACTCCAGTCAGCTAAGAACTGAGGCTATAGTTTGCAAACGCTCATCAAAATTGGACAATAGTAGATTGGAAAAACGTTGCCTGGTCAGTTGAGTCTCGATTTCTACTGCAATATTCAGATGGTAGGGTCAGAATTTGACGTAAACAACATGAAAGCATGGATCCATCCTGCCTTGTATCAGTGGTTCAAGCTTCTGGTGGTGTTATAGTGTGGGGGATAGGGGTGTCAAAATTAATCGTTTCTACGATGCATCGCGATGCAGACGAGGACGATTCAGTATCGGTTCAGTAATAGACCATAACCGGTTATAATGTACTGACGCTTTTCTTACGTCATTTTTCGCGTACGTGCTTTGTTGCGGTAGCATACAATGGCAGAGGGAGGTGAGACGCGAGTGAGAGAAAATTAAAAATGCTCCAACTACTTTAAAAGCCAACATCTGGGCACATTTCGGCTTTTATGAACAACGTGGTAAGCACGACTTGCAGAAGACACGCGCTGTGTACGCTCATGTCACGCACAAATAGAATATGCAGGTAATACCACTAACTTGATAAACCACGTTAGCCGTTTTCACCCCGAGCTGTTATCGCCCGGCAGAGTCTGACTGCTTTAGAGTAAGTGGATGAGCTCCGTAACCCGAATCCGCAGCCAAAAACAAATCATCCACCCGCCCCAATAACTTTCTCTGATTTAAGTATCCGCACCCGATGGTCAAATTACAATTATTCTGTGTTGTTACGCGTGATTATAAATGGATGATTGTCACTTTCAACAGCGGACTCGGCGACGGTTGATGCGCGCATCTTTAATGGTAACATAATACACTGATTAATGAGCGCTGCTTTTAAATGAACATTTCTTTAAAACAAAATTTATTTGACAGATTTTCCTTTTCTTAGTGTCATAAACAAGCTTTAATCCCATGAAACTTAAACTGGAATGTCACTGTTTCTGTCACTGCAACTTCCCGAACAGGCGAGCACATGCGCGCACACATCACTTTTGAAGTAAAATGTAAAATTGAGGATGCGGTGCATCGTGATGCATCGTGATATCGAATTGAACCGGATCGATGACATAATAATCATAATCGAACCGAACCGTGAGACCAGTGTCGGTTCACACCCCTAGTGGGGGATATCTTCTTGGCACACTTTGGGCCCCTTAGTACCAATCGAACATTGTTTAAACACCACAGCCTACCTGAGTATTGTTGCTGAACATCTCCATCCCTATATAACCACAGAGTACCATTTTCTGATAGCCACTTCCAGCAGGACAAAGAGCCATGTCAAAAAGCTCAAATCATCTCAAAAATGTTTCTTGAACATGACAATGAGTTCACTATATTCAAATGGCCTCCACATTCACCACATCTCAATCCAATAGAGCACCTTTGGGATTGGTGGAACAGGAGATTTACATCATGGATGCGCAGCCGACAAATCTGCAGTATCTGCGTGATGCTATCATGTCAATATGGACCAAAATCTCTGAGGAATGTTTCCAGCACCTTGTTGAATCTATGCCACAAATAATTAAGGCTGTTGGTCCAACCCAGTCCTAGCAAGGTGGTCGGTGAGTGTATTTGCCAATAATAATTGAGCACCAAATCAGCATATTAGAATGATTTTTAAATGGACAGGAGTAATGGCTGCTGAAAATTCAGCTTTTGCTATCGAATAAATGACATAAAAAAATATTCTAATAGAAAAGAGCTATAATATTTTACAATGTTACTGTTTTACTGTATTATTCAACATACAAGCCTTGGTGAGCATAACAGACTTCCTTTTAAAAACAATATAAAAAATGTTAATTATTCCAAACTTTTGACTGGTAGCATAGATTTTATCCATCAATCTGTGTTTCCTCTGTTTGTTTTTTTGTTCCAGCTGTGAGAGGTATGCAGTGTCTTTTATTCAAAGAAACATTTGTCTTAGTTACAGTAACCTCAAATAAACTTCCCTGTTGTCTGGTTCTAGCTGTAGGGCAGTGATTACGTCTCGAGTCCTGGAGTTACATTATAGTTTAGTGTATGTGTGTCTCACTTTAAATGCCCTCTTGAGTCCCATTAACAAACTCAGTAAACCTTGGAAACAATCGCTTCTTTTCTGCCCGTCTACCCTCACTGTAGTCACGCTCGATGTGACATTCCATAAGACTGGCCTCAGCACACAGTGTGCCCACACCGCGGAACGCAATCACAGCGAGGATAAACAAAAGCTCCAGGAGATTGGACAATTCACCACGTCTAGCCTAAACCAGGTTACAGTTTTTGCATAAACACAGAGTTAGTACTGCCTGATCACATTTTTTTCAAGATCATTTTCATGACAATTAAGGACATTTCCTTGCCAAATTCTCATTACTGCACTGCAAAATAAAACAAATAAATAAAATAAATAAATATTATTCCAACTCTAAAACAAGGGAGACATTTTTTTCCAACCACAAACAAGTTAGAGACTACATAAATCTCTGCATTTCATGTAGTGACAAATATTTTAACAAAACCTGTTTATCTATATCTATATCTATATATATATATATCTATATATATATATATATATATATATATATATATATATATCTATATATATATATATATATATATATATATATATATATATATATACTAGGGGTGGCACGGTTCACAAAACCCACGGTTCGGTTCGTATCACGGTTTTAGGGTCACGGTTTTCGGTTCTGTACGGTTCTTGTTGTTGTTTTTTCTTTTAATCTTTAACACTCCAAAAATTTACTTCAGCATATGATATATAGCTGAATTATCTAATTATTAATTTATTTATTTCATAAATGGGGTGTGTTTGCAAAACGCAGCTTCTCATTTCCCGTGGGCTGTGTCGGACAGTTATTTGTCACCACTTTTTGCCAGGGTTGATATTATGTCCCAGCACGGATGTACCAATACAAATAAATTAAACATTTCCAGTTAACTAGCAAAGTATTCGTTTCGTTCGTTTGTTAAATAAGAAGCAATCTAGCGCTGAAATGTGTTTTTTTTAATCAAGTGATCAAAGTGCTCGTTGCCGTTGCGATCAGTGGCGCTGATACAGTGTTCTCGTGGCTCGCGCACACACCGCAGCGGCCGCACATTCTTCACTCAGACGCGCGCTTCAGTCCGTTGAGGAGACTCTAGGCTACTCTATTCGTTCCGATGAAATCACAAAACAAAATTCATACAAATCTGTCCCTGCTTGATATACAACCGCTGATAAACATAATCGGTTTTGATGAAAAAGAAAAATATATACGAGTGCAGATTAGAACTCAGAACCTTTGACACGCTTGGCAAGTTCTGCCACTGGACCATTAAAGTACATACCGGTACGTGGAACAGTCGATCTATGTAGCCTATTTATTCACGTGAAAAAAACAACATATAGCCTAGTGGAGTTGATCTCATTAAATGTCTAAGTAAACCCAGTGTACTATTTAAATCGATTGCTGGACATTGTAATGTTATTCTACATTTGTCTGATTTATGATTTAGCATTGTATTAGCAGTAGCACGGGCACAAGGCTACATTGCGCATGCGTCGAACCGTGCGAACCGCGCGACGCACACACGCACCGAACCGAGACAAGCGAACCGAACGGTTCGGATGTTTTTTCATGTACCGTGCCACCCCTAATATATACACACACACACAAATATTTGATACACTGAACAATTTTGTAGGTTTTCCTACTTACAAAGCATGTAGAGGTCTGTAATTTTTATCATAGGTACACTTCAACTGTTAGAGACGGAATCTAAAACAAAAATCCAGAAAATCACATTATATGATTTTTAAATAAAAAATTTCCATTTTTTGCATGACATAAGTATTTGATCACCTACCAACCAGTAAGAATTCCGTCTCTCACAGACCTGTTAGTTTTTTCTTTAAGAAGCCCTCCTGTTCTCCACTCATTACCTGTATTAACTGCACCTGTTTGAACTCGTTACCTGTATAAAAGACACCTGTCCACACACTCAATCAAACAGACTCCAACCTCTCAACAATGGCCAAGACCAGAGAGCTGTGTAAGGACATCAGGGATAAAATTGTAGACCTGCACAAGGCTGGGTGGGGCTACAGGACAATAGACAAGCAGCTTGGTGAGAAGGCAACAACTGTTGGTGCAATTATTCGAAAATGGAAGAAGTTCAAGATGACGGTCAATCTCCCTCGGTCTGGGGCACCATGCTAGATCTCACCTCGTGGGGCATCAATGATCATGAGGAAGGTGAGGGATCAGCCCAGAACTACACGGCATGACCTGGTCAATGACCTGAAGAGAGCTGGGACCACAGTCTCAAAGAAAACCATTAGTAACACACTACGCTGTCATGGATTAAAATCCTGCAGCGCATGCAAGGTCCCCCTGCTCAAGCCAGCACATGTCCAGGCCCGTCTGAAGTTTGCCAATGACCATCTGGATGATCCAGAGGAGGAATGGGAGAAGGTCATGTGGTCTGATGAGACAAAAATAGAGCTTTTTGGTCTAAACTCCACTCACCGTGTTTGGAGGAAGAAGGATGAGTACAACCCCAAGAACACCATCCCAACCGTGAAGCATGGAGGTGGAAACATCATTCTTTGGGGATGCTTTTCTGCAAAGGGGACAGGACGACTGCACCGTATTGAGGGGAGGATGGATGGGGCCATGTATCACGAGATCTTGGCCAACAACCTCCTTCCCTCAGTAAGAGCACTGAAGATGGGTCGTGGCTGGGTCTTCCAGCATGACAACGACCCGAAACACACTGCCAGGGCAACTAAAGAGTGGCTCCGTAAGAGGCATCTCAAGGTCCTGGAGTGGCCTAGCCAGTCTTCAGACCTGAACCCAATAGAAAATCATTGGAGGGAGCTGAAAGTCCGTATTGCCTAGCGACAGCCCCGAAACCTGAAGGATCTGGTGAAGTTCTGTATGGAGGAGTGGGCCAAAATCCCTGCTGCAGTGTGTGTAAACCTGGTCAAGAACTACAGGAAAGGTATGATCTCTGTATTTGCAAACAAAGGTTTCTGTACCAAATATTAAGTTCTGCTTTTCTGATGTATTAAATACTTATGTCATGCAATAAAATGCAAATGAATTACTTAAAAATCATACAATGTGATTTTCTGGATTTTTGTTTTAGATTCCGTCACTCGCAGTTGAAGAGTACCTATGATAGAAATTACAGACATCTACATGCTTTGTAAGTGGGAAAACCTGCAAAATCGGCAGTGTATCAAATACTTGTTCTCCCCACTATATATATAGAACCGCTATCAAGGCATTTGTCGATCGGAAAGATGAATGAAGAACATACGTCACAACTCTGTTGCTCTGATTGGTTGTAGGTCTATCCAAATGAGTGCAGAGGCATTTTCTTTCCTGGTTTGGTTGAAACACGCCCCTTAATCACAGCCCAATGGAGCAGTATCAGACTCATATTCTGACTCATATCTGAGTATGACGACATCAGGCTACTATACAGTAACTGCATGTCAAACCTAAGCTCCTGAAAAATAACACCTTTGAATGCAAATCCCGTCAAATCGAAGCTTATGAGGGTATAATAAGCTGTGAGTGGTTTAGGGCACAATGTAAGCATAGATGTTAGTGAGTTCCCTGTAACTCAAGATTACACGAATGAACACAGCTGAGCAGCTGAGGACCTGTCTTCTTAATAGCCTTAATGTAAGACGGGATGTAAAAGCATGCTTTGAGCGGACTAAAACACAAAACAAGCTAAGAGGAACGGTGTTAAGCAAGTGAGGAAATTACTAAACAGGGTGCAGGTTGAAGATAACCACACCTGGCTAGACTGAAAAAAGGGGACTGAATTTCACTGCTTTCACAACATTATCGGCTCTAAGGACAGATTTGTTCTGGAAAAGCTTAAAGAGGATTTCCCTAAAGGATATGATCACCTTTAAAGAGCACCACAGCATCAGGCCCCTGGCCTCTGAATACCATCAGAACTCAGCGGCCTTGAACAATCTCCAACCATGCAGAGCACAAAACAGTTTCTCTCTCTTTCACACACACACACAAGCTTTCCATCTCTCTTTCTGCTGTCTCACACCAGGGGAATTAAACCAGACTTCGCTTTAAAACGGTGGAATTTGATAAGTCTGTGCTTCACAATAACACACTTGGGTGGCTGGCACACACTCACACACGGATACCAATTTCTTCTATGGCTTTGAGCCAAACAAACCATCATGACGGTAATAAAACCGTCATGCCTGTCTAGTGGCAATAACCCAGCTTCACCATTCAAACCATTCCAAAACTTCCTTAAATTAGTACTGGCACCAAAATATATATTTGAGTTAATAAACCACTCAAACAGGAAGTGGCACTAATATGAGACACATGTATCAGTGAGGCAGTGAGCAAAAGCAGCCTCTTATCGCTCAATGTCTTTTCTATTTTGGGTTGTTGATTGACTCCAGATGTGACTAGGGGACGCGGGGGGTTGGAGGACAGGGGATTTTGTTTCAATTTCTAGTCTGTGAAAGCACACACTTTCAAAGCCGCAGAAGAAATTTGATGCAGGCTGCTGGGTTTGCTTTGAGTTTATTTGTTAATTCCCTCAACCATCCATTCACACATCATTTCCGTTGTCATACAAACACTACTGTTCAAATGTTTGGGGTCAGTAAGATTTTTTTAAAGAAATGAATAATTTTATTCAGAAAGGATGCATTAAATTGATTCAAGAGTAAATATATTAATAATGTTTAACTTTCTATTCATCAAAGAATCCTGAAAAAAAGTATGACAGTTTCCACAAAAATATGAAGCAGCACAACTGTTTTCAACATCAATAATAATCAGAAATGTTTCTTGAGCAGCAAATTAGAATGATTTCTGAAGGATCACGTGACACTGAAGACTGTGGAAAATTCAGTTTTGATTACAGGAATAAATTACTTTTACAATATATTCACATAGAAAACAGATTTTTTGAATTACTGTAATATTGTGAAATATTTATATTTTTAAGCCTAAATTCAATCTGTTCAACAAATAAAGCAATTGTGTCGCTTCAGAAAATATTGGACTAAAATTCAAATGGATTAGTTTTACGATCTCTTTATGAACTTTTTGTTCATTCATGAACTTTTTCCATTAAAGTGTCAGTTGCGGAGGCTGTCAATGGAGGGCCCAGAAAGCTCTCAGATTTCATCAAAAAGATGTGTTCTGAAGATGAACAAAAGTCTTACGGGTTTGGAATGACATAAGGCTGAGTAATTAATTAACTAACCCATTAAAAGGAGTGGAAAGGCCTGAAAACTGACACCGAGGTTTCTTTATTTCTTCTCGATATGTGAGTAACATGCTGTGTTTTCGTGTGGTTTTGCTGTGTTTCAGAGAACTAAGATATGCTATCTTTTGCTTGAATATACTTCTGTGTCATCGCTTGTTTGTTCATTTGCATTATTATTATTATTATTATAAGCCTGGAACATCTAAACCTCCTCCACCACCCGTTTCAAGCATCGGCTCACAAAGTGTGTCCGAAAAGTGAGATAACATACTACTAATATGTTTTTATTATTTATTTATTTACTTTTGATTCCCTTTTAGTGATCGCTATAACATCTTAATCTTGTCACATTTGTAATATAATAGTTAATTGGACAAAAACTGTGTTCTATGGGGTTGCTAAAGCACTGCACAGTCAAGTCAAGTCATCTTCATTTATATAGTGCTTTTAACAATGTAGATTGTTCCAAAGCGGCTTTACAGTGATAAAAGGAAATTAAAGTAACAGAGATTGTTTTGGCTTTATAGCAGCTCTAGAATAAAGTTATTGTCCAGCTAAAGTTAGTTTTGATTTATTCACTTCCGTCGCAACGATCATTAGCGACTAATATTAGCGTAGACGCCATTCTTCTTATGATGTGACGAGTACATCAGGATTTATGGGGAGTGTTCCCGGTTCCGGCTGACCTAATCTATGCAGCCTAACATTGAATTATAAAAGTCTATAATGCGTTATGTGTATTCTAGGTCAAAGATATGTGTTTTTAGTCTAGCTTTGAACTGACAGAGTGTGTCTGTTTCCCGGACAATGTTAGGAAGACTGTTCCAAAGTTTTGGTGCTAAATAGGAGAAGGATCTACCGCCTGCAGTCGATTTTGATATTCTAGGTTTTATCAACTGCCCGGAATTTTGAGATCGCAATAGACATGAAGGACTGTAATGCGTTAAGAGCTCGCTCAAGTACTGCGGAGCTAAACCATTTAGTGCTTTGTAAGTAATCAGCAATATTTTTTAATTTATACGATGTTTAATGGGAGCCAATGCAGTGTTGACAGAACCGGACTAATATGGTCATACTTCCTGGTTCTGGTAAGAACTCGAGCTGTTGCGTTTTGGACCAGCTGTAATTTGTTTATTAAGCATGCAGGGCAACCACCCATAAAAGCATTACAATAATCTAGCCTTGGTTAATCTACAGTGGTTGCTAGGCTGTTATGGGTTGTTGTTAAGGTGTTTCTAGGTGGTTTCTAGGGATTTTCTGGTACCAAATTTAATGTAAATAATAAAGATTATGTGTTTAGAAAGCTGTCTTTGTGCATGTCAGATGTTTAAACTTTTGGTGCAGTTGTGATTTTGTGAGTTGCAGACAGAAAGCTTACAATCTTAAATGTCATTTAGCATTCTGATCTCCACAAGACAGAAATACTAATGAAGACGTGGACAGATAATCACAATTCTGCTCTCATTGGCACATGTCAATAGGTCAACATAATTGACAGTATAACAGCATCACAAGGGCCTGGCTTCAATCCCACTCGACTGAAGAGAACTGACGTTTGCATGTATATACGGCTGCCTCGGATTGAGTCTGACAGCGGAGCGTTCCGTTCCATGACTGATTGGGCTCAGGAGATCAAGAATACACTAGCAACTCCACCACGGAAAATATTTGGAAAATCTACTTCCTCCCTTTCTTATATTCCTTTGTTCAAAAATGTATGACACAAGGTGTTGCTAGATGGAACAATGAGAGCCCTTCAAATCTCTTTTTCTTACAGGTTGTGCTTTAAATCACACAAACACAAATCACTTATTAACAAAGGAAATCTTACAGGCCGAAGTGATGAAACACTAAGCTGAAGACAACATGAAAAAAGAATGTGAATGACTAAATAAAGTGGAAAGTTTCATTGACTTGCAGCTACATTCCATGTGGTTTCTCATTAACCAAAGCTGGCCCTGGATTAGTGGATGTCTGATTAAGCGGTGTGGAAAGTCAATCGCTGAAACAGAGAATGGACAGGAGCAGCGAGCCACACAATGTAAACAAAGATAATGGCTTCATTTCAAAACCTAGCCTGTCTGTCTACCGCCCACGTACCGCTGTCTTCAACATCGGAATCCTAACTGAAATGCAACCTCATAAATGACTGACTTTAAATGCTCAAGGCAGCAACTCACAAATAGAATACACAGGATACTTAACCCACAAATGATTTAAAGGAAGTATTTTGCTAAAATAATACTCTATAATGAGCCAAGAACAAAACATTAGTGAAAATAGTCTATTTTTAACATCATCTGGCACAAAATGAAACCAGTAAAAAAGACATTTGACCAACAGAAGATCTAAGGGCCAGATTTACTAAACAGGGCAACATAAGCGTGAGAGCGCAGTTCTGCACGTGATCTACTGACGACGCGCAAATTAAAAAACACAGACGCAGCTGGATCATTTACATAATGACCAATGCAATCTACCAAGAGCAGTGCAAATTAGCATCTGGTTTTAGGCGGTAAATAATGGCACAAACACCAGTAAATTGACTAGCGCAAACCTTAGTAAATCACCTTTCATGATTCATTTAAATACTCTCCTCCCATAAATTTTGCGTCTGAAAGGGAAACTCCAACAAATGCATATGCAATAAGGTCAGCCGCAAAAATAACCGCGTCTACGCCTTTTCAGCGCTAATTTTTCACTGCATTTCTTTAGTAAATCCTGACAGTAGTTTTTTAACGGCAAAAAAGAGTTTGCGCTGGTGCTAGCTTTTAGTAAATCTGGCCCTAAATCTCTTGGCTCAATACAAAATACAAACTTCAAAACTTTATATTATTATTTGTGAAAATTAATTTTTATTAAAAAGAGGACCCCTAAAGCATGACATACTGTATCCAGTTGTCCATATTTGTTTTTGCCAGGTCCAAAATAATTTCACATGCATTTGTGTAACTGTACATTTAAACCTTCATTTGATCTCCATTCAACCTCATTGCTGTCTAGGTGAAAGATAATAAAGATATCTCATTTGAGATTTTTTCTGTCCTGTGGGCTTCCTCTCAGTCTAAATCTTTCGAGTTTCATCCTTGCAAAGAGTGTCGTTGCAGCAAACTATGCATGACGACTGCAAAAAAAAAAAAAAAGAGATTAGATGTTTAAGATGAAGGAGAGGAAAATGAAATCAAATCCACTGAGGCAGCTAGTCTCAAAAGTGTTTTGTTCTCAATAAAACTAAAGTGTCTGACTGTGTGAGACCACACAAATGAGTTTATTCCAGCCATAAATCCATAAATTATGCATTTAAGAGGAAATGTATATTTTAAAGGTCCTTTTTTATTCTATTCAGCCCATTACTCACTGTCTGAAATGAAACAGACTTTGCTTTTCCCCGTATATGGAGATCAGAGTGAGAGAGCAGGGGTTGCTGTATACGAATGAACCTTAAGAGCTTCACTCGAGACAAAGACGTTAAGGAGCAGTTCTTCTGGAAAAACAACAACAAGGGTCGCGAAAACAAACCATTAGTCATTTTATCACACTTCCTTTATCTCCTGTAACTTCAAACATATTTAAAGGAACCCAAAATTAATGCTCCCTGTTGGGATCACTTACAAACACAAATGCATAAACACAGTTAGCCTCCATGTTGTCTACTGCCTATGTTGACACTGACAGCAGTCTTCCAAGACAACATCCTGATATCCAATCTCATAAGTGACCAATTAGACACTGCATAAGAAGCCATATCTTTTTTACTATGAACAAAGCATTTGGTAGACTCGACTCACAACCTGATTCCAATGGAGTTTGATAATGTAATATTCTAGTTAGCTTTAAATAGAGTATCCAGATCCTAAATTAGACTGAGCTGTATGTCAGACTTTATACTGGCACTGGAAGAAAGTATATTTATAATCGACTCTGCTATCTTTTTTACTTTTTTTTTTATCCTGATGAATTTTGGGATTGTTTGCAATGATGCAAGGGCTGGGCAATATTGCCTCCCCTCCAGCAACCTCTGACATGACACTACAGAAATGAGCAAATGACACTGATCCAAAAATCCAATCAATTCCCAAAGGACATAATCAGCTCCAACTCTACATTCTTGCTCAAGAAGCCATATACATCATAACAGAGAAAGAATCTCAACTTCCTTTTCATGACAATTCATTTTAAGTGTCACATTAAGCGTTGTTCTGCAAATTTTTGCAAGTGAAATTCATTAAATTTCAATAGGTAATTTCATTAGGAATCCACGCAACTGTGAATTTTGCATGAGGCAGAAAGATTTCTGGACGCAGATTTCACAACAGGTTCAATTGGGTTCAATATTTTCACTGCACTGACCAACAAGAATCTGCTTGGTTTGAAAGTGACTTCTGTGTGAGCTGTGCTTCATACATCGCTACACTACTGGCACTAGACGATGGACATTTTTGCCTGCAAAATTCTACTGATATGTCACTAATGTGAATGCACCATTAGAATTGTCAAAACAAGGTATCCTAAGAGGCAGCATAATCTGTAAAATGAGAGGTGGAGCTATCTGACATCATGACCAATTAAAAAAACCCGGATGGCTTGATTTAGTATTTGTCTGTAACCCAATGTAGTTACAAACTGTGTGCATCCCTGATGTATTATTCATGCCATGTAGTTAAAAATTTAAAGGTTTAAAAGAGCAGCTGGTAACTGTGTGATAACCACACACATCATTAAGGTCCCATTTTAGTGAGCTATTAAGTCTTTTGGATAATTCTCACATCTTTTTGGTTATGTTATAAGGCTTTATATATAAATGAGGCTGCATATTGCTGGAAGTGTTTCAACATTTAGAAAGTCAATAAGGCCCTAGGGCTTGACCTTGAACCTTTGGTGTTAAACTACAGTATAATGGTTTAAATTCCCAGAAATGCACATCATATTACTGGAATAGTATGTGATATCCACCGGACGTCACTTGCGAGATGTGACGAGTGACCACATACGTCAAACACGTTAACCATACCGTCTCTTCTGGATCTCACTGGTGTGTCTGCTCTAGGGCTGTCAAAATTGCTCAAAAATGACGTTCGAATATTCCCTCTAAAAAACACACGAATATTCGAACTATTCGAACATCTGGTTGCGCATTTTTTCAATGACGCGCATTACGTCAATAACAGGACAAATGAATACAAAGAGACATACATAACTTGTATAGGTAGTTAATTTAAGTTTAAACATATTTGACAATGTATTACCAACACAAAACCAAGTAAATAAACTAATGGCCAAGACCGCAGACCTCAGTCTCGCTCACTCGCAGGCACTCTCTCGCGCCCTCGCGCTCACGCTCTCTCTGCTCATAACGGTTTAAATGAACAACAATAAGCACATGTTGAGTGCTGATCAAGAGTTTTGTGCAAGCAATTTAAGGTCGCGACTCTTGCCCCAAATATAGCAGGCTTCATTCAGTGATTGAAACAAATGTATTAACATTAATTGAAGTTTTACAGTATAGAACCGACATTGAACGCTCCGAGCGAGCTGTGCTGTGGTAAACATTGAACTTTTCTGTTTAACTTTAAATAAAATGAGGCACACAATTCCGAGAAATGTGACAATAAAGAACTTTTACCCTGAGGTTCATAAAAAATAAAGTGCTATTAAAAAAGAAAAAGGCTACTTACATTATTGGTGCTTGTATTAAAAAAAGGAAAAACTGACTGCAATTTATTCCATTGTCTTTTAGTGCACTGTCAACTTTCAGCAGTGCGACTCGTGTGACCTGTCCCTCAAGCCTTGTTTATACTCGACGCGTCCGCACGAGCGCGAATCGCCCCCTATCGTTTCAAAGAATAGTACAACGGCGAGCGCGTCGAGTATAAACGCCTCGTCCGTTTGGGGAGGTGCGCGCGCAGTCTGCGGAACAAGGCTTCAGGCAGCGCGCGCGCCCACTCGCAAAGCAGACAGCCGCGCCTCTGCTTCCGCGGGCGTGTTTTTCCATATTCGAAATTCACATTCGAATATTAATTTTCACGTTCGAATTTCTGTTTTTTAAAACTATTCGAATATATATTCGAATTTAGAATATTCGTTGGCAGCCCTAGTCTGCTCTGAGTTCTAAAACACACAAACCCACAGAAACACGGGGCATGTACCATGAAGCTAGCTAAGAACAAACTCTGGGTTACAGGATTGTTTTCAATTAGTGGTCGACCGATAAATCGGCAAGGCCGATATATCGGCCGATATTTGGCACTTTTAAAATATCGGCATCGGCCGATAAGTTTTTCTGATTGGCCGCGGAAGCGGGACTTTTATTTTGACGGGCGGCGCTGAGAACACCAGTGCCTGAGAAGAGAACAGCACGTCTGATCACACAGCGCTCACTCACATTCTCCGTCTTTGTCTCTTCTGGATCTCACTGGTGTGTCTGCTCTGAGTTCTAAAACACACAAACCCACAGAAACACGGGGCATGTACCATGAAGCTAGCTAAGAACAAACTCTGGGTTACAGGATTGTTTTCAATTAGTGGTCGACCGATAAATCGGCAAGGCCGATATATCGGCCGATATTTGGCACTTTTAAAATATCGGCATCGGCCGATAAGTTTTTCTGATTGGCCGCGGAAGCGGGACTTTTATTTTGACGGGCGGCGCTGAGAACACCAGTGCCTGAGAAGAGAACAGCACGTCTGATCACACAGCGCTCACTCACATTCTCCGTCTTTATTAGTTTACAATCTCTGTCAGTCATATCTAATACTTTTTTAGACAGAACTGGTAAACAAAGAAATGGTATGCGAAAAAGTAAAGTGTTGCTTTTATATTATTTGTTACAGAAAAGGCAAACAATTAGGCTAAAATACTTTCTCATTTACTGTCAACATTCAGCAAATGCGCATCTACATAATTTAAACAAATCTCTGAATATCTAATAAACATTTAATTTCACAAACCTTGCAGATTTAATCGAATCCAGCAGTGATATCTTATGAAGTGTGTATGTGTAGCCTGATAAACGTGTTACAGCGAGTGACGGTCGGTCCGAGCGAAGTGAGTGAATGCAAACAGAAGATCAGCTTCACAGGAGACGCGATCGAAAAACTTGAAATCCTTCATTTTAAAATATGCTGTGCTATATCCAGTTGTCCACTGTGTCATATTCATATCGTTTTCACTGTGCGCTGTATGTAATATTAGCGTTACCTTGTCTTTATTTGAAAAAATATGATTACCAGTGTGCACAAAATTACCAGATTACTGAGTGCAATGTTACAGTGTTTACTTCCTTTTTATTCACATAGTCACATATTTTTAAACAATTACTTTATTTGTGAAAAATACTGTAATAGGATTGCAGATTCAAGAAGTTGCCATCTAAAGTATAAGCATGTTTATTTTAAAGATTTGTTTTCTAATTTATTTATAATTTATAAAATATTGATTAAAATTAATATAAAGTATATAATAAAAATATCGGCTTTATATCGGCCATCGGCCATATCCTGCTCTCTAAGATATCGGCATCGGCATCGGCCATCAAAAAACCAATATTTTTTATATACCACTATTTTCAATTTAACAAAACTAAACAAACCCAGTCAGGTTTTGTTAGTATCAACTTTGTCAACTCAGGCTTTGTCAACTCAACACTGCAAAAACATATTGTGAACATTTGATATTCTCCAGAGCACAAACAAAGATATGCACTGGATCGCTTGCCAAATATGTTTCGCCTGTTATGCTATTATTACAGAGAAAACTGATCCTAGACCTGTAGTTGTGGGCAGCTTTTCCCTGTAAAAGCAATCAGAAGCAACAGCATGCAGGGGAAGGCTAAGCAAATTCTTTTATTCTCCCAAAACCTGCACACATACCGCCAGCACCCGCACTTTCCCATCAAATATTGTCCCGCACTGCACTCAATTGCATTGGGTCCCGCAGGAGAGTAGGTTTCAACCATAAAGGTATTTATAGTATGCATACTCATTACTTACCAGCCGCCTTCTCTCCTCTTCCATGGTGTTCAGCAGCTGGGAAAACTCTTTGAAGGACTGAGCTGGAGGAGAAAAACAGAGTTATTAATACATTTGCATTCGCTGGTTAAAGTTCAGACTTATATAATAATACTAACTTGATTCATATGAGCATTGATTTATTGTCACAGCTACTTATATAAATGAATTAGCATTTAATAAGAATGCAGAATGAACAATGGCAATTTTACTATGAATTTAAATCAATATGGAACAGTTAAAAAAAGACCTTCCTCCACTTCTGGTCACCTAAAAGGTATGAAAGAGAAGTGTTCATTAATTTATCCATAACTAACAGAGCACTTATAGGCTTTTAGACGCTGCTGATATGTTTCAGGTACTAAAGCTTAAAGCGAAATTTAAATTAAAATTTTACATTTCATTTCACCTGACATCAGCTATGAATGCCATGTGACTAATCAATCTGGAGCTGCAGGACAATGACATAATGACAATTTCATGCTTTAAGTGTCTCCAAAAAAAAAGATCTGGCACTGGTAAAATATCTACTATAATATACTGAAATATTAACCATTTGAATGTTGCTTTCAAAAAAATAAATTCAATCAGAATATAAGGCTATCAATGAATGGCTGTCAATCGAGAATTTGATGTCCGACATCTACCAGCAGCGTCTAACAAGCAAACCTTGACCCGAGGGGAGCCGCTACATTGAAGGTAGTTCAATCCCAGGTAGAAGTGACATGTGACCTGGCAATTACTTTAATTCCCACAATCCCCACTAAGTCCTTGAGCAAAGCAAGCACTTAACCCAGAGGTTACAGCAGAGATACTGGGCCTACAATTAGTGTATTATTATACTTGGAATTAAAAAAAAAAATCTGTTAAATGACACATCTAACCTTGATCCTAATTTGCACATACATAACATTTACCATTACACTCAAGTGAAATGAAAAAGTTAAACCAATGGATGTTTGCAATTTTGGTTAGGATGAAAAAAAGATATGAGTGACGCAAGTTAGGTATAAACAACCAACCGGTTGTTATCGCAGAATAAACCCCGACAGGGTGATCAGGACCTTGACGTGAAGCCGTGTAATAACCATCTATAATGCCCTCAAGTCTGCAAGTTAAAGGAATATTTCACACAAAAATAAACATTCTAGAATAGAGTGCATTATGTTTATGTGCTAATCTAACTAATCAATAATGATCGATAATGGAAAAAATTAGGGCTGCCCCCTAATGGACGACTAATTGTTAGTCGACTAGAAGAGGCGTAGTCAAAACATGTTAGACAAAAATGTTATTAGTCGCAGAAAAAAAAAAAACTGGTGGTGAAGTCACGCAGTCATGAGGGATAGATTGTTAACGGCGGGTCCTTGTGGTAATTACAGTATGTCGGGCAAGAAATCCAAATATTTGCCTATGTAAGTAGTAGCAACTTTACATGGCTGCTCGCTCTAACCTAGATAAATGTGTGCTGCTATTCAAGTTTTTATGTGGAGTGCGGAAGCTGAAGTAGCATCTAACACGTTTACTGCATTACATGGAGGCGCCAGCGCGATCACTTGCATTTAACTTAAATACTCCGTCATTTTTGGTCTTATATCAAGAGTAGCCTAATACATCATTCAAAACTGACAAATTTTATTTGTGTGAACTCACTATAACAACTTAACGTTGTGCTTTTGTAAAATAAAGAAAAAACAGGATGCGCTTTCTGCCATCTCGGTCTCTGTGAACTTGAGCGCGTCAAAAAGTACATCTATGGAAAGCTTGAAATGTCTATTTTTAAATGAACCGATTCAAATGGAAAACAAATATTCTCAGATTGTGTTATAAAACGTGTATATAGGTGCATGCACTACTGCTGAGATGAAAGTCAGCTTCGCCAACTTCGTCACTGCAGCCGAAAACACAAAAAAACAGTAGTTTATAAACAAATTATTAAAATGATAGGACAGTGTGGAAGCTGAAGTATTGCTCGTTTTACTGCACGACATGGAGGCACCGGCGCGATCACTTGCATTTTTTCCTGACAACAGCGGAAACAACTTAAAATAGTACTGCGGTATTTTTGGTCATACAGATAACTGTACCTTTATTTGTGTAAACTCGCAATAGAAACTAAACATTCTGCCTTTGTAAAATGGCAAACTCGGTTTCTTTGAACTTGAGCACGTCAAAAAAAAAAAAAAAAAAAAAAAAAAAAAACTCTGTTTATACTTGCCTCACAGACATGAGAAATCTATCTATAGAAAGCTTGAAATGTCAAGTGATTGTCAACCAATTAAAGTGGGAAACAAATATTCTCTGATAAGATTATGTAATCCGTATGAAACGTGCATATAGGCGTCCACTACTGGAGATGACAAATCAGCATCGTCCACTTAAATCTCTGCAGCCGAAACACAGAAAACATTATTAATAAATTATAAAAATGTTCAGACAGTCTCCTTTCTGTTTTTTCACGACATATTCATAATCATTACTTTTGCTGGTGCACTGCAGCAAGCTTAATGTGCGCTTGAGTGCTGATTAGGCTATGTGTTATATATAGGCAATTAAAGGCTCATTATTATAATTTCTATGGCTTATTAATATACACGTGCAATTAGTCGACTAATTGCTTAAAGTAACAACTACTAGTAGACTAGAAAAGTTTTAGTCGAGGGCAGCCCTAAAAAAATCTAGTATTTATAATCTATTTATCGATTAATCAAGCCTACTCACAATGCACAGAAAACATCTGCCAGTCACGTCACTTTACAGCAGGGAACAACACATTTTCTATGGACAAAACGCATCTTCCCTGCTGCGGGAAAAGTACACACTAAACATCTTCAAACAAAAGCTTATAGTTGACTGAAGCTTGCACTGACATGTGCTTTGACGGATGCATGTGCCGCTTAACGTGCTAGATTTAGTTTTTTTGATGGCCGATTCCGATATCTTAGAGAGCAGCGTGGCCGATATAAAGACAATTTATTTATAACTCATATTTATTTGACATAATATTTCATAAATGAAAAAATAAATCTGTAAAGTAAACTTCTTGATTCTGAAATCCTATTACAGTATTTTTACACAAAGAAATTGTAAAAAAATTAATAAAATGATAAAGAGGAAGTAAACACTGCTACCAACAGTGCACTCAGTAATCTGTTAAGTTTGTGTGTGCTGGGAAATATATTTTTTCAAATAAAGACAAGGTGAAACTAATTTTACACACAACACACAGTGAAAATGGCATGAATATGACCAGTGGGCAACTGAATATACAGAAATTGAAATCATGGGTTTAAAGTTTGTCGATCGTGCGTTTCCAGTGACAGTTGAACTCTCCTGCTCACATTGAAAAATCATGTGGTTTGTGAAATGAAACGTTTATTAGATATTCCTAGATTAGTTTAAATTATATAAATGCACATTTGCTGAATGCTGACAGTAAATGAGAAAGTATTATAGTGTTTGCCTATTACTAATTATATTATTACTAGTAGTAAACACTATAATAATTTTTCGTATATAACTTAATTTTTTTTGTTTAAAAGTTCTAATAACGTATTAGACAGAGCTGTTAAACAGAGACCATAAACTAATGAAGATGGAGAATGGGCGTTCTCAGAGCTGTCAAAATAAAAGTCCTGCTTCCAACACATCAGCTAAAGAGAAAAATGACCACTAGTGAATAGCTTACATTTTGTGGTTGTATCCTTATCTGTAAATGTTACAAGGTGGTATATTATTATTCATATTCTTGACCTTATCTGCTGCTCTGGTTTATCACCATATAATTGTATTGTTTCTGACCTGTCTCTATCAGATCATTTTCTAGTCTCTTTCTGTGCTCAGTTGACAGTTTTTAAGTTAAAGACAGGCCATAGTATCACTTTTCGGAACATTAAGAACATTGATGTCTCTAATCTTGCTGATGAACTGGCCAGCTTCTCAAACAAAGTGAACTTCTCCACTCCTGACGCTTTGATTTCCCTTTACAACAGTGGACTAACTGAGATCTTGGATGTTTTTGCTCCTGTTAAAACTCGGACTGTTTCTTTTAATGTTTCTGCTCCATGGTTTACCCCTGATCTGCGTCTACTCAAAACTAAGGGACGGAGGCTTGAACGTTTATTTGCTAAATCTGGTTTAATGGTTCACAAAGTTATGTTGACTGATCATATGTACCATTATAAGGAAGCTCTGCTTAAAGCAAAATCAGATTATTATACTAATATAATTGGAGCCAGCGAAGGAAACTCTAGATCTCTTTTTTCTTTAGTAAAGAAGGTTTCCTGTCCAGCAGATGCCATGCCTTTAAGCCCGTGTTCTACAGAACAATGTAATAATTTTATGACCTTCTTTGAGTAAAAAATTAGTAAGATTCATCAGCAGTTGGCTATCAGTAATTTAGCTCTAAATCCTCTGAGTCTCTTAGTCCCACAAATGACTATACATTCTACTTTTAATTATTTTATCCTACCATCTACAGCAGAGATACGGGATTATATTCATAGATCTAAATCTTCCACTTGTCAGCTCGACCCAATGCCTACTTGCTTGGTTAAAGCCTGTGTATCGTCACTGTCCTCATTATTTACTCAAATTATTCATTCTTCGCTTGATACCGGGCATGTACCGTCCTTCATGAAAACCGCTGTCATTACTCCAATTCTTAAAAAAATAGGGGCTGATCCATTACATTTTGAAAACTATAGACCGATTTCTAACCTGCCATTTATTACTAAAATATTGGAAAAGTGTGTGAAAGCACAAATTCATGAACACCTGTTTAAGAATGCATTATATGAACGTTTCCAATCAGGATTTCGTTCTCATCATAGTACAGAGACGGCCTTGGTTAAAATAACTAATGACTTGTTAATAGCAGCTGATTCTGGTCTTCTAACTATACTAGTCCTACTTGATCTTAGTGCGGCATTTGACACTATCTCGCACAAGATACTTTTGGACAGGCTAGTATCTATAGGAGTCACGGGTACCCCCTTGTCCTGGTTTAGATCATACCTCACTGGTCGTAATCAACATGTCCAAATAAAAAATTATAAATCAAGGTCATTTAGAGTTAACTTTGGCGTTCCTCAGGGATCTGTTTTAGGGCCTCTTTTATTTATGATCTACTTACTTCCTCTTGGTTTTATTTTTAGGAAATACGGTATTAATTTTCATAGCTATGCTGATGACACCCAGTTGTATTTATCTTCTAAACCTTCTAGTTCTTCTCCTCGACCTGTTTTGAATGAATGTTTATCTGAAATTAAAGCTTGGCTTTCAGGTAATTTCCTCAAACTAAATAGTGACAAAACCGAAATGTTATTAGTAGGTACTAAATCAACTTTGGCTAAATCTGATTGTCCTTCTTTAGTTATTGATAATACTGAAATGTATCCTTCTCAACAGGTCAGGAGTCTGGGTGTTATCCTGGACAGCACACTCTCCTTTGAAGCACATGTAAATAACATTACACGCGCCGCATATTTTCATTTGCGTAATATTAGCCGTCTTCGTCCTTCTCTCACTAAGAGCAGCACAGCAATTCTAATTCATGCGTTGGTCACTTCACGAATTGATTACTGTAATGCTCTTCTCTCTGGTCTTCCTACAAAACTTCATCGTAAATTTCAACTGGTTCAAAACGCAGCGGCACGTGTCCTGTCTAGGACTTCTTTACGCGAGCACATCACTCCAACTCTTCAACAATTACATTGGCTTCCAGTTAAGTACCGTATTGATTTTAAAATTCTGCTTCTCACATTTAAGGCTTTACATAATTTGGCTCCTCCATATCTCATTGATCTTTTAAACATTTACACTCCTTCTCGTTCTCTGAGATCGTCTCACTCTATTTCTCTTGTGTCACCACGTATTCGCTTAACTACAATGGGAGCGAGAACTTTTAGTTTTGTGGCGCCTCGGTTGTGGAATTCGCTTCCCCCCAACATACGGAATTGTGACAGTTTTCAAATTTTTAAATCCAGTTTAAAAACTTATCTTTTTACTCAGGCTTATGGGTAAATTGCAGTATTTTTCTTTTTTTTTTCTTTGTGTGATGGATGTAATTATGCTGTAAATTTTATAATTTTATATTGTGATTATTTTACTGGTTGTTTGCTGTAAGGTGTCCTTGGGTGTTCAGAAAGGCGCCCTTAAATAAAATGTATTATTATTATTATTATTATTATTAAGGTCACGTGAGTATTTCCATTTTGAATAAAAGCTCATATTGACAGCAATGTTCTGACTTCAGTGAGTGTGACACGCATGCGCGTCAAACAGACAAAGCACAATAGAAAATGACCAGTTTAAATTTTAACCCCCTTTTTTTGCACATAATTGCACATAGCCAACATAGATACATTCAATATATATATATATTCAATACATTCATACAATAACAATTTTGTAAATAATATTATTTTTATATTATCTTATAATTATAATATATCTTAAATGCTTTGATTATTCAAATAATCGTTAATTGTAGCCCTATTTTTTGGGTGCTTTCTGTTCCTGTAGCGTGCTAAACAGCCAAAACATTGACCCCTTGTGAATATATGATATAAATGTATTTTTTAGTGAACTGTTTTTGAGCTTGAATTCCAAGACCACTGCATGTAGTGCTTCACAAAGACATCCGCATCCTTCAAAATAATACCTCATCCAAAGTTGGCACTACCCTCGGTCTCTTGCTGTGGCACAACGGCAGCTTGTGAATTCTCAGAACAGCTTTTGCGTGCCACTGATGGCTCCATTGTTTCATTTAAACAAGATGTGGATGAGAGACAGCTGCTGTCTCCCCTGGATGGATTTTACCTCCGTTTGTGCTTGGACACTTGGTCAACTTCAGCCTGCCAACTCTATAAACACAATTATCAAACCATCGGCGCAGATAGCCTGTCCACTCTATTTGTTTCCATTCACGCTTCCTGGCTTTTAGCAGCCACAGCTGAACGAAAGACTACCAAAAGACTCCAAAAACACCCATTAATGCCAGCCATGCACACAACACACTCAATATTAGGGCTGGGCAATATAATTTTTCTAGCTACTTTATGTCTAGCTTTTGTTGACTTTGTCTATATTCAATATTTATGTATTGTTTAAAATAGGGCTGTGCAATATGACGATATCGTATGGACGATATAAAAAGTCTATTGCTTCATATTATGCTATATCGTTTATATCGTGGTGTCGCAAAAAACATTGTTTATGACAAAACTTTTTCATCATTTGGATGACTGCAATCTTACATGCCAACCACGGGGATGCAGGCAGAAACGTGAATAACATGGCGAGTGAAGGGGAGACAAAGCCGGGAGGCTCCGAGCAGGAGAAGAACCAGCCGGGACAAACCAAGGAGCTCGTTCCTAAACGAGGGGCTACCTCTGCATGGACATGGTTTGGTTAACTTTCTATATGTTTGGTTGACTATTTATTTTGATAATGAACATGCTGCGATGTCAAGTTAGCAATGCTAGAACGTGTGCAGATGTGAGGCGTCGGCGCGATCACATGAATTTTTGTCCTTCCGAGGAACCTTACGCCGTAATTTATGGTCATACGGATTGAAGCAAAAAATGATTAAAAACTGTAAAGCTTTCGTAAAATACAGAAAACAAGCACGATGCCGTTTTCTGCCATCTCGGTTTCCTTTCCGTGAACTTTGGACGACCGTTGCATGAACCGAGGTCAGCAAAAATTTTCCTTTCAGTTTGTTAATATCTGTAATTATTTAAGTGAAATAGCCTATATTTTGTGTATAGGCCTATATATTAGTTTTATACATTTAGTTTTATTCTGTTTCCTCCGTTCACAGAAGCGCTTTAAGTGCGTGATGTGACGTTGTGTGACTCAATGTTCTACACTATCCTGCAATTTTCGCTGGTTTCAAAAAACTAAAAGTTGCATATTACCTGCTATTCATTTTCACTGAAATGTAGGCCTAATTGTTTAATATTTGGTGACATATACAGTACAGTATATCCTCGGGAAAACTAACGCCAGCGCGTTGCCATTGCGACTTACCTATGATGACTTGACAGCTGAGCACGGGCATTTCACTCACGTTGATATTGGCTATGCGTCAATATCACATTTGCACAGTATGTACTATTTGAATTCGTGAATGGTTGACTGCCAAATTAAAATATTTAACAGAGCAATAAAATAACGTTAATAACCAGTTAATGGCCATTTCAAATAAGTGTGTTTGTTCAGAACGATTAAATTTGATTTTGTTTCCGTTTCTGGTTATGTTCCAGTCAAAATTTCGTTCCTTTGTTTTTGTTCATTGAACAGATTCGGAACCCTGATTGCTGCTACATTTGGCATTTTATATATCAATATTTTATGTCTGGCCTGTCATCATTTGTTTTTGATACATTCATATTTTATATTTCTATATATATATAAAGCTTGCTTTAACTTCAATATTTAATGGCCCGTTAATGTTAATTAATGGCCTGGTTTCACAGACAATGCTTAGATTAAGCCAGGATTAGGCCTTAGTCCAATTAGGACATTTAAGTAGCTTTTATAACCATGCCTTAGAAGAAAAAAAAAAAAACATTACTGGGGTGCATCTTGAGACAAAACAAGTTGCCTTCAGATAAAACAGCTCAAACATGGCATTTAGTCTGGGACTGTGAAACTGGGGGAATGTGTTATTGGCGCGTTAAACTCAACTCAACTAGCCCTAAATTTAACACAGCATGAGTTGCAGTCTGAACACGGTTTTCCACCCCCTTTTGATTGACAGGATATAATCATGCGATTTTTGGCCAATAGATCAGTGCATATTTATATACATATATTACTGATCATTAGATGATATATGGATGATTTAATGATTCATAAATAAGTGTAAAAAATTATATAAACATAAAATTTGCCAAATAAATTTGTTGTAGAATTAGCTGTAAATAAAACCAAATGTGCATGTTAGACATTTTAGCAACGAAAGTGACCGGGCATTTATTTATCAGAAGTAGAGAGAGTAAGAAACTGAATGTGAAAAGATAAGAAGAAGAGAACAGGAAATGAGTGGGAGAGAGTGAGACAGATTTGATGTGGAAGATAAGGGTAGAGGCTGTGGATAAATGTCTCTATTGAACTATATGAGGTACTTAAGGCAGAATATAGCGGCTAAAAGGGGTTAGAGCATATGTATCATTCACAGGTTAATGGGGAGAATGACAGAAGTGATGAGTCATTCTGTGAAATGGGCTTTTGGCTCAGGACAAAAGAGATCTGACATACATACATTTGAGAAGGACTGATGAGAGAGGCAGACATGGAATCGCCCTCTCATTTAGAAACCCCAAATGCATTATCCATAAATTAAGACCAGTCGCACACGACACTGCTTCAAAAAAAAAAAGCTCTTGATATTGTTCTTTATTGCAATATTTCCTATGGAACAGGAAGTTTAGGCAGGACATATCGAAACGGGCAGGGCATTTAACAATCCAGAGAGCATTTGATTGGACAAAAATCTGTGTAGTACAAGATGAGTCATCAAAATGTTTGCACATTTTTAATGTGCATGTCTATATTTATACACTCTCTCACACACACACACACAATACTTTACGACATGGTTAGTTCAGGTTGTAAAAATATCATTGTGATGTGTGGCTCCCCAAAAGCTTAATATTTGATATTTGTGAACTTGTAAAAAAAAAAAAAAAAAAAAAAACATTTTGAAAAATATATTTCAAAACATTGTTGAAAAAAGAATGATTCAAGGTGTAAGGGAAAAATATTAATTTCTAGTTGATGGTTGCACTATTAAATGCTTATATCAATTTCACACAATCTCCTTCGGGGTTGGTCTACAAATTGACATCACGACTTAACAGTTCTGTTATGTGAGACAATGGGAAAGAGGGAGACTCAAAGATAAAAAAAGTGGAACGTAAAAAAGAAAGAAAGTATGGCCGGCAACAATCATTGGCTCATCGCGGTTGAAGTGAAACAGTCTTGTACTTATAGGACAATTAATATTTCTATAGCTACATCAATCTTTCAGTGAGATTGATTTCAGGATAACTGGTGTGGATTGTGAATGTCACAGCAGGAAGTCATGGAATGAAATCAATAGGAGGTCAGGTGACCCTGTCTGTACTCCCAGACAGACTGCTGATGCGACGCAGACCGGTTGGAGCTTCAAAGTAGATTGCAGCTCAGCTACATCAAGATTCTGGTCCCACAGCACACGAGGGGTCCGGTCAAGTCACTCCGAAAGCTCACTTTCATCGATGACCAGATTGATTCCAGAAGACAATTACATTTTTCTTCAGTAAGAGTAATCTTACCCTTTTAGGGATGGGACACTATGGGATCACAACAGAAATACCAGACACTTTGAAAACTTTCCATGAAGAGTGATAGATGAGAACTTTCTAGTGGTCAACTGATATGGGGTCTTCAATGATCCATGCCATAGCGAATGGCTGCTATAATACTGCTATATTACTGGGTATGATCCTTTAAAAAAATAATACTCTGAAAGTAGAAATCCTGCTTCAAAACTTGGTCTACACCGGACGTGACAGCTGTCGCGTCGCAAAAGTTTGAGACTGTCTACACAGCGACCATTGCAAATCCAGTCAGAAGTAGTGTGAGTGCTTGAAGTATGTTATACATAAAATAGGGCATCAGTTTAATGTCGGGAATTTGTCATGTCGCGTCGCGCCACATCTAGTGTAGACAGCATCACTGATTATAATGGGTTATAATGCGTCGGAGGAATAAGAGGCCCTCTACCGAGGGCTATCCAGAACCACCGCCAGGCATCACAGAGGAGTTCACCCAGCTGGTGGAGGACCGAATGGTAATGCGTTTTGGAAAGTGGACCGAGATTTCTTTTCTTTTCTTTCCTCTCTCCCCACTCTCGTCTGTCTCTCCTTATCCTTCCGTCTCCTTTTCTCTCGCCTCGTTTGTCCTTACCCCCAGGTGCAGTGGCCGCCGTGACTGTAGAGCGCAGTCTCGAGGGTTAGGGTTAGGGTCTTCATAATTATTTATGTGGCAAAATGATGTATAATAAGTGGTGTGACTGTATACCGTATCTCTTAAATGTCCGTCTAGTTTGAACTTGCCGCGCTAGCAATTGCTCTCTCCGTGGAAGCTTTGCGTTTAAAGACCTAATAAAAAAATTCAACTCAGATCAATATTTCTCAATTATTTTCAATTAATTGAAAATAATGCTTCGCGTCGGGGTCCTCTATTCTGAGATAACAACCGGGTGAATGTACATTATCCCTTACATAACATACCGCTGGATGGCGCGATGTACCAATCAGAATCAAGCAATTCCACAGAGCCATGTAATAATTAGATAGAAAAAGACTTCATTCATGATTAAGTAGTATCGTATTTAATGGAAACATTTTTTTTACCGTTAGTTACGTGAGGCAAAAAAGGATAAACTGAAATTCAAGGCACTGCAACACAACTTTTGCTCACGTATTTGAAAGCTGTATTAAGGGTAAACATCATATTATGCGACTTAAGTGACGACCTACTAGGTTCGTTCTACCTTAAGAACAAATGGTTCAACCGAATAAAGTACAGAGTTAGATACAATCTAGCTAGTAGTTACTAAGCCTCTAGTGTAGTGTTGTCCAAGTACCGGTACTTCAGTACCAAGTCGGTACTGAAAATGTGACGATACCAGCATTTCTGTAGTACCGGGTATATTCGGTACCCACTAATAGGCAGCTGCTTTAAGTCGCTTCCGTTTTTTTATCTAAGCGTGGGGCTCCAGACTAACTTTTTTACTTGGACCACTGTATGTAGCCGATATATACCACGATATAGTATATATATATATATATAGTGTCTGTGTATATTAAACTGCAAAAAGACTATTTAAATATTAACCCTGCATATTATGCTTGTCTCTTTGTGAATCAATGGCGCAGATGCACAGTTTCATTTACCTCACACACACACACACACACACACACACACACTGAAGCTTTTCAGTCTCTGCTGCCTCACGATATGATGACATAATGAAATTCCTCTCCAGAGCCGCTCTGAGAGTCACTTCATGAGCATTTTACCGTTTAATTTGAGAAAAAAACTATCGTCATATCATACACACACAGAAACTCAAAAGGTCTTCACGGCAACCCGTCAAAATAAAAGTTCGGTTTAACTTGAAGAAATTGACATAAATAATTCTATTAGGCTACTGTACAGTAGATTTAGCTACGTCTCCATGGGATTTTTTTAATAAGCAATATTTACGTTTAAACAGCATTTAATGCTTATATGTATTATTTACTTATGATTACCATCATAAATAAAGTCATTGAATTGAATTCAATATTTTTTTCAAATAGTTAAATAAAATAGAAAAATAGTTCCAACAGATTTTGCTGTGGTACCGAAATTGGTACAGAGAACCGTAAAATTTGAATGGTATCGGTACCGACTACTGGAATTTTGGTACCGTGACATCCCTACTCTAGTGTGGACTTTACATTCCAATTTAAGAAAGAACTTGGGAATGGCTGGTGCAACTCTACCTTGAAAAGGGTCTGAACGATTCACACAGTGTAAATATACTTTCCTTTGGGGTGATTGAAGCCTGGTTTATTGAATTATTGAAGCTACACACCTGGAAGTTGCATAAAACCGTTAGATCGGAACTTGCAATTTTGCAAAGTGTCTGGCCTGCTATTTTTGTGCGCAAAATTCATCAGAGTGTCACTGAATGGACTGTGAACAAAATGCTGGATTCATGGCAAAGAGATTGCATTAACATGCAGTCACAGGATTCATCAACATTCACTTGTCCATGGAATGTAAACCAAAATCATTCTGCCACATTACAAGTGTAAATCAATATCTGTAGCCCTATTATTTCCTACCCATCAATGCTTCTGTCCATTACAGCTGTCCATTAGATAAACAACCATAAAGATGTTTTTGCTACCTTACAAAACATTCCCAATATGGTTGGCTTGCCCAACATCCTTTTTAACCAGACAAATAGGGGAAAAAATGGCAACTATTCACCACATTCCTATCTGACGACCAGACGGGGATATTAAAGGGCCAAAATGAACTCCATTGTGGGCTTGCTTTGCCCCACCTCAACACATTTAATTAGCTTTTCTCCCATCAGATTCCCTGGGAAAAGAAGGGGAAAAGGCAGTAGGCTAAAAGACAGGTTGCTTTGTGAGATCGAGAGTACGGAAAAACGGGAAGCCAACTGTTAGATGCAGATGGTCTGAGTGTCAAGCCAGCACACAATGCACAGAGCAGTGCAGGAAGATAATAAACAAAGTAATGACACATAAGGAGAGAACGCTGGAACGAGAAAAGCATAGGAAGAGATGAATGGATGCTAAAAGAGTCAGAACAGAATGAGTGATCAACCCATCAGGGCATACGAACTCTCAGCACATCTGCTCAGTGCCCACCGTGGGGTGAGCAGTCTGCATTCTCCTTAATCTCTGACACAAATCACAATTAGTTACTCTGATCTTTTAAAGGGCTGAGCCGAGAGCTTTTCGTCTAGAATGTAAGAAAATCAATACAATACATTATGCATGCTGGGCAGGCAATCTTACCAAGACCTGCCTTGAGCTAAATCTGGATTGGGACAGGATTTCAAGCATGCCCACCGCTTGCTTTCATACAAGAATACATTTACTAATCAAAACGATGAATTCTAAGTCCTTCAGTGACTGCTCACACGTTTAAGACTTTAAAAAGTTTGTGTTCAATAGCCGAAAGTAAAAGAGTCGGAGTGCAAGAAAAAAAGCATTGAAATCCCTTTATGCTCCAATGAACTCACATGAAATTTCCAGGGATAAGTCTTGATTAAGATGACAATCCCATCCATCTGGGAGGGTGCAGGACATTTGGGAATTTGGAAGGAAACTATTCCACAGAGCATTAGAGGAACTTTCCATTAAAATGATCTCAGAATGGTTAAGCAGATTGTCTTTAATGGGTCTGGAAGAACATTTTATCGCTCAGATGATGAGTTCATAGCTTAGGCGAGTTAATGGACTTCTCGGTTATGATTTACATTCAATTTACTTTTAAGTTCAGTTTAATATAACACATATGTAATTATACATTTCCTTGCATGGTTGCCACATTTTAGTTATAATTACTAAAGTTCTATTATAAAAAAAGCTTGATTGCCTAATATTTGTTAGTTTAGCTGTTATGCTAAAGATAAACTGATTTAATTTGCAATATAAATGCGATATGTGAAAACTTGTTAAATGCGATATTCGAGATGCGATATGATATTGCTTTAAGTGTGTAAAATCTATTTAAATTGCATTTAAAAATATTTAAAAACTGATCTGGTCTGATCATGTAACTAATATACTGTATGTGTTTCACATTCTTTCTTGGAAAAGAAAGTATTCTGAAATTCTGAAAGGAACATCAGTGTTTTAGCATGACATAAAAAGTAATGTTTCAAATCTGACAATGTAATTTTAACATCAATGTAAATAAAAAAATAAAACAACCTAATACCAATATTTAAATACCAACAGCTCTTTGCTCAACTTGGTAATATATAGTTTTATCAACCTAGAACTTAACATCAAGAACATCCAGGTAAACAATAACACCTGAAACTAGGGGTTGATGATTTGTTTTTTTTCCGCATCAGCAGTTAAAACTAATAACAAATGGGCAAATTACAAACAATAGGACAATTACAATAAAACAAAGATACAAACGAAATAAAAAGAGCTCTAAGTTTGTATAGCCTAAGCTGGCGAGTAATAAAATGGTGATCCTATTGCCAATGTGTGCGTAGAGCGTTGTCTGGGGAAGCCAAGCAGGAGACTTGCTCTGCATTTTATCCAATAGCTGAGATATCCCATTTGTGATTTGTCATTCCTACATGCATCTACAAGACAGAAACTGTATCAGCAGTAGCAGACCTCAAAACAGCAGTTGACCTCACACTTACCAATGTTCACCTCATCATCCGTTTCTGCATCACCAATGCACTCAAACTGGAACTCCTGTAAAGACTGGGAGAACTTCTGCACAGCTGCTGAGAGGTCTGAAACAGAGAAAGAGAGATTTATTTCCCATGAATGTTCCGCAAGAGTAACGCAAGTAAAGAATAATTGACGACGGGCCTTTGAATTATTAGAAAATAATGCACACCGCGACGCGAAGTGAAGTTATTAATGCAATTATTACAGAGAGAGAAAGATTAAGCACGTGTGAATTACCTAAACTTAGTCTGTGCATCTCTCAACAGTGTTCGGCAGCAGCGTCTCCTCAGTACTTACAGCGAAACGTTTATCTGCTTAAAGAACAGCGCTGTTACTACCTCACTAGTGAGAAATGTCATCGCTTTTAAGTTGCTAGCGCTGACAACATATTCCTGTGCGAGTGTGTGTCAGTACTGTATGTGTGTGCGTTTAAGTGGGAGAGAATGTGTTTTTTCCATAATTTTGTGACAAAGTGTGTCGAAATTTGTTGTTTTTATCCTATTTACTATATTTATTTGCTTGGTCAGTGTCTTTTTTTTTTTTTTTTTTTTGCTGTTGTAGTCTAACGATTTTAAAATAACTGAAATCATTTGGCGAAGTGATATGGACATGTAATGCGGTCAAGACCTGCCTGGAACTACTACTGTGTGTTTTCCTGAAATATAATTGCACACCTTAGAACGTTCATCAACCAATCAGATTCAAGCACTCAACAGCCCCGTAATATAAGGTTTAATTAAAGGTGCTCTAAGCGATGCCACGCGTTTTTTGGGCCAAAACATTTTTTGTCACATACAGCAAACATCTCCTCACTATCCGCTAGCTGCCTGTCCCCTGAACACACTGTAAAAAACCGCGGTCTCTGTAGACACCACAGGCTCCACAAACGGCAACAAAAACAAACTGGGCTCACCCGCTAGGGATGCAACGATTAACCGATTTCACTATTAACCGCGCTTTAATTCGTCACGGTTAATTCATCGTAAAGGCTCCGCAACACCGCGTTTCTGTTTCACGGAACGGAAATGTTGCATCTTGCGCAAAATGAAAACAAATTCATTATAAGAGCTTATAAGAGACACGGAGGCGGAGCTCATAGGCCATTACGCACGCACGCTGGATTAACAATGGCAGAGGCACCTAGCAGCGAAACTCTGTTTCCTCCAAAGAAGCGCCTGAAGTCGGCAGTTTGGGATATTTTGGGTAACGTTACACAAAGAATGACCAGGGCGTCATTGAAGATGACGGATCACCTATTTGCAAAACGTGCTGTAAAAAGGTTGCTGCTAAAGGATCGAATACATCAAATTTGATGCAGCACCTGCGGGATCACCACCCAGCTTTGCACGCTCAAGTAAAGGTAATACATTCCGTGGCAAATGTATTAAAGTTAAATTCCGTGGCAAATTACTTAAAGGGGGGGGTGAAACACTCAGTTTCAGTCAATCTCATGTTAATCTTGAGCACCTATAGAGTAGTATTGCACCCCTCATATCTCCAAAAAGTCTTTAGTTTTATTATATTTATAAAAGAAAGATAGGCAGTTCCGAGTCTTTCCGGAAAAAACCGAGTGGCTGGAGCCTGTGCTTACGCGCCGATAGCTAACAGCACACAGACATTTGAAGCAGTTTTACTCACGTTTCCAACGCACGACCGTTAACCTTTATCGTTGGGACTGCTCCATCCTTAAGCATTAGACGATCTGCAAATCCGGCGTCGAACTGGCCTTGTTTATAAAACAATCATCGTCGAAATGCACTAGCAGCGAGCACAGCGCTTTGATGGTTTCGCTCACTCTGGTCTACTACGGGTGCGCGCGCGCCCTCCCGAGAGAAGTGCCCTAGTTAGGACCCAAAGTTTTGAAGTCAAAAGCCAGCTAGAGTTTTTTAGTTTTCACTTTGGTGTTTCTACTCGGGTCCAAAAAGAAAAAAAAATACACACAATGAAAATACAAAACAATTTTGTAATATAGTTGATCAAAAGAGCCTTTCAGGCAGAGGTCCAGCAGCCTTTGACTACATTTGTTTTCTTTAAATGGAAATTCTTAGCTAATATGTAGCTTATATTTAATTCCAAATAGACAAAGGCTATTTTTATTTAGATTGTTATTTATTTTCAGTGTTAAAGTATTACTTATGTTTTAGTCAAAAATCTTTTTTTCACTTTTCTTTAATTCCAAAGAGAGAAATGGACTTTTGTTTGTTTGTATTATTATTTTGTGGTGTATTATTTGGTTGCTGAGCAGCAATAAATAACACTTTAAAATATAAGGAGTTTTCGTGTGATTTTATAAACTAATAGTGTTGTGAAATTAATGAATGCAAAATAATCGTGATAACCGTGAAACCGTGATTATTCCTCAGACTATAATCGTACCAGAAAAAATCTATAATCGTTGCATCCCTATCACCCGCACCACGAAACACAACAAACAGTGCTCCAGCCAATCACCGACAAGAAGTATTTGAGGGTGGGGTTTGGGGGGTTAGTGCGCATACACATGAAGGGGGTGTGTGGAGGAGAGAAAAGCATGAAGAGGGAAGTTTGAATTATGGCCGACACACGACCAAAGAGACGACGTTCCGATGAACAAATTGCAAAGAAGAGGGACAAGGATAAGGAACGCACGAAGTACCGAATTTACATCGGAAAAACCTTTTGAAGGTGGCGAGAACTCCGCCGGCAGAAGGGCTTCCGATCCGACATTCAGTTGCTCTGTTTTTGCAGAATAGATAAATCCATCTTTCTTTCTAAACTGTGTGGTGGTGGCGCAGTGGATAAGACACATGCCTTTGGTGTGAGAGACCCGGGTTCGAATCCACTGTGAGACACCAATGTGTCCCTGAGCAAGACACTTAACCCCTAGTTGCTCCAGAGGCGTGCGACCTCTGACATATATAGCAATTGTAAGTCGCCTTGGATAAAAGCGTCAGCTAAATGAATAAATGTAATGTAAATGTAAACTGACGTTCATGTTCGCCAATCCAACACAAGGATGTAATTAGCTAGAACTATGCAGTCAGCGTTAGCTTTGGTGAATACAACATATAACGTTATGTTTCTAGCAGCTAGCGATCAATCTCTATTGTAAATGATCAAGCAAATTCACAGTAACGTAGGGCGACAATTTGTGTGAATGGTTATTTTCATCCACTGTTTGTTATGAATTTGAATTTGAATTTATAGGCTATTGACAACTTTGACTAAATTTGTTTACGACGCCGCCGTTGTTTATGCTCACTGGGAACCGCGAAGCTAACGTTATCTTGCTATTATTGCGTCCTTGTATGGGAGCTATTATCAGAATCAGAATCAGAATCAGAATCAGAAAGAGCTTTATTGCCAAGTATGCTTGCGCATACGAGGAATTTGTCTTGGTGACAGTAGCTTCCAGTACACATACAATATAAAGTGACAAGACAAGTGACAAGTAACATAGGTATAAATAAAAAAAAATAAAAAATAAAAAATAGAAAAAATAAAAATAAAATAAAAATAAAAGATTATAAATTATAAATAAAGTTATAAGGTGCTATAATGAAATGTCTGAGGGAAGTATTGCACATGTTTGTTCCACAGTAGGGGAACATTTAAGTGTTCATGAGGTAGATGGCCTGGGGAAAGAAACTTTTCCTGTGTCTGGTTGTTTTTGTGCTCGGTGCTCTGTAGCGTCGACCAGACGGTAACAGTTCAAACAGAAAGTGTGCTGGGTGTGACGGGTCCAGAGTGATTTTGCGAGCCCTTTTACTCACTCTGGATGAGTGCAGTACTTTGAGTGTGGGAAGGGTAGTGCCAGTGATTCGCTCAGCAGTCCGAACTATCCGCTGTAGTCTACGGAGGTCGGTTTTAGTAGCAGAGCCGAACCAGACGGTGATGGAAGTGCAGAGGATGGACTGGATGACAGCTGAGTAGAACTGTACGAGCAGCTCCTGTGGCAGGTTGAATTTCCTCAGCTGACGCAGGAAGTACAGTCTCTGTTGGGCTTTCTTCACAATAGAGTCTATGTGAGTGTCCCACTTCAGATCCTGAGAGATGGTGGTGCCCAGGAACCTGAATGACTCTACTGCAGTCACAGTGCTGTCCATGATGGTGAGTGAAGGGAGTGCAGGGGGGTTTCTCCTGAAGTCCACGATCATCTCCACTGTTTTGAGCGTGTTCAGCTCCAGGTTGTTATAACTGCACCAAAGAGCCAGCTGCTCCACCTCCTGTCTGTACGCAGACTCGTCACCGTTCCGGATGAGTCCGATAACAGTAGTGTCGTCCGCAAACTTCAGGAGCTTGACAGAGGTGTCTTTAGAGGTGCAGTCATTTGTGTACAGGGAGAAGAGCAGTGGTGAGAGAACACATCCCTGTGGAGCACCGGTGCTGATGGTGCGGCTGTCGGACGTGATTTTGCCCATTCTGACTAGCTGTTGTCTGTCTGTCAGAAAGCTGGTGATCCATATATCCTCAGGAAACGATTTTAAGATAATGTTTCTCTTTTTCTGCATTCTGTTCTGCAATATATAAAACCCTTTATCTAACTTGGCGACATTACACATTGAATGAAGTATCAGTAAAACTTAACTTTGTTTGTAGTGACTATTTTGACTTTCCTTTATGCCGGAAGGGAGGGGAGGAGGGAGGAGACGGGATGAGGAGGAGGGAGGGTCTAGCTAGCCTCCGTTTTGTTTGACAACAATTCGAATGTCAACAAGAAGTTTCGACTCCCGGGATCGCTTAGAGCACCTTTAAGGTGACAATCAATTTAAGTTCAGGTTTTTTTTCCATTCCAATGCTCTACTTTACCATTGTTTTATGATGTAAACACGCTAGAAAGACGTCTTTAACTGTTGGCTCGCGTGTCGCATATTTTGCTCCACTCAAGTTAAAAGAAGTGCAACTTAAAAAAAAACAAACACGTTTCTAGACCTTGCCCTTTTTTTTCATCCCACTGACCTGCGTCTCACGTTTTTAACAGCAAAAACCCATTCTGTGTGAACCAGCCCTGACCGAACTATATCATGGTGCATAAATGCATTCAAAGACTTTAAAAACACATGAAAGCTAACTTTGAGCTTGAATCAAACAAAAATCTATCCACTTCAGTCAAAGGTGTATCCTCTATTCAACATGAAGCTAGGAGTCTGTACAAAAAGACAAATAAATAATCTTCACTCCCTGCTGAGAGTAAATGAGCTCTCATTTGGCGTGCTAAACGCACATCTCAGTCATGAAGAGTGGGCGGAAAGGACTCGATCAGGAAACGCTAAGCAACTCAATCAAAAAAGGTAATGAGACTGCAGAGAAAAGCCATTTCATCATGTCTTAAAGAGGTGATAGACCCGACTGCTCCTCCAAATACCAACAAAAGCCTTCAAAAGCTCTCTGACAAAGAAAACTCTGAAAAGGGTTTCTCATTACTTTCTCCTTAAATCTTATTTTTGAAAGAATGTAGGGTTGGAAAATGGCTCTTTCAAGCTTAAGAGCAAAAGATTTGTCAAAAGAGCAATACGTAGGGATTCACGACGGGGCGGGGAAGAATACTTACTTTGCACTTTTGACTGTTGGTTTGATAAATTATTCATTGACATCTATCAAGAGAGGCCACAAGGACGCATTGCAAGGCTCATTACATAGACCAGCGCTAATACGCAGACTGACACTGATCTGCTGCAACAGAGGCTTGTAATTCCAGAAAGATCAAAAGTTCACTCCATATAATTCGCAGTCCTGTGGCTTCTTTGCTTTTAGGTTCAATGCAAGTGTAATTTGGGGCATTATGGTTCACTTATAAAATATAGGCTATCCATAGCATTGGCATTGAACACTGAAAAAAGCTAAGAGGAAAAGTGAACATAAGGTTTTATTTGTGGCCATTTTTCCTTTTGATTTGCACTTAATGACTTTTGTTTTTATCTAAATAATTTTCTTTTTTTGTGTGTGCATCATACAGTTTCAGCAAACTGTAATTTGTGTTCATTTTCTGCCCACTTTTTGACCTTACATGAAGGTAAGAGTAGACAGAAATAACATTTCTGTAATGTCTGGCTCTCTGAGTCTCACGTATCAAACATACAGAATGCAGTTTAGATCATACAGAGGTCACTAGGAAGGACACAGAGAACACTGCAATCCCACATTTAGTAAACACTGGAACATCCCACTTCCAGAGTTCAATTCCAAAGGTTACAGATTATATATGAATAAATTAGCCATGATTCCTAACTAAAGAAAACAGTGCAGTAAAGGACAACAGGATGTGGTGTGATTTTTCCCACACTCCATAACATCAGGGTACAATGTTACATATCTTATAACATGAACAGTGTTCCTTTAAAGGAGTCATGTATACACTTCTGTTGCATTTTCCCTAAAGTTCCACTTACAATAGTTAGTCAATGTTTGTCATAAAAGTTCGAAATTTACAGTGAAATATACACTGAAATATAGATGTTCATGACCATTCTTTCCTTTATCTGGCCTAAAGAATTAACAAGGTTGTACTATATCTGCTACCTTTCAGATATATAACCCCACATTTTGTAGAATAATCTGTGGTTTGTTATTCTCTTGCACCTTTATTTAACTGACTAAACTATGAAGAAATTATTTCCAATGTTTTCACTGGCCAACATAAGTGTATTTTGTAAATATTGACAAATTTTGATTTTGATGGCTGCAACACACTCCAAATAAGTTGGAACACAGGCAAAATAAAAGTGAAAAAAAAATTATAATATAGAGAATATAGAATTATCCAAGTTAAACGTTTTGAAACAGTCTACAATGAACAGGTGAACTGGTAACATGGTTTTGTGATTGGGTATAAAATGAGCATCCTTTGCAAGCAAAGATGGGTCATCACGGCTCACCACTTTGTACCAAATTTTATGAAAGAATTGTCTAACAATTAAAAATGTTCTCAATGGCAAGATTGCAAAGAATGTAGGTCTTTCCCCATCTACCATACATAATATTGTGAAAAGATTCAGGGAATTAAGATAAATCGCAGCCTGTGTAGGTGACGGCAGGAGACCTCCGTTGAATGTGCATGACCTTTGAGCCTCCAGATGGCACTGAATAAGAAACTGTCAAGTTACTCTGTTAAAAAAAAAAAACGTTGTCACTTAACAGTCTGCCTCTGCATCAAGAAATGCAACTTAAATCTCTGTTTATGCAAGGAGAAAGATATACATCAATTCTTTGCAGAGATGCGGCTGAGTTCTCAGGGCCTAAGCTCATCTCCGACGGTCCAAAAGACAGTGGAAATGTGTGCTGTGGTCAGATCCATGTTTCAGATTGTTTTGGGGGGAAAACAGAATCAATTTCCCAGTCCCAAAGCCGAAAGGGACCATCCAGATTTTCATCAGCAACAGGTGCAAAAGCAAACATCTGTCATGGTATGGGGTGCATCAGTGCAAACGGCATAGGTGACTTGAAAATGAGTGAAGGTACCACTGATGTGGAAGTGTATATTGGGATTGTACAGAGATATACAGTATATACTGCCATCAAGATGACATCTTTCCTGGGAAGCAAGACAATGTCAGGCCTCATTGTGCATCTGCTTCAACAGAGTGGTTTCTTAGACACTACACTGCAGAGTGGATGTGCTTGACTGGTCTGCCTGCAGTCCAGATCTGTCTATTATTGAAAATGTATGACCCATCATGAAAAGGTGAATCAGACAATTACCATGAACTCTTGAGCAGCATCAGGAGAGATTGGGGAAAAATTCCTCTTGCAAACTGCAACAATTAGTATCCTCAATTCACAAAGGAATTAAAAGGAAACACTTTCAGGACGAGTTTTTTTTCCAGCTGATAAATGATAAAAAACATTGATAGGCAATCAGAATCCACTGACTTTTAAAGCGGCAGATAACATAACAATGCATGCTTATAATAAACAGGGTTATCATCCTTTGATGTGGACGATAATATAGTTATTGTTATTACTTTTACAGTAGTTATCACTCTTGGTCTTTAGAAGTGATTGATAATGAATATTAAATGCTAAATCAATCCTAGAATTGAAATGAATTTGAGTTGAGGTTGCAAACAGAATGTATAATTGCAATTCAAATTTGAATGTAAAGAAATACAATTCAAATTCAAAGAAATTCATAAAACTAACAGATTTCTATTTGCAAATGTCTTGCTTCCTATTGAAAGAACTGGCTTAAGTCTAGTCATGGCTTCTAACTGAGATAAACACAGGAATTTACTCCAGGATCAGGTTTCATCTGTGGCCTTATGCGTCACCCACTGCACTGAGAGCGCATAACAAGGTTATCCACTGATGTGTTGAGTGAGCATGTATATCATCTCATGGCATGCACAAGCTCCGAGACTCCAGGGTGCTGGTCAATAATCTGTTTGAGATGCGAGTCTGCTCAGTCAAGCTGAATAAGCCCCATCAATAATGCAGTGCCCTTCACCTCTCGTACCGCCAGACAGCATCACCACTGCAGCGCTGATCCACAACTACAGTACTTTCCTCAAGCCTTCCGTGAGAGCGTTAACGTATAACAGGCCGGGCTTTTTCCGAGATCAGAGGTTGTTCAAATGAAAGTGGGTGTCTTGAGGGTTGTTACTGCCGTTATTAAGAATCGAACCAGCAACCTTCGGGTTACCAAACAGACTCTAACCATTAGGCCACAACTGCCCCCAAAGCCGTGAAAAATCTCCCTAGTGGCCATTCCTTCCTGCATTACTTCAGCTCTCCAAACGGTCTCTTTATCTCTATAGGTAATGGCTCGTAGATCTGCTGTCCGTCTCCACAGAGCTGTCACTTTGTGCTGCTTTCGTTTCTTCCTCTCACCTATTAAGTGTAGAACATGCTGCCCGTCACAAAATTCTGCCTTCATGCCTTTAGGGAATCGCTGAGTCAGGATTGTAAATGGTGAGTTCTTGGCTCTGTTTCAAACCCTAGTGAGCTTCCTCACTGCCTACTGTCTATAAGCAGTTGCCATCTAAGAGTATCAACATTGTAAGTGATTGAATTGAAATGATCTTCTTAGAAAGCAACTTCATTAATAGTCACACATTTGTAAAGATACACATATAATCTGTTTTACTTATATATTTTTTCCCATATTTAAGTTTTTTTTGGGGGGGATATCATCTTTATAATATCATATCATGGATAAAACGATAAACTTTATTCAACGTAACAGCCATTCATGTTCAAATGAGAGATGTAGTTTAAGCTTGATGCTAAGAGACAAACTCACTGAGTCACGTAGTGGAAATCCCAAAGATATCATTTTTCTTTACATTAATGAAATAAGAGCCTTACAACTGCATGTCAACCAAGGGTATGTTTACACGCAACGATGTGTTCTAAAAACGGAAACGTTTTGCCTTTGCATTTTTCACGTTGACAAAATGATCCCCGTTCACACGGATCGGCAAAAAAACGACAAAAAATGCTGTATTATGCTGCCAGGCCAGTAGTTGGCGATGTCAGAGACTAAACGTAATAAGCATGACGTCACTGTTTTTGTAGTTTACACGGAAACAATAACGGTATCGTTTTCAGAAACTTGCATTTTGAAACCAGTTTTCAAAAGTTTTAGTTTTCAGGCCCCCAAAAGTCGTTGTCGTGTAAATAATTATATAACGTACAAAAAAGTTTTACGTTTTCAGTCGAAAACGGTGTCGTCTAAACGACCCCTAACTCTCAAGAGTATTAGTAGATTGTTATGTTAGGGTTAGATGTTAGGGTTCGGGTTAGTAGAATAAGTTTTATTATTAATAAGTGTTATGTTTAATTTTCTCTCTGTTGCTTATGCTCATTAGTCATATAAAGCTGCTATTCACCTGTTTGATGCACCGAAAGAATGGCCACTGTATGCATGATATACATTACTACAGTATGTACTTCACTATTAATTGGCATCCACATACAGCTCTGTGGAAATTAATTAATTAGCCTAACCGTTTCAGTACAAGTTTTGCGTAGCATAACACAGAAATCCATGGGGGGAAAATACATTACACAATAAACACGTTTAAAAATGTATCGGATGACAATGATGAGATGTGCATGTCATTTGCTGCAGACGCTGTTAAATATAGAGCTGTCAGCAATCTAAAATAAGACAATTTCAAGATAGACTCTAATTAAACAATAAACTATGTATTTACTGTTTTATTTGAGAACCACACAAGAGACTCAAATTACTAGACAAACCTCTGACTGAACATGTGAAGGATACAGATTTGAGGGTGTGGAAAGATTCAGATACGTTTGAAACCATGTAGCAATACAGTGAATCAGAATTCATGAAACAAAAAGGTAGCCTCTCTGAAATCGTAATTGGTCAACAAACAGCTACATTAAAATGCTGCAGCAAAAGCATTTGCATTTTTCCACTATGTCCTTGAGACTGACAATACTCAACAGATTTTTTAAAGAGTATAATCTTTAGTTAGCAATCGAATGTAACTGCTTATTCCAATAATCTGACATTAGCATGTGGCTGAGATAACAACTTGATAAATAAGCTCAAAAGAAATATTCAAAACAATTATTAGAGAGAACAATTTTTATAGATGCTTTCTGGTACTTAATAAAATACATATTCATATTCAACATGTCTGCACTGCAGTCTGGGATTGCATTCTCTCAAAGAGAGATTTTGGGCCAAACTAGGAATGTTTTAAGACCACAATTTAGTTTGACGTTTTGGAACAGCCTGTGCATCAGAAGCACACCTGCTATGATGCCTAAAGATGTTGCCTAGGAAGGAAGGCATCTCAGTAGTTTTACAGATTCAGACAGTTGGTTTAATGAACAAGAGTAACACTGTTCACATCACTGCATGATAGGACATACACCAGTAAGAATGAGTATTATGATTTTGCATATTTGCATATGTTCACAATGGGTTTTAATAATTAATGAGTGAGGATCAGATGGAAAACTGTATTCAAAAAAGTTGACAGAGCAGTATGAGCTGTCACAAAGCATTTCACTCTCAAACTGACTTACAAAAGCTGCAAGGGAACATAAAACCACCTGGAACCAATCCCAATAACACACACACACACACACACACACACACTAAAAGACAGTATGTGTCATTACCTACCCAGTTTCAGGGGTAGAAAAGAAAATCCCCTTACAAGACAATAAGAGCTCAAAGGGCAAAACCAGACAGCAGAACAGGAGCATGTTCTCAAAAGGTCACATACATCCACCCTGCTGCCTCTCGAACCTTACTAGATTTATTTACTTATTTCTTTTCATTTGGTGTTTGTCACAAAAATATATCATGGTTGTGACGCGAGACCACGCATAGGGCCTCAGAAGACTTGGGAAATTACTTTATGATGCTTTTCTGTCTTTTTTGGAGCTTGATAGATTTGGCTGAACTATCCCTTTAAACACGATCCAATGTGCACAGAACATGCATGTCGGCACTTATCAACATTCCTGTTATGACATTAACAAGCACGATGCATCTGCTGGGTAATTTTGCTGCGAGTGTAATTACAGGGCATGCTGTGGAACCTGGCAGAGGCAGTGTGCACATTGACGGGCTTCCAGCCTGCTTTTATCACAGGTTTTATCTGATGTCACACCTCCACACAGCCTGCCATGGAAGAGTGCCTTCATAGCTCACTGCCTGTTGGGGAAAGGACATTTCCTCCAGGCCCTGTTACAAACAACAAGCCAAAGAGAGAGTGACGGTGCGTGTGTCTAATAGTGTACTGCAGATAGTGGGTGGCTGCGTGTATCTGTTTATTTTTTTATTTTTTTTATATAAGTGTGGGTGTGTAGCAAAAAGGAATTTCAGTTCTGTCTTTACATTCCAAAATGTTTCATCAGTTAGTCAATAATGTCGCAAATGACACCTTTTATAGTGATAAAAACACCATCTAACACGCAAGTCTCTGAAAAAAACTAAACAAATAGAGAATGAGAGTTTTTCGCTGTAAAACTTACTTAAAGCATGCAGTGTTTTCAGTGAAATCTACTGGATGATACTAAGGGTACATTTACACGACAACGATATGCTTAAAACGGAGAAGTTTTTCCTTTGAGTTTTCCGCGAACAGACAACACAATCGTCAAAACGATCCCTATTCACACCGATCCAGGAAAAAAAAACCTGTATTCTGCTGCCAGGCCATTAGATGGCGATGAAACACTATAGATTGAACACGTAATACGCATGTGCATAACGTCATCATTTTCAGATATTTGCGTTTTTGTTGTTTACACGGAGACCGTTTTCAAAAACTTGCACTTTGAAATTCGTTTTTAAAAGTTTGCGTTTTCAGGCACCAAAAACGGCCAAAACCATAAAAAGTTTTACGTTTTTAGTTGAAAACAGTGTCGTGAAATAGCCCCTAAATTTAATCATCAGTAACAGTATGCTTTGAAATCAAATAAAATGATAATAAAATCCCATTTAACTTCTGTAATCAATTTGAAATGAACCGTTTCACATTTTTTAGTACTCGGACGAAAAAGATGATTGCTGTGACTTTTAAAAAATATATTTCCTTTTTTTTTTTTTTTTGCCATTTTGGGTGGTACCTGAGGTCTGATTGGTTAGCGTAGGACAGCATGCAGAATCCAGACAGGCGAAATAAAGTGAAACTATGGATTTGAAAACACTCAGTGATGCCTGGAAACACTTGGATCGTGAAATGCTTTTGCGTTCTCTCGCAAAATATTTTGTGCAAGTGCAAGATTTGCCGCACCCGTCAGCCATATAACATTATAATGCGAACACTAGGCCTATAATATGTTGTGAATTCTTTATGCTTTAGACGTTGCCCGTTGTGTTCAGTGCGTTGTGATGGGAAGAGTGTATCCATGGGAGGAACACTTTCTGGCTAGCATGTAACTTAGTTCAAGTTCACTTGCATTTTCGTCTTTTTGTGCAGATACAAGTTGTATATATAGATGTACTGAAGTCAGTACATTCGTATATACTGTACATCCCAAATTGTTATTAGGTTAATTTTATGGAAAACTATGTAAATGTTTTGGATTGATGGATTGAAGGATTGATGAACAGCCTCCAGAGTCGTAGTTGAGCAAATGCATAGTGGTGTCTCCAGTGTGTGTACACTCAGAAAACAATGTATTCAAATTTAATTTAACCAAAGTCCCTTTTAAAGCAAGTCAGTTCACTCTGTGGAAATCTTTGGAACAAGTACAGCTACTACCTGATTGAATGTGGAAACATTGAAATTTCTAAAACTGCTTGTCAAAATTAGTGACACTAAAAATGGGAGCTTTGTCAGTTTAAAGGGATAGTTCACCCAAAAATGAAAATGCTGTCATCATTTAATAATTAATAATAATTCATTACATTTATATAGCGCTTTTCTCGGCACTCAAAGCGCTTTACATAGAAGGGGGAATCTCCTCAACCACCACCAATGTTTTTACTCACCCTCATGTTGTTCCAAACCTGTATGATTTCCTTTTTTTCTGCTGAACACAAAAGAAGATATTTTAAAGAAGGTTGGTAATTAAACAGTTGCTGGTCCCCATTGACTTCCATAGTATTTTTTTTTTCCTACTATGGAAGTCAATGGGGTCCATCAGTCTTTTGGTTACCGACTTTCTTCAAAATATCTTCTTTTGTGTTCAGGAGAAGAAAGAAAGTCATACAGGTTTGGAACAACTTGAGGGTGAGTAAATGATGACAGCATTTTCATTATTGGGTGAACTATCCCTCCAGGGGTCAGAAAGTAGAAGTCCTGCCATATGTTTATTCCACCCATAAACTCAGTCAGCTGATTTCACTAATTAGTTCTGTCTCCTGGCTGAAATAGCAAATCCAGGTGATTGGAACAAAATACTGAGGAGGACTTTTACTTTCTGAACCTGGACTTTACACCTCTGGTTTTAGCTCATGTCTAATCTCTCATGTTCATCTACAGTGTATGCTAGCGCATTCCTAAAGAAGAAAAAAAAAATCAGATAGGCCTATACACGTTTATAAAACACTGTGGTTTTTCACTCTCAGTAAAATGGAGCTTGAAAATAAATTCCATTTTCAATATTTTATTGATCTGTAGAATGAGAATGTCCCCTTGTACTATCACAGTCACCAACTGTAGCATATTTTAAAATAATAACTGTATTATTTTCTATAAAATCAAACCATTTTATGTTGTTACGCCCATTGCCAATACACAAAAGAGGGTCAAATACTCACATGGGACCACAGTAGTTACTTTCACTCAAAAACAGTCGAAAATAACATAGGCTAATAAATGTAACAGTTTCGGACGAGCCCCCAATTATGTTACGGCCAGTGCCATAACACAAAAGAGGGTCAACACGAAAGGCTCGGTCCAATAGGGTTTTTATTAACTAACAATAACATAACAAAATTTGGGGGAATAGGGAAACAGAAACAAGGAAAACGAGCGCCACTCGACCGCCGCACCAATCCCGCCTCCCAGATGTTACAATGGGGCTCCTTATATCCACGCTCCTCTTACACGGTCCACAGGTGTAGAGAATCTGCTCATAATAAGACACAGCTAATACACATTTCCAACCACTAGAGGGCAGACAAAACATTAAGAAAGAAAATAGTAACCAGTCAAACTACATGCACATGTAACATATTGCATGCGGCATGCCTAAGCTTTATTTAACGCGAAATGATCATGATCACCTACATAAAATAATATTTGTGTTGCATTCCTTAATGCTTCGGAACGCATTTCTGAAAGTATGTGTCAAACTATTTGCGAAGTACAGAAAGCGATAATACCAATACAAATTTTGATAATAAAAGTGTAGCCTTGTCTAAAATACCTGCTTAAAATGTTGCAGTATCCATTTATCTAACAAACTGCACAGCATTCGGAGTAGACCTATATATTTTCATAAATGTGGACACCAGCAACATCATTTATTTATCCATTACTGACTGTCACGCACGTGAAGTGGCCGTTAACATTTCCTTTGTTCGAGGTTCATGTAGAAGTCATGGAACAAAACTGCTAAATTACGATGTTCTTTTGAGGACTGACAGGTAATGTATTAGGGAACGTCTCAGAGAGAACTTGTATTCCTCTGATACCCAATCAGACGCTCTTGACAGGAAGACCATACTGATTTGCCACGAGAGCGGCCCATCAAAGAGACCCTCTTCCAGCTTAACAAGAAGCATGGGATTGTTCTCTGATCGAACCGTAGGAGTTCCCTGTCCTTTGATTCCACTCAGAGGGGATCGAAAGAGGAAGAGTCTTGCTCCAGGTAACGATGACAATCGTTCATCAGCCTCTCAGTGGGGGTGCCCATGTGTCAGCCGGAGGAAATCAGGCCTGGCATTTTTCCAGTCAGCACTTCTCTGAACACCAATCCCCCAGTCAGGCCTGCTGTATCTCTACCTAAACGACACCATCTTAAAAGGATAGTTCATCGTAAAATGAAAATTAAGTCATAATTTACTCACCCTGTTGTTGTTCTAATGCCGTATGCCCTTCTTTCTTTTATGGGCCACTAAAGGAGAATTTTTTTTAATTTTTTTTTTATGTCTCGCTCACGTTCATTCATTGAAATGGCAGTGAATAGCGACCAGCATCAAGCTTTTTAATAAAAATGTGATTACAGAATAATTATAACCGACACGTGCCGTATATTCCAAGTGTTCTGGGGGTATACGACAGGTTGAAAAACAAACCCAAATTGTATGTATTAATAAATAAAAATCCTGACCTTGGCAGTTGGGCTTCACCACACGGCTACACGATGTGCATATTCGTGAGACTCTATTAGCGCCTCAGTTCACTCAATGCAATTACTGTATGCAATCATATATTAGTGTCACTGTCACTTGATGGGATCTGGTGAAGAAGCTGTCAGTAATCAAAATATTGATTTTGAAGATGTTGAATATGACAGCTTTGAGAATATGGCTGAGATCGCATATAAGAGCCAGATGCTGAATGTACTGGAAAATGAGCTCTGATGATGACAGTGATGATGGTATAAAACATCTGCTCATATTGAAACCTTCCAAATTCCAAAATGTAACGAAATATGATTTATTTTACTCTTTTGTAATTGTTATTAAAATATTAGGAGAGTTGTACACTACTGCGGCCATCCCTGTTAGATATAGATCCGGGTCGCTCAAGATCCGAATATGTAATAATGAATGGTGAAACATTCAGGCATTTAACTCTTTCCCTGCTGCCAGCATTTATTTATTTTTTAGTTGCCAGCCACCGCCAGCATTTTAATCATTTTCACAAAATATTCATGGCCACCAGAATATTTTGTTGTATGAATATCTGAACATGCAATATATCAAAAGAAACAACAGAGCCCCTGCTTTTAAACAAGATTTTAAGCAAAAAGCTGAGAAAAATCAAGTTTTTGTCAAAGACTACATCCAGATCGAGTAGATCGATTCTAGCAACACCCTTAATGCTTGCACAGTCATATAGCTCATCCTGGGTCCACATTTTAATCAGTAACATTGGGCAGTTTTGATTTATGTGCAGTTATTTTATATGATACATATGAGATCGCTTGTTTCTGCGTCTTCTTCACATGTGTTTTGATCAGGAGATTCAGTACTCTTTCAGAAGATGTGTCATAGCGCCCTCTATAACAGTGAAAACACAGAAAGCCGGACAATTAATTTTCACGTCCTGCTCCACGTTGTTTGATTTGTGCGCCCATGGGCGTGCTGGTCTGAAAACGAGGTGTGTTCAGGAGCATTGTTGGCGTGTTGCTATTTTGAGGCAACTGAAATAGACTGTGCCATAAACCAACTGAAACCTGTTCCATGCGTCTCGCAGACTCTGTTGTCTCTTTTAAAAAGGATCTGAAAACATGTTTATTTAGGAAAGCTTTTGGTTGATGGGTTTTCACTAGTGTCACTTTAATTTTACATATGTATATACATTTTTATATTGTTTGTTTTACCTATTCTCTTGTACAGCACTTTGTGATTTTATCTGTGAAAAGCGCTTTATAAATAAACTTTACTTACTTACTAAAGTCAATGGCGCAATATTTTTTTGTTATTTAAAGGGCGCCTATAGTCGAGTGCACAAGGCACGTACACTCTGCTTATTAAACACACAGGGACGCGCAGCAGCACACAAACATGCCAAATATTAAAAATAAAAGGATTACAATGTAAAAGATTATTATTGTGTACATAAAGATATGGTGGAATCCGGCTTGTCCCGTAGAAGGTCTGTTCGCGCACTTTAACCTCGCGCACGAACAGATACGTTTCCTCTCTGGAGACGCATTCAGTCTTTCTGTTTGCAAATTCCAAACAGGAATTTTATTATATACAATGAATTTAATAAGAGCAGTAATTCTAAATGAACTGCTGTATTGGGGAATACATGTAATATAATTACTATATCCAGATAAGTGAATGTCTATGTTTCTTCTGTGCTTCTTTTTTATGTTATTATGGTGGGCAAGTTTTTAAATGAAATATTTATAATTTAACCCTTTTTTGTTACAAAATATATAGCATAGACAACATAATTACATTTTGCACACTGTTTGGAGGACAAAACTGAGCAAGATTTAACTTGATGTAATAAAACGTGACTTTTTAATCCGATTAATTGAATACATAATTGACCGATTATCTAGATTGGGCTAGATTCAACAGAATAAGCCCAGCCGCATTCAAATAGATAGACCACAAAGTACAAATGTTGTGTAACTTTGTTAAATGACAACATGCTGCCTTCTAAGACACCTTCTTTTGGCTAAAATATAAGGCAGTGCATTTTTCAATCACAGAAAAGGCTAGAATAAATTTTGACAAGCAGAGTGGGAAAAATACATGCAACATGATGGATGGAATGAGAGAAATGTTGAAAGAATGATTTTAATTTATTCAAATTCAATAACAAAAATATAATAATGATAAAAAGTTTTTATTTAACTATTTACACCATTTATTTGTTTAGGCTTACATTATAAAGTAGTTAGCTTAACAATATGTTAAGTGCACTTCATGTGACTTTCTCAATTGATAGTTATTCAAACAAAGCCAAATTATAAAAAGAAAATTCTTTTTTGGCAAACTTTTGCTAATATATTGCATTTGCCATAGTGTCTGGCCTATATATTCTGGGAAAACTCTCTCATTTCCAGCTGAACATCAAGCTAATACATAGGCCTACTCAGATTTTTTTTCTTATTCTTTGTTCTTTTGAGGTTGTATTTTTCTGTGCTCAAGGGTGAGCGAGTACCTAAAGTCTGTCAGTATTCCCAGAGGCGGCTTAATTAGACATTCCAGGAAACCTGAGGTGATGTGTCAACGTGCAGACAAAATTCTTCAACGCACCCTGTCAAAAAAGTATATAAAATTTTGACTATTTGTTACCAACTTATGAAACAGTTCCATCATTAAAAAGAAGTCAAGGTAGCACAACAAACACACCCAGCCAATAAGATGTCCAAACATATCGGCCAATCAGACGGGTTGCAAGACTTCCATTATCGGCCTCGTTCAGATGGAAATACAAGACATGAGAACCACAAATCAAGAACAACTTTGTTCACGGAGGCACAAGTCTCAGAAATGCATTAATTCTGGACAGAATCACTCTCACAAGTCTTACAAACAAGCCTCTTACAGCAAAAGCAAAGTGACATATGCATCTCAGACTGTAATAACACCGTCTCTACAATCTGAGGAAAGACGGAATGACAAAACCAGCTTTCTTGGTGTTGGCTTTAATGCAATAGAAGCATAAAAAGCTAAACAATGCCTGAAATAAATTGCATAAGCAAAAGCCAAACAGCCATCCAGCAGAACAAACAAAAGCATCTCATTCAGATTCCATCAAACAGTGTCACTTTCTATTAGCAGCAAAAGAGCATATCGTTTAGTACAAATTGCTCCTTTCTGCTGAGCAAAGGGAAATGTTTCCGTTTAGCACAACACATCACGTATACTAACATCTGCAGGGATTACTTAAAGATCGTTGCTATGCGCATTAGCTGAATGAAGTTCAGTTACATCTCATCTCATCTCATTAAATTGTCAATTATACAGTACTGTATATCTTCAGATCTTGGCACGCGTTTCACAGCATAAGACAGAAAGAAGTATAACATGAAAGACAGGCCATTCAGTGATATTGCAGATCATGTTCCACTGATATGCTAGGCAATTTTTTTCTGGCAACAAACAATATAATTTAGTTTTTCATGACCATCTTCCACCCTCTCACTAACCCTTAGAATGTTTGTTTTTTTTACCGTTATGCCTTAAAGGCTTTTATGTTTATTCCATATTTGTATGTGAAATGAGAATCAGTGGTTACTTTGCTATCTGGTCCAAAACACTTCCCAATCACTCAGCAACAGCTTCTTTGTAAAATCTGCATCACATTTTGATAGATTCACAAAAGATTCCACACTGAATTTAGGATCGTGTAAAATGTTTTTTTGTTTTTTTGTTAAAAGTGTGTAATCAAGTGAAGCAGAGCAGCATCAAGAATACAAAAACATATGCAGGACAACTTGGCCATTTCTAATTATTTCTAAATATTTGCATACTTTTAATTCATATTTTCAAATGTAATCAAACAAAAATGTAACAATTCCTTTTAGACCTTTTATTCCAAACAAAGTACTGCATAAAAGAGGTTCACTATTAAAATTTAAGCATTTTTAAACTTCTTAAATAATGTTTTAGTAAACTGTATAGTTGTTGTTTTTACTACTTTGGGAAGTACATCTATTGTACAACAGAAATATATTTATTTAATAAAATATAATATTTACATAATTATTTTGGCAGGTTGTAGTGAAGACCTTTGAATTTCTGTGTATCTGACACTAGTTTTATCAAATGAAATGGTCAAATTCTTGTGAATGCTTGACTCTCAGAGCATCTCTGGGGATGAAGCTCATGTGTTCATGTCCTCATATAGTGAGACGGCAGACGCTGAAAACACCACGGGCCCTATCATACACCCGGTGCAATGCGGCGCCAGGCAAGTAAGTGGTTTTTTTTGCCAGTTAAAGCCCGACGCAGTTATCATTTTGTTTACGTTGTTTAAATAGCAAATGCATTTGCGCCCTTCTGTGCCAATATTTTTTGTTATTTAAAGAGTGCGTTATTAATATGAGCCTATAGGCGGGTCCATAACGCGCGTACACTTTGTTCTATAGATGGTCTGCTTGCACACTTTAACCTCGCACCAGCGTTCAGTTTTCCGCTTGCAATTAAATAGCAGTCTTTTTTGCAGATTAATATTTACAGACACTAGTCATAATATATCACAATTTGATTAATTGTCTAGCTCTACTTTTGATTTCTTTATATAAAAATTGCCAAATTCCATTTTTATGACATGATTCAGTCTGCGTTTTCCGCATTGTGGAAATCATAGAGCCCTGAATTGTGCCTCACATATCGATCAGTGACCTTGGAAAACAATAAATATCAGTTAGCAGAAACATCACAGCATCTGGCAAGCATCTCCTATATCACTCTTACTGTTAATTATATGCCATATGGAATAATAGTATCCAATCTCCTTCCTTATTATTTCTCTTTGATTGGGCGGACCAAATTAATGAATACTAAAAAGTCTTGTTAGCGTCCAAAGATCAGTTGGTTAATACAATAGCCGGGTCTTGCCAACTATGTCACAATATAATACAAATCATACAGATCAATACAATCACAATCTCATAATAAGATCGCCATTGAAACTCTGGAGTGGGTAAATCTGCAGTATCAGTATCAATCAATTCACTTCACCCAGAAACGGCTCTGACTGCACTGAGAAACAGAGGTTTCGGAGTACTGTATACACTTACTTAGACAATGTGCTGCTTGATTGTAAGAAAAGAAACGCATGCATACAGTAAATAAACATATTGATAGAAGGACCTGAAGAAAAATCATAATATATCGATAAAGCCATAGTTCAGGAAGTTTAGAGTTTCAGTTAATGGCTTGTTTGGCCTGAGAAGGAAGCTTTCAGTTCTGTATCTTTACATAGTACATGAAACTTTACTTCCATGATGTCACATATTTCATAAGGAACCAGGATATTATTTTTTTTTTTTAAATGTGGCCGTTATACTGTATATACCAGAATGGAGCAATTGGAGGAGAAAAGAATGAAAAGTAAAAGTGATTCCTGGTCATTTGAGAAGTTGTTTAAAAGGGAGAGCATGTAATAACATTTGATATTCCAAAAATAATCTTTTTATTGAACTGATGAATAATGCAAAATTAACACTTGGAACATGCATAATTTTATTTTTTAAATAGGCCCAATTTAGATTTAGTTTTTTATGATATGAAACCTCAAAGGATAAAACAGGCTTTGATCAAGGTGGTCAAACCAGGAAGCCAAAAATCTGTTGTACTGTGAACATATTTCTGCAAGCAATATACAAACAGCTAAACATTGTTTATGGTGTAAAATAGACATACGTCTATTTCTTTATCTGCTGCAAGGAGGTATGATACAGAAAGAATGATAAGTCACATTCCATTAAGCAACAATGTAGTTCTGGAACTGGTCAAGATGGCTGGTATGGGTTTTATGTTGCAAACCAATGTTATTTTAGTATCAATGATATACTATTATAATTAGATTTTTATATTTTCTGTTTTAATTTTAGTTCAATTTTTTTTTTTTTTTTTTTTTTTATGTGTCTATATAGGTTAGATTTATTTTTAGTTTATATAAACAAAATAAACAAGTTTGTTTATTTAAATTTAGTTTTATTTTATTTTATCTACGTGAAAATGAGATGTTGCCTTGGCAAGTAGGTTTTTTTAATATATTTTATTTCAGTTAATGTTTATTTATTTCAAGTAATGAAAAAGTTATTTATACATTTAGTATTTGTTCCAGTTAACAATCATAACCATACAGAAAACTAATATACTGTATCAAATTATCTGTACAGAGCATAACAAAAGTAAATAGTGAAACAATGGTTTAGAAAATTGTACCGTACAGATATGTTAATTTAGTAGCATATGTTAAATTATGTGTTAGCCAATGAAGAGCATTTCTCTGAACAAGGACATCAGGTCAAATCAGGCAACAGCTCTTGGGAGTGAATTTGTAAAGGTCAGAGTCATATAGATAAAATTGGCTATAGTGTAACATTTTCTAACACAGTGGAAACTGTGTAACTTGTTTCTTAGAGCCTTGAAGAATTAGAACATTTCACTGTGAAAATAACTCCCGACAATCCAATCTTTGTTCAGATTAATTAGTCTCTCAGCATCCTGAGTCTTACAGATACAAGCTAGCACAAACACAGACACACACTTACAGTACTGTCAGTGAGGAAAGTTATCAGTGGGAGGAAAGCACAAGACTACACAACACTGTTTACAGCGCATTTCCTGTGGCAAAACCCCTGGAGCATTGCACTTACTCACATAAACACACAACACTCCCAGAAGAGTAGTGGAATCCAAACAGAGACCTTACTAATGCGGAGATAGAGGAAGAGAAATGCTTTCAAATTTAATGCACTGCTGGTGCTTTGCAAGAGTGGAGAAGCACAAATGTCACTTATCAATGCCACAATGTGGGCTTGATGTTTTGTATGTCTACAATGTTGCTGCTAAAAGCTGATTCTAAATTTACAAACAACAAAAACCATTCAAAATTCAACTTTTACAATATTTATAAATGACACAAGACAAGATTATAAATACCTGGAGAGAGCTATAAATAGTATTTAGCCACTAGCAATGTCTCAATGGCTGTTGCTCAGCTAACGCAGCAGCTAAGAAAGTACACAACCTGTTTGTTTCTATCACAGTCCTATTGCTCGTCCTGGGTCCACATTTCATTCGGTAACATTAGGCAGTTTTGATTTACGTATGCTGTTTGGTGATCGTGTTAGCAATGCTTCAATCACTTGTTTCTGCTTCTTCGACTGTGTCTTGATCCAGAGATTCTGTAATGCGTAGAAGATGTGTAATAAAAAAATTTACTTTTATTATTGTTCATTTAGGGGCCGTTTACACAACACCGTTCCAATGTTTGAGCGTGTGCATGCGTGCGTTATTGTATCTTTGGGTTAGTTCACCCAAAAATGAAGATTAGCCCATGATTTACTCACCCTCAAGCCATCCTAGGTGTATATGACATTCTTCTTTCAGACTTCTTTCAGAATACAATCAGAGTTATATTAAAAAATGTCCTGGCTCTTCCAAGCTTTATAATGGCAGTGAATGGTTGTTTCTTTTTTGAAGTCCATCAAAGTGCATCTATCCATGATAAAAGTCCTCCACACGGCTCATGGGGGTTAATAAAGGCCTTCTGAAGTGAAGTGATGCGTTCGTGTAAGAAAAAGATCCATATTTAAAGCTACACTGTGTAATATTTTAAGTTGATTTTTAGCAAAAAACACTTTGTTCTTTCAAAATTATACATTCTCATTAATGTGTAATCACTTCAACCAACTAATTAAGTATTCTCGTAAGTGTATAATCTGCAATTTAGAATACATACGAGCGAGTCGCTCGAATGGCGGAAGCCATGTTGCGCATCCATCTTGAAAATACATTAGACAAAGAGGGACAATACCTGGAAATTCAAGCTTTGCCTTTCGCGTTTTTACACTCAGTGGCACCGTGACGAATGCGAGGGGGAGATTACTCATGACTGCTGGCAGATTTGAAATAACACAGCAACCGTAGGAGTTAAAACGTCCTCGGAATGGGAGGGGCTAGACGCATCGCTTCACTTCAGAAGGCCTCAGATTAACCCCCATCAGCCGTGTGGAGGACTTTTATCATGGATGGATGCACTTTGATGGATTTCAAAACAGAAACAACCATTCACTGCCATTATAAAGCTTGGAAGACCCAGGACATTTTTTTAAATAACTCCAATTGTTTTTGTCTGAAAGAAGAATGTAATATACACCTAGGTTGGCTTGAGGGTGAGTAAATCATGGGGTAATAAAAAATTTTGGGAGAACTAACCCTTTAAGTACACTACTTGACAGTTTCATGCCTTTTTAGTATTCACTAGTGTTTATTAGTTCTAAATGCTCCTGTTGTCTGCTGTGTTCAGGCTTAGGCTATGTTTTGTTTAAATACATTCAGGAAGTGTACGGTCTTGGAGCAGATCAAATAAAAAGGGAGTTCATATCTGACTGCTTGTATTCATTGATTGAAATGTTGCCATGTGCAGTGATATCGCAATGCATCGTGATATCGAATTGAAGACATGATAATCGTAATAGGATTGAATCGTGAGACCAGTGACGATTCACACCCTATCATTACTGGAGATTTTCAGCTCAGTATACGGAGTCCTTCACATTCCACACACAGATCACAATGACGTAAGGTGAAAAGTACAACATTCACACACACGTACTGCGGGGTTTAGTAGGGTCACATTGGAAATCTGTCATTCAAAGTCTAATCAGGTTAAACAATGATTTTAAGAAGTTTTAATGGTGACGTTTTACATTTTAATACAAGTCAGATTGTCCGAATTCATACAAAAATCGCCAACCTGTACAATACTTACGAATTCGGGCTCCTAAATATTTCAATCAGTGCTGAAGAGCGATTGTGTAGCAGTTACACGGACATCATTATTTTAACATGGACAGAAATCCGACCCCGTCATCCTTCTTATTCAGAGCTCACTAATCACCTTCATAAGGCAAAGGGCCTTTTGATCAGGCAGCACCTCTAACCCATTTGGGCGGTAAGTAGTCTCTTCAGCTGAAGCTCCCCTTAATTTCCTTGACACTCTCTGCTGCAAATTAGATGGGACAAATTTTCAGAAGAGCCGTGGTTTATTTCGAACTTCCATTGCTGGGTGAGCATTGAGCAACTTTGAAGTAGAAAGAGATTGGCTTTGTTAACAATGCCATTCAACTAAAATGGTGAGGTATAGCTCATAAAATGAAATGTTTTTGTTTAGATTCACATATGCACTGAATAAACACTCACAATTAGATGAAGAACATGTTGACTTTCAGCAAAAATTATGGTAAAAATATTGTCAAGTAACTTAAAAATTGTGATTTGTGTGGGAACGTCTCAATTAACAGACAAATTTTAGCAAAAAAATATAATATCCAAAATAAACACCTCTGGCCAATCACTCATGGCGTGCAGAATATACCCAGCGTCCCATGAGGGTGAATGTGATTTCAGCAAGTACAGCATGTTCCTGGATCAACATCTTTTTGATCCTGGAACAACATTCTGAAAAAAACTATCAGATTTGAAGGACAATTTTACAGTTTATGTCAAGTTCAGGCTTACAACCAGGGTGAGGTGCTTCTACATCAGTGTTATTCACCGATCATTTCCCTCTGATTTTAGGGATAACTTATGGGTAGGAATAGGACTACAGGAATGTTGTTACAGGATCAACAAAATGTGTTTATCCAGGAACACGTCTTACTTGGCAAAATCACGGTGACTGTCCCATGCGATAATCTAACAAGAATGTAATACCATTCCCGACGGGTGTAGATTTTGGTATGGACGGTAAGGGCATGTCCCTACACATCATTTAAGAGTCTAGTACAGACTAATCCCTAAAAGTAGCAATCACAATTATGACTGAATGTAACAATGTAAAAAGTAATGTAATATAATGTAATGTAAGTAATTTAAATATTGTATGTTTCTGTCAAGTATTAGAAATGGTACACACACACACACACACACACACAGAGTGAAAACTAACTTGGTGTCTAGTATGCAACTCCTAAGTATCCATACTGTATGTATTTTATGTAAAATGTCGTTCTAATCCATTTACTTGTTTGCATGGACACTAAACATACAAGAATGATGTGTTGACAGCATCTGAAATGTAAATCATTTATCAACAACTTTACAGTTTACGAATCATCATTTAAACTATCAATATTTAATTCATGAAATTAATTTGTTGATTCATTTATGATCAATTAAATTGTTTTCAAATCACATTTATTAAAGGGATAGTTCACCCAGAAATGAAAATTCTGTCATGATTTACTCACCATCAAGTTGTTCCAAACCTGTATGATTTTTTCTTCTTCTGCTGAACACAAAATAAGATATTTTGAAGAATATGGGTAGTTTGGAACAACATGAGGGTGAGTAAATGATGACAGAATTTTCATTTTCTAAATATGTTGTGAAAAAAAAAGACAATATGCTGAATAGCCTATGCTGTGAATAAAATGGTTTGCATAAAATATACACCACCAATGCACCATAACATAATCATAGAAGTAATTCATTTTATTCTTGCACTGTAATCCAAATGTTCAGAATCCATATGATTGCATAATGTGAGGAACGGAACCAAATCCAAATTCTTATTCAGCGATCTTTGTATATAACCTCAGTAGCGGCTGCATCTATGAAATCCTGCACTCGTTTAAAATTTGTACATTTGCCAGAGATGTATGATGCAATTGTTTTACATCAGTGTAGATTTGAAAATTAAACTTTCCCCTGTTATGGTTGAATCATGGAAGCTAAGCCAGTTATTTCGCCAAGAAATCTCTTATTTATTATTTATATATGTTTAAAACATTCCTTTCCTTGTAAAGAATATGCCAACTGTTCAACAGTCGATGTACACATCATCAATGGAAAACCTATGCATCAGTGGAGTATTGCATTGCACACATACTTCTATGTTTATATAACTCATTCCAGCTCCCCTCTCTATGTCTAACATATGATCCCTAAACACGTGTCCATGCAAACTATAGTCTAGCTCATGCATTTTAAACTTCATAAGATAGTACAACTGATTATGAATACTAATAAAGAATAATAATACATATTAAATAATTTACATTTATTCATTTAGCTGACGCTTTTATCCAAAGCGACTTACAATTGCTATATATGTCAGAGGTCGCACGCCTCTGGAGCAACTAGGGGTTAAGTGTCTTGCTCAGGGACACTTGTGCATTAGAGTATTTGATGCTCAAGTAATGAATAATGAAATTATATGAAAAGATACATTTTTGTCTTCAATCAGTCATATCAAATGCTTATTAGCTTTCGTTTGCCACATCACTATTGCGACGTCATGTGTCAGGTAGGCTACTGTATGAATTTAAATGAGATATGCATGCCTTTACGAAGTGGATCAGAAAATTTTTCAGTGATTAGCAACTAAAATTCTACTCTGTACATCACACAAAACTCCTATTTTCCACTAGTGAGTGCCTCAAATGCAACACATTGTTAGATGCTACTTTGCAAATGGTTTTTGCCATTTTTGAAATAACTTATTATGAATAACTTGTCTGTTATGTTTTTCTAAAGTTTGGTTATGTTTAGGTTTGGAGATGGAGTTAAGGAATCTGAAATCTATCTATAAAATTGTAAAAATATAACTATTTATATATTTTTGTGCAATAAAGAATTCAAATATATCTTACATTTCTATAGCTGTAAATACATAATACTACTTGGGTTTCAGATGCTGTCAGTACATCCATATTATATGTTTCAGCATATACCCAAATGTAAGAAAGGAAGCTTTTGTACCTGTAAATGTTATGTATGAATACCGACATATAAACAAAGAGATGTATGCCAATGGAAGACATTTTTAATGTCCCCCTATGGTGAAAATCAAGCTTTTAATGTTGTTTATATGTCTATGTGGTATTTTTAATATGCTTTAAGACAAACAATGTGAAATCGCTGGTGTTTCTGGCGTCACAAACTACCTTGTATCCAATCACGACAACATGTGATCATCAACGAGTGGATCTCTGAGCTGCTGTTAGTGAGTGAAGGCGGGGCTAATGTGGATATTCATAGAACCGCGGCGTACATACTAAATGAGGCAAGGTTGTAGAGTTACATTCAAGCTATTTTAAGGCATGAAGAATATGTCAATTACGTGAGTTTTAAGGGATAAAATGATTGACTACATGGGGACAAATCACGTAGATGGTAACAACTGCACATATTCACATACATTGGGTTCGTACACCTTTTCCAAGGTCAAATTCAAGCACTTTTCAAGCACTTTCAAGGTCAATTTGAAGCTTTTTCCAGCACCTTACACCACCGTAAATTACAAACCAATACATAATCAAAATTATTATTTTGTTTTTATCACATTAAAAGAGATGATGCTATAAACAGCCAAAATTGTGTTTCGTAATAGCAGAGGGATCAGATATTTAAGCAAATCACAAGTTTTATTTTTCAAAATGTATCACTGTCTAGATAATGCCTATGAATAATACTTTCCATTATATTAATGTCCAAATATTGCTTCCCAGATAATGTGATTTTCAGGCTGTAAAACTGAAGTAATTTCAAGGGCTGAAAATATGAAGACATAGGATTTGAACAGAAATATTTTACAGGCCTTGGTTTTGGGACACATTCTTGATATAGACAAACAAAATCTGAGACAGTGCAACAACAACCTGTAATTCCATTTGAACCCAGAAGACTCTGACAGTGCACAGGCACCTGCCTGATAAATAGCCTATATCAATTGAAATAAAAAATGTCTTTCATTGCCAAGACATACAGTATCTACTGGAATAGAGCAGTGTAAATATTGCACAAGGCCATTCTCAACCAGGCTACTTGTCTGACACTCCATCTGACAGATTTCTGTTCAGCAATCAACGATTGTTGTTATGCACTGGGCTAACGTTTGCAGGTTTTAATTTGCGGGTAGTTAACGTTACAGTTACTGTGCTGTAACTTTGACTATGTTCACATATTCCACAAATGAACGTGCCATAACGGACATGCAATACTAACATTACATTATCACCGCTGTGCTATGACACCCATTTATTTCAATGGCTTGCGCGCTGCGCGAAGACGTTTTGTTGCTGCGTCGACCAAAGTGGAGCGCAGCATCGGCGAGCTTGCGTGCACGCCGCGGTCAAAGTTAAAAATAGTTCAACTTTTGCCGCTGCGCTCTGTGACGATTACCTGTGCGGCCAATAAAAACGGGGCATCCAAAAAAGCGCGGAAATCAAAAGGAAAACTCCGCCTACTTTTGCTCTGGCCAGCGTAGCGCAAATCGCTCTGTATCGGAAGGGCTACATTTTATTTCTCCATTTAATAAACAAACTATTCAGTCAGATAGGTTTTTGTTGTGAAAGAAATAGTTACAATTTCAAGCATTTTATCCAAAATTTAAGCACTTTTCAAACCTTGAAAACACAACATCAAAATTCAAGCATTTTCAAGGATTTCAAGCACCCGTACAAACCCTGATTGTTTTGTAAGCCACTGCAAAGAAGGTGGAAATATGGTAAAGTAGCTCAATGATTGTAGTATATTACATTAAGAAAAAGCCACAGCAAATTACCACCCCAGATTCTAACCGACAGTCACTATGCGCTGCTGTTAAACACAGGATTATGTGACCTTTACAAAAACATGCACCCCACTGAAGCATTGAATGAAGTGAACAAAATTGCACTGCCACCCAGTGACACATCAGTCTGAAAGACGTATTATTCATTTGGGTTCATTTGACTGGAGAGAAGGATATTAAAAGTGTATTTGGATGATTTTTCAAAGTTTTCTGCTGGGAATAAAGCAAGGTTAAAGTCACAAAATGCACAGGACAGAGGAGGATCAAAGACCTATTTGAAACAGAGCTTTTGTGACAATTAGTCCTCTGTATGATTTTGGGAAATTTATTTCGTTTTTTTTTTTTTGTATTAAACTGAATGGTAGTATTGTCTGTGTGCCATGTGAAGTAAGCAAAGGAACAAATCGGAAATGAAAACTAATGTCATAATTTATTCACCCTCATGCTGTTCCAATGGAACAAAAAAGTGCAGGTTTTTAACACTGCTTCTATGCTTTGTCCATACAATTATGGCTTTCAAGCTTCAAAAAGGATGTAAAAGTAGTTCATATACACTGTAAACTCTTATAGGTTAGCATAACAAAAACTTAAGTAATCAGTTACACGTTTTTTAAGTTAAACTCAAAGATTATTTTAGTTAGTTAGAACTTAAAATTCTGACTTTTTCTGAAAATGTAATTTAAATATTGACTAACTCATAACTTGATTACATAAACATCATATTAACTCAAAGTGTGTAACGCGTTACAAAGTAACGCGTTACAGTAACGTAACTACTTTTTTGGGTAAAAAGTAGTGTAACGCGTTACTACTAAAAATTTGGTAACGAAACGTAGTTCCTTTTTCAATTCGCCGCAACGTTACTTTTCCCATGGATATATTTGACAGCGACACTGCCTCAGCTGCGCGCTTGAGAGAAGAGAACGGTTGAGAACTGAAGAAAACGATTTAAGGCCATTGCATCCGAAATTTTCGCACGTTAAAAAAACCGTTATGTCAATCACGCTTGCACACTGTCTACGAAACTTTCGTCCGTAATAAAAAAATTCGGATCGGGTTCGATTTTCTGCGTTTTTCGCATCCACAGCCAGTATTTTGAGAGGTTTTTTCACAATTCAGAGCCACCGTACAACTAAAAGCGAACGACAAAATCCACAATGGATTTAGCAGCCAATTCGATCACTAATCATGTATTATTTGGGTATAAAATATAACCTGTATACAGCTGTTCTGTCTGCCCAGCGCTTCCGCCGCCCGCTTGCGTGTGTGTGTGTGTGTGTGTGTGTGTGTGTGTGTGTGTGTGCCCATACCTTAGACATACTGCCAGTCTCTGTTCAGGATCGATTGGTTCACGGAAATTGGTGGTCTTGTTTTTAATATGTGGCTCCAGTATCGCTAGCAAAGCATCAAACTGTTCCACTGACATTCTGAGGTAAATTTTGAATCGGAGGTGTAAGCCTTGATAAGGAGGTGAAACTCTCCTTCCTCTCGGCGCAATCTCAGTATTGGGTGGACCCAATATTTCCTCTTTCTTTTTCTCTTTTTAAGAAGAAAGAGGGCAACAAAATCATCCCCACTGCTACCCTTGACGAATACATTTTGTATTTTTTGCGGGGGTTTTTTTTCAGCAAAGGTTTAATAAATACGCATCGGACTCAGTGTGCAAGGTTTCTGTGCGTGACGAATTTTAAGGCTGACGAACATGAAAAAACGCATACGAAAATTTCGGACTCGGTGTGCAATGGCCTTTAGTTTCATTTATGTTTAAATTAAATTAAATAAAAAAATTGCGTGTGGAGACATGATTTTGACCACTTTATTAAGTTTGTTTTTGTAGAAAACCTGTATTTAAAATGAATTTCGTTTTGTATTAATTGTATCTTAATTTTAATCAATGTTTTATCAACCAATTGGCTGATTTTAATAAGAAGTAAATTAAAGAAAACTATTTAGTTTCATATTTATGTTTAAATTAAATAAATAAATAAATAATTTAATCTATGTTGATTATATGAAAAGTGAAAAATAATCATGACGGCACCAGCGCGTGAACTGGAGCTCCTCTCCATACTGTAAATGAACCGAAACTCATAAGCTACTTGTCTCACAGACCTGAGAAATATATAGAAAGCTTGAATATGTGTAGACTACTTTTAAACAAAATATTTTTTTTTCTCTCAAAATCTCTTTTTTTTCTACTCCCTTGATAGAGTGAGTCGTATGTCTGAAAACTAAGCTTATGTCTTCTATATCATTTTGTCCTATGTTATCAAGACGCGATTCGCACCGGTGTTAGAGAGCAGGGAAGCTTTATTGGCTGTTGCCGAAATTTAAAGTTCGGTGGATAGGGGAAGCGGAGCGAGAGAAGTGGCGCGAGCACGCGGCTCATCGCGGAGTGTCGCACTCTACCCCATGATGCAGAGCCGGCTGAGAATAAAAGTTGCCGCACACAGCAGCGCCAATGAGAAGGACTTTTTTTCTTTTGAAATTGATACTATTTTTTATAATAAAGAGCACAAAATAATTACCTGCTATGTCCTCCATTATAACTTTATGTCTACATATTTAGGAACAGATATTGGGTTCTGCCCAAAGTCAAGCAACATAAAAGTAACGTAAAAGTAACGAGTAACGTAAAAAGTTACTTTCCAAACGGGGTAACTAAGTAAAGTAACGGATTACTTTTTTAAAAAGTAACGAGTAACGAGCAAACACTACTTTTTAAAAGTAACTTCCCCAACACTAAATCGTTTTTGCAGTTAACTGCTTGCAAGCAATAGCACATTTGCATGTGCTAATATATTTAGCAAAGAGACTATCACTATACACTTGCATATACACAGTTCAGCAACAGCACATATAACCTCAAACACAGAATAGAAACCCATATAAATCCCAACCTAACAGAATATTAAACACTAACACACCTCTCTTAATATTAATATTTGTGCACCAAATACAATTCCAGTTAATTTAAACATTTATTCTCCTAACACATCTCTCTTTTAATATTTGTGCACCAAAGAAAAAAAACTGTTAATTTCAACATTTATTATTCTTATTCTGTCTGACACAATGTATGCTGGGAACTAGAAATCTGTTGTAACTCATTCAGCTTAATTTCAGCTTAACATGAGTTAATGTAACTCGAAAAATTATTCACACTGACTCAATGATGAACAATCGCATGGCTTCAGAAGACTTGAAGTCATATGGGACAAATTTATGACAATTATATTGTGCTTTTGTGTACTCTTTTAAAACCTTTAGTCCATATGAAGAGTTCAGATGCAAAAGCCTCTGGATTATATACGGATTGGCCGTACACACGAAAACGCAAGGGCGGCGTTTTCAGATTTATCCACCTTGGGACCCGGTTTCAAAAAATAGCGGTTTCAGTCTCCGAAAACGCCGGATCCGTGTGGACGAAACACCAATACGATAAAAAATGTATACGTATACAGCGAAACGCGTCTCCGTGTGGACAGGGCCTAAGTGCCATCTTAAATTTCCTTCTAAAATGAGCATTTTTATCAAGCTTGTATATTTAAGTTCAGTAATTTCACTATAATGACAATTAATAGGTAATTTTTATTTTAAATTAAAGTGTAATAACTGAATATAAACATGCAAGCTTGATAAAAATGATCATTCTAGAAGAAATTTTCAGATGGCACTTAGAGGCTTTTGCATCTGAAGTCTTCATATTCATTGTAAGATAATAAAAAAGCATACAAATAAATATCAGCACAACCTTCAGAATTGGAAAAAGAAAAAGTCATACAAGTTTTGAATGACATGGGTGAGTAAATTATGAAAGAATGTTAATTTTTGGGTTATTTATTTATTTAACAACATTCTAATCACTCTGAGCCAATGTGGCATTCACTAAAAACAAGTTATCCTTTGTTTCCATGTCTGAAGGTCAGCGGTGCCACATAATATTATCATTAGGTAAAACCTTTATTATGCAAAAAGAAGCAGCAGCATTTGCACGGCCTTGGCATGGGGAATCAGATAATCTAGGAACCTTGAGGGGGGCAGGGGGCATATTGTATTTACCCACAATTTATCCACATCCTCTAGAATCACAATTCCAGCATTCCACACACAGTACATTACATTAATGCATTTGGCAGTCAAATTCTAGCTGAAACAGTGTGAATGCTTTCACAGATGCATACAAAAATATACTGGAAATATACCAGCCAAGCACCTTTGGCATACTAATTTTAAATGTAATTTTAATTGTACATTAACCTACAAAAAAAGAAGAAGAGATATCTGCCCTGATTTTGTTCTAAGGAAAAGCAGCTATATTTCCATCCAACACAATCTCATGAAAGTGCGTATCTATAGCACGAATGATAATTCTCGTATAATTTATACGCCAAAACGAGTTTTAGCATTCAAATGATACGCACTGCAAACCCCTTGGGTAGGATTAGGGGTGAGGAGGGCGTGCATATTACACGCCATAAAGTGCGTATCATATGCACGCGAAAACTGCGTACCATATTTACGCTAAAACTCGTTTTGGCGTATAAATGATACGAGATATTATCATTCGTGCTATAGATACGCACTTTCATGAGATCGGGCTCTTCCATCCAACTATTTAAAAAAATCTTGCCATTTCCTGTATAAAAAAAAAAAAAAATGCTGAATGGAAAAGCCAAGACACACGTACATTCTAAAAAGGTGCATAAAAAACCCCGTCTGCACTCAGTTTTTTTATCCGATAAAAAGACATGCGCATCAATTATGGTGGAATCACATTTACTGAATAAATTCCTTTCACACATACAGTCTTTACTGGTACTGTAAATTACCGTTATGAGATCATGTGTAAACAGGACTTTTTCACACACACACACAAAAAAAACTGGTAAATCGGTTCTGGAATGATAAGTACTTACCTGTATGATAAGTTGTACGTTTTAGAACATCTTTTTCAAAGTAGGCCTAAGTTTCAAAACGTATGTACAGCGATTTTTGGATGCAGCAACAGCAAGGCCTTCTTTTCCATTCATCAGTGCTGTGTTTCTGCAGTTATTGCGTACTATAGTAATGGCAATACATAGCCTATTACGTGTCTTGTGATAATCCCCTTACGCCTGTCACTCAGAAGTAAAACATTTTTTATATAACAATATTTTTTTAACTTAAGTGCTTCTCTTCATTCAAGTGGATGAATAAAATGGCCCAGCGTTTAAAGGTCATTTTGGCACTGATGTGTGAATGGTATCTTACCGGTAAAAAGACGGAACACAGTTGCTTGTGTGAACAGCACATTTGTGTATTTACCAGAAAAGTAAATCTGGTAATTTTACGGTAATTTACCGGTATTGCTGTGTGAAAGGGGAATTTGTCTCAACAGAGTATGTCAACTAGTTAGTCCACTTTATTAAATCACAGTTTCATTGGGCAGCAGCATCTGAAATGTTGGTTTAGTCTGAAATGGCCGAGCCAAAGTATGTCAAATGTTTGGGTATATTCACCTCACAGAACTCTCACACAATTGCGTTCCCAAACATCAGGCTTCCGCCTCTGAAGGCAAGATACAGTAACATGACAGCGTAAATTAATTATATCTGCGCACTCTGAGATGCAAGTGATGTATGAAAAAAAGAGCAACAGCGGATTCCCCAATTGCAGCAACTTTCTTTTTTATTACAGATATTTTGCACCGATTTCTCAGTAAGTTTTGTTCTCTTAACACAGGATGGAAACAGTACTTTATTCGCAAATATTTTATGCGTTATTCCAATTTTGTTGGAAAACAAAACTCACAACTTTGGATGGAAACATAGCTAGTGTACGCTAATAAACAAAAGGCCTGTAGTGAAAGACTACACTGGGAATCACAACAGTCTCTATGTATCTGTGACCTCGATCAGATCAGTAAACAATTTGTCATTTAGAACTTTAGATAACCCCTGAATAGATACTATCACACAAACATTCAAACATGAACTGAAATAGAAATGTTGACATTCAAAATTCATGTTCTCCTTTTCTGTCTCTCTACCCTAAACAGCAAAAAAAATAATAAAAATGTCTTGGTAATTTTATAGTTAGGTTATATCTCATCACATAAAGTAACATGATGTCACACAATAATAAGTAGGCTTATCTTAATATACATTAATTTATGACACAACAAGCATATTCATGAATAAATAATGCTTGTTAATAGTCACTTTCTATAAAAAGGCATGAAAAGACTTTTAAGACTTGAAACTCTTAAAGGTATAACTTAGTTCACCAGAAACCCTCATGGTTTTGTTTTATTACAAACATTCTTTAAAATATCTTCTTTTGTGTTCAACAGAAGAAAGAAACTCATACAGGTTTGGAAAAACTTGAGGGTGAGAAAGTGATGATACAATTTTCAAACTATCCCTTTAAATGGTCAACAAGTTAGTGAAAGGACTTGTGATATGACTCATGATATGAACTGTCAGATGTACCGTTTCATTTTCAATAAACATTCATGAAATCTTAGGTTAAATATTCAACAATACGCACAACTGGGTAACACTGTTGTAAGTAATAATGCTGCAATTTAGCTTAAATTAAGTAATACTTTTTTTATTATAGTAATTAATTTCTTTAAACAACTGTTTGGTAATTTTATCTTTGGTAGCCATGTCGAATATGAGCTTCAGAAATGCTGTCAACACTACAATTAGTGTACACACTTATCAAATGTACTGACATGATATACTTGTCTTCCTGTCATGCTGTAGAAAGAGTCCAAATGATATCCATTTGAGTGTCATAGTTTCTTTTCTTTCTTTTCTTCTTTTTTAATAGAGGGAACACCATGCAGTAACAAGGTAAATAGTATGTTTTGGTCATTAAAATAATTAAAATGTCTGGGAATTGAATTTTTGGCTACAACAGAGAAAGATTAGTGAGGTGAGGCTAAAATTATTCATTTTGTTTGATGCGTTTAAACCAGCTACATTTCATGCTGAGTTAAATGTTAGCTGTGGTAATTTTATCACTGGATTTTTGGCTTTTACGCAAACTCGGATGTTTTTAACTAATCACGTTGGCTATTTGTCAAAACTTAGTTAGACGCCTACTTAGACTGCATTGTTGGGTATCACAAACGCGCTTTAGAGCACGTAGTGACCACATGCTGTCTAGGTAGACAGCAAACTAGGTATTGAGTTACAGCCAACATGAACGGTTAGAGAGATGCTGTTGTGTATTGTATTGAATTGAATTGAATTGAAATGTTTAGTACTCACTCTTGAGCGCGCAGATCAGCTGGTGTCCATCTTTAATCAGTTCTTTGATGAACTTGTTGGTTCGGTCCAGCTCGATCTCGTGACATTTGAGTCTCTCTCTAAAGTCCGGACTGTCCACAAAAGAGTCACTGAACTCTAGTGTCGGCAACCCCATTATCAGACCTGAAATGAAGCCTCACAAAACTCAGTATTTCCTCAGACACACTAACGGATCCGTGTCATCATCACCACCATCATCATCATCCACAGTCAAACGCGCGAAGAGTCGCTCTCTTGCAGAGATTCATGCGAAAGTTTCTCTTCACTTCCGCGCTCTGAACTTTCATCAAGCCAAACTTCTGCATTCAGCCTGAGATCATGAGACTCCTGCTGGTTACATTAGATAACACCCAGAGACGTGCCATTTGTAATGGCTTTCAACACAATTTTAGTAAACAATCAATTAAAAAAATTAAAATCTATTTTTCAAAATTCTTTGTTAATGAGACATTCATTCATACTTTGTAAAAATTATTTTGGTATTTCAACACACACAAAAAGTCACAGAAAAAAAAGCATCAAGATTGGCATGTCAAGGATCATCAGAAGTAGGCCTAGGTAGTTCCTTATTAAAGTAACAATTTCTTATTTTCACTTTCTTACAGTGTAGAGAGGACAACAACATTCAGTGATAAATATGTAGGCTACACTACCTTTACTTTTACATTTTCACATATTTAGATATATGTTTGGTAGCCAAGGGGTGTAACGTAACGATACCCTCTTGTCACGATTCGATACATATCACGATACGATATTATTGCGATACTCCAAGACATATGATAAAAGGTTAACAAAAAATGTACTGTTGCTTAAAATGATGAATTTGATATTACATTGTGGGTATAAGCTGAAAATACAGAATTATTTTAGACGAATATGCTTGCACTCTTTCACTGACTAGATATATTTAAAATAATGTTGGCCACTTTTTACTGGTAACATAAGAAATTTGACATTATCAGGACCCACAAATACCCCCCCCCCTATTTATAAAGTTGAATATAATGTATAATAATGCCATGGGGGGGGGGGGGCCATGGCATTATTATACATTATATTCAACTTTATAAATAGTAGTTTAATGTAGTACTGACACTAAAACTCTAAGAAACTAGAATTTTTTCTCACACAGAAATGTGCATTTTGAGTGAATTATACACAATATATTTTGTCTCTATCCACAATACATATTGATGCATTTTTGTATTGCAATAAATTGTGACACAATATATTGTTACACCCCTAACGTTTAGCATGTGCAGGATGAGGATGCATTAGCCAAGGTGGTATAGTACCCTATGGGAAATAAATAGACTGTACACACATTTGCTAATTTAGTTGTCATAGCACAAAACTAAGTGTCATATACATGAAAATTTAGTTGAATAATTTATAACTGTTGACAAACAAAGCAGAATCCCAGGAAAAGAAATGTATCTGAAAGGTTATTCTATAACTCATATAAAGGCATAAACAATTGTTTCACTCATAGTTTTTAATAAATAGCGATGTCTGAAATATACATCTAACTTATGAAATTATTCAATAATAATCTCATGAATTAAAAAAAAAAAGTATTACAATAAAGAGTATTAATAGGAACACCATGTCACTCAGGCTTTACCTTTTTCTGGTAAAATAAAGATAATATGTCCACAAATAAAAAAATAAAAAATAAACAAAAATAAACAATAATGTGTCCACAAATCCATCATTAACAAACAGACACAAAAATCTTTGATAATCAACATTATACAAAGTCACAGATCGCTATTTTCTAGAGACACAAAAGAAAAGGCCGTTTACACAACCGTTTTTAACTAAAAATGGAAAATTTGTATGCTTTTGGCTGTTCATTTAGCGTTTTCGCAGATCTGTTTACAAGGATCGCTTTGATAACATTGTAACACTAAAAATTCAAAGGAAAAACGTTTCAGTTTTTAGACATCGTTGCCGTGCAAACGTACCCTCAATCTCAAAAACGTTGATATTCAGATGAAATGACAAAATTAAAGACACCATGAAATCAAAATGGACAAATAATTGATTGTATGTATAATGAACTTTTCTCTTTCTCCGCCATTGACAGAAATTTCCTGATTTTAACTGTTATGATAGGGGGCGCTATGACACAACTTCTGAAAGATTACTAAATCTCCTGATCAAAAGACATGTGAAGAAGAAGTAGAAATGAGGGACACTTAACCATAGATATCATATATAAAGGCTAGATGTCTCGTGCGCGCTGCTGGCCAATTGAGGTCGACGTCCGCACGTGGCGGCCATCTTATCACAGGGCGCTCGCTCACTCGTTTAATGGTGCATGTACTTTTAAATAACCATAACTTGCTAAATTTTCTACCGATTTTCAAACGGTTTGGTTTGTTATAAACGTCAGAGATGTAGTTATGACACTGCATACATACACTGCATACATATGAATAATTATAACATAAATGTTCAAGCATTCGGAATTATAGCCACGTTAATAACGTTTGTAAGAAACCAAACCGTTTGTAAATCCGTCAAGATTTCAGCGAGATAAGAGGATTTGTGTGCATGCTGATCACTCACCTTAATTCACAGCTTCACTGTGACAAGATGGCCGAACGGTGATGCCGGAAGTGACGGTGCCATAAGACATCTAGCGTTTATATATGATATCTATGCACTTAACGACTAGCTGAAACATTCCAATACTTTGACTCGACACGTTTGGGCATGATCAGTCGTAAGTATCAAATTACATTCATAATCGACCTTACAGTCGTCAAGTGTGTCCCCCGCTTAAGAACGCGAACATCAACATCAGCATATAGGCTACATCATGAATGAAACCAGCATAGATCTGCCTAATGTAACTGAATGAAATGTCGACCCAGGACTCAATCTACTCCATCTATGGTTTGATTATCATTCTGAATTCGATCTGGATGTAGTCTTTGACAAAAATAAGTTTTTTCTCAGTTTTTAATTTTTTTCTCAAAAAATGTTGCTTTTTTATGAAACTTACCCTCATTCATGTGTCGATCAAAAAATGCATTAAGCTATCTTTTGATATACTGCATTTTCAGAAATTCATACAACAAAAATATTCTGGAGGCCATACAAATTTTATGAAAATGATCAAAAATGCTGGTGGTGAACGAGTTCACTGGAAAGAGTTAATTGCATAGTAAAAAAAAAAAGAAAAGAAAAAAAGAAAGAAAATGCACAACTGAACATAGTCAACTCATTTAATCCTCAAAGAGAGACAGAGAAACATATCAGAAAGATGGCTTTGACAATAGCTTGTACAGCCTGAAGGGCCATACACCAGTGTACATCTATCTGTGTGTGACATCAGTAAGGCTGCTGGATGTCTGATGACCTGCAGCATTTCTCAAGGTCTGATGAAATGAGCCAGACATATGTGGCTACAATAAACCAAACCCTTAAACAACTCCCTCACCACCTTTAACCCAGATGTAAAACTGCCAAATTCACATAAATATCAACCAAGGAAATAAAACATCCGAAATGAACTATAAAGTAACAGAAATCACATTTAGGCCAGTCTTATATCAGTCTATGAATATTGTCATATCATATGGGCAGGTTTCTTTCTTGTATTCCCCTTTTCTATTCCAAACAGGCAACTGTAATTATACTCTCTGATAGATCGTGCCAGAACTAATGAGAGTTGGGAGAGAGTGAATTCTGAATTAATACCTTACTAAATGAAAGTAATGAGACTTCAGCCTAATTGGAGCCGGTAGAATCGGCCACAAATACAGGGCACGCTGGAACGATAATGATGTCAAATTCCAAATGAGCATTCAGTCGACGCAAAGCAGGAGGAAGAATTTAAAACACTTTAGCCATCTCATTTGCATACGCCATGCTAAATTTTCCATTACCCCAAAACTGAAAGACACAGCAGCAAACAAAACAATTGTGCAACATAATAGACAGCCTATAAAGAGGCATTCACACTGACAACCATTTGTAGCAAGACCAAAGGTCATTTATTTTCAATTAGATTTGGTGATTTAAGTTGACAAGACTATAGCGCAACAGTGACCACCTGCTTTTTCAGTGACGTTTTGCTTGGTTTTTTTTTTTCCACATTTACTCTCTTCATTTCAAAACCTTTTTCAATAAGAGTTCTAAGCCATTAATCAAAATATTACAAACTGTGTTTTCAAGCAAAAGTTCATTTCGCATAGGCTATGTACAACACTTTATTCTTCAGACGCATCTATTTTTTCTGAACGATCTATCTTGTTAATGTTTCTACATTATTGCATCACAATTCTTCTAAAGAGAAAATAAATGGGATTTTTGTTACATATTTCATACACAAAACTCAAATCGTAGAGCAACACTTGGTGTGCAGGCTGTAAATTCCCACAGATGGCATTTTCAGAAATTCAGTATTCAACCAATTCAATTTGATTCAGCAAAAGTCAGTTCTGGTGACAGGGAGAATTGGAGACCAGAGACCTCCTCACAGCCTGAGACTCAGAAATTCTCCTATGATGGGATAATGACTGAGAGATTGCTCTGTGAATGTGAGGCTTAATGTAATTGTGTTGCCTAGAGGAGAATTCAGTGGGGGAAAAAAAAGTTCTTTAAAAAACAAAATTAACCGCAATCGTACAATAGCAGGCTGCGTGAGGCTAGGCTAATTGCAGTGTAGCACGGCCGCCTGTGGTGTCTTTCGAAGCAGTTTTCTTTAATTAGGATGATACCAAGCGAGAAAACAGCTACTGTATAGTCTAATACACACTCTGTCAAACCTTACGACCACACTGCGATAGCACTGACATCACACTAACTGTACTCCCACATTATGCATCAAATCCCACCCGCTTACACACACGAAGGCAAAAATGGATCACCAGTGCAGTCAGTAATGTCTATGTCTGGTAGTTGCACACACAATAGACATCAATACGCATGCAACCTCATTGATTAGCTTCCCTGCACGGGTTCGTTATTTGCAAGCTCCTGATTAGATTTCAGCTGACGTCAATGAATTATTTAGCATCTTGGCTGAGGTGTGTGTTTGGAGGTCTTGGCTTCACCAGCCACGTGAGTCTCCCGTGTGAACACACTAATAGGGTGTCCCAGGAGTCCTGTTTGACTCATCATCGTAATGAGCGGTGAAATTATGAATCAGTCAAGACACTTTGGTACAGATTTAACTGCTCAATGAGAGCGTGAAGAATCAGATTGAGGGAATATCAGGGGCCAGATTTAATATATATGGCAAATTAGCATGATAGGGCAGTTTAAAAAAAAGCGCGGATGGGAGTGGACAGTTCTGCGCGTGATCTACTGACGATGAACACAGACGCAATGACCAACACAATCTACCAAGAGCAGCGCAAATTAGCATCTAGTTTAGACATGTTTTTTGGGGGTCATATATCGCACAAATACCAGTAAATTGACTAGTGCAAACCGTAGTAAATCACATTGCATGATTCATTTAAATACTCTCCTCCCATAAATTTGAAGTCTGAAAGGGAAACTCCTACAAATGCATATCCAATAAAGTCAGCCGCAAAAATAACCGTGTCTATGCCTTTTCAGCGCTAGTTTTTCACTGCGTGTCTTTAGTAAATACTGACACTATAATTTTTTTAACACCAAAAGAGGGTTTGTACTGCCGCAAGCTGTCAGTAAATCTGGCCCTTAAAGTTAACGTTTCTTGAAACTGCTTTGGAAGTTGGAACGATTATGTTGTGAAAAGTGGCAAACAAATAACCACTGTATAGGACTTTGAAGAATCTGGTTATAGGTGAGGGACATAGAGGCATGGTGAAGTATTAGTGATGATGTTCAGTCACCAGACCAAATGGAATTCAGTTACAGACAGAGACGTTTCTGCCTTTACTAAACATTTTAACCTTTATTTGATTAAAAATGTATATATATATCATATCAGTTCATATCATACAGACCTCAAAATTCGTAATTTATCTTGAATTCGTAATATAAACTTGCCCAATCGTTCCACTTAAACCAGTGGTACTTTCTGAATTGTCAGAATCTTTTGAAAGAAGAATGATTTAATTCGGTCAATGTAACATTGCATGAAGGAATACAAAGGACATGAGATCAATGCTAACATTATTATGGCTTACTCTGTACAATCTTTCCTCAATGTACCAATATTTATGCCCATGTCTTGTTTCAATGTTGTTTATGATGCTGCATGCATTATTGTTTGTATTGTAATGGTGCATTTCTGTCAAAAAACAAAACAAAAAAACAAATGACAGGGGGAAAAAAAAAACCCCAGCCAGACAGTGAATGCATGTTTCCCCCTGATACTGGAAAATACATGCCTTTATCCAGCTGAATGACACAAAGCCATTTCTCTTATGGTCAACTCTGGGAAATCATTGGAAACAGGGGTTCTAGGCCTGTTTAGATGAACTCTTTGTGATAAATGATACATTACAAAGTGAAAGTGAAAGTGAAAGTGACACGTGATGGCCAAGTATGGTAACCCATACTTGGAATTTGACCTCTGCATTTAACCCATCCAAGTTAATGCACACACATTAGGAGCAGAGTAGTGAGTAGTTAACACACAGACACTGCAAACGTGGATACACACACCCAGAGCAGCGGGCAGCCTTTGTGTGGCGCCCGGGGAGCGATTAGGGGTTAGGTGCCTTGCTCAAGGGCACCTCAGTCATTTCCCACCGGTTCTGGAATCGAACCAGCAACCTTTGGGTTACCAGTTCAACTCCCTAACCACTAGGCCATGACTGCCCCTAAATCACTTATGTTTACTGCTGTTGATAAAATCTAAAGCAAATTTTTTTTTTTTTTTTTAATTCTACTACTAAAGCCTTGTGATAAAGATCTATTCTGTGTAAATTTGCAGCCTTCAGCAGAATTGTGCAGATGCAGACTCTTATGATGTCTGTGGTGTGGATTATGATGAGCTAGGATATGATTGAGAAGAGGATGATTGATTTCAGAGGATGCAGTTCATGGAGATACAACTGGAAATGTCACACACAGCCAACTAACTGTTTTTATAAACCAGGCCAGATAGTAATGACCAGGCATAACATTAGTCCTTATACTACACTGTAAAATCCTACAGTTGTTCTGACTAACACTTTTTAGGTAACTTTATTTAATGTCTTAATTGTAAAAAAAAAAAAAAAATGTTTTTGAGGCAGATCAATCCTTAATAGACTTTTCACTAATTTCTTCCACTTCCGCAGTTATCTTTCTAGTTGCATTCACTCGTTTCCCAAAGTCATCTTGAATGTTGAATTGTCAATACAACTGAAATATTTGAGAACATGTTTTTGTTTGAACTCACCATTATGGTGATTAGTGTTCCCATTGGTTGGGATGCAGCGATGCAACAAGAAATCACAGTTGTTTTGTTTTCAAAGGAAGGGAAGTAAACGGTGACCTAACCTCTAACTAAATCATTAACTAGTCTTTTTTTCATATCGAATAATGATTTTTTACAATTTTATTGCTAACACTTATGTCATAAACAACTTGTGAAACTTTGCTTTCACTTTATTTGATGGTCCTTTTAACACATTCTGTTGACTATAAATAACGTTGCACCTACATGTCAACTTACTCTCATTAGAGTGTTAGGAGAGTATTAGTTTACTGGGTTAGGGTAGAATAAGATGACAAGTAGTTGCAAAGTTAGTCAGTAGAATGTCTGTTGGAGGACTATCACGAGTTAGCAGATATTAAGCAGATAGTCTACTAATACTCTAATGAGAGTTAGTTGACATGTAGTTGCAGAATTACTTATAGTCAACATAATGTTCAAAAGGGATCCTCAAAATAAATTTACCGAAACTTTTATTGGGTTGATATAAGCCCTCTATATTTGTGACAATATCTTGCAATTGACCATGCTTGAGTCACACAGACTTCAACATTCAGCATGCAAAACACAACAATGGTAGCTATAGGTCAAATCTAAAGAAAATGATCAAGTACTCTCTACAGCTCTTTCTAGTTACTAGAACTCTACTATATCTAACTAAGCATCTGTCAGTACAACATACTTTTTATTTTACTTTACTTAGTTTTTTAACCAGGTATTGTTCCAATGTGCCGTCCACGGTACACTGCATATTTTTGTGCGATATACAACAACTCAGAAATTAACAGCTAAACATGTCACATACCTCTGGAAAGCTGAGACTCTTGTGATTCGTTGTATATTAAAATTGTCTTTTTTTTTGTCATTTTATTGTCATTTTAATATATACTTATAGTTTTTGTCAGACCATCAACAACCAAATAATCTACTGCAAATATGAAGGAAGTCACTTATAAAGCCTCCTGTTAGTCCACTGGTCCATAACATTACAACAAAAATGGTTTAGTTACACTGTAAAGGGTCCAGACAATCCAATTCAGTGAAATATTTAGTCCATAACACAATTATATATGAATGTAGTAGTAGCATTTCAAGTTAGCCGAAGTGCTAGCGCAAAGTTTTATGGTGCTCTGTGCGTCGTGCGTAAAGTGTTCATACATGGCATATTTGACTCTTGGAGAGATGTTTTTGGATGGGGAGATAATGTTATTATAACATATTTTACTTTGTATACTGAGGTATGCGTTTGTGTTTTGAGATTTCTGCTAACTTCTGTGTTTTTGCTGCACGAGTATATGTGTGTTTGGTGTTAGGCGCTCATGCACAGGTGTAAATGTATGTGTGTGTGTTTATGCACGGGTTTGTGTGTGTGCGTGTGTGTCTGTTCATGCACGGGTTTATGTTTGTGTGTAAGTATGTATGTATGTATGTATGTGTATGTATGTATGAATGTGTGTGTTCATGCACGGGTTCATGTGTGTGTGTGTGTGTGTGTGTGTGTGTGTGTGTGTGTGTGTTGTGTGTGTGTGTGTGTGCTCACGCACTGTTGTATATATGCATGGTGGTTCGTGTGCATGCATTTCTGTTTACATGCGTGTGAGCATGTATAAAATAGTAGAATACATAAAAGATGTAAATGTTTTGTAAATTATCTCTTTCTTTGTTTTTTGTTTTTTTTATATCCCAGACAATCATCTGACATTGAACTGGATGAAGACTAGGAATTAGTCAGCAGAAAGCCATATACTGAGGGACATGATGACAGCACCTCATCAAGAGAGGAGCCACATCCGTCACCTTCCCAGAGAGGTTCAATAACCAAAGAATTTGTAAATAGTTTGATATATAAATGCTATATATATATATAGATATAGATATATATAAACACTATAGTTATCTGCAGGCATCTGTTTACAAAAAAAAACATTTAGGCGGAAAGTTTTTTCCCCCTTTTTTAGTGTGTTAAAAATTCTATTACTCAATACCAGTAAGACATGCAGTGATTCTGACTATTTAGGAACAAACCTCAAAGTGTCCCCTTTCAAAAGAGACCAAAACCATGCATTATACTCCAAATGGTTTAAGAACAGCATGCATTTATTTTGGGTATGCCTTTTTAAAGTAAGTCTAACTAATTCGATTTTACAGTGCCGGACACTGAGCGGTTAAAACTCTAAAGAAAACTATATGCAAATTAGTGCCCACAATGTCGCTTTAATTGTAGCGCATTGTTCTTCGACAAATATCTGTACGTCAAAGGCCCTGATGATTAACAAACAAACAGCTCATGGGCGGAACTCGACAATCCCTGCAGATTTGTTGTAACTTTGCGTGATCCTACAGCTAGGATGTATCGTCTCAGCGCCTGACATTGACTGCGATGCATTTTCTTCCACAGTTTGACGTTTGAGGTAATTTCATAATTTCCGCCGCTTGGCTCGTCTGCAGGCGGCTGCCTGTGGAGCTCTCAGCCTGTCACAGATTCCCTCTCCTCATGATTAATGACCCTAATTGAGATTCATTTCTTATCAATTAGAGTGTGGCATTTACTGCCGGACAAGTCCCCCTCCCGCATTTATTCGTGTCTTGACACAAAGCAAGGTCTTTTTACCCCCAGAAACAGAGTCTATTGTTGGTGACACCCTTGCCCACGTGTAAGCAAAAAGGTTAGGCCTGATGACTTTTTCATGAGACAAAGTGGTAAGCACAGAGATAAAGAGAGAACAATGGGTTAAGGGTGGGCAGACAGAGCGGGAGGACGACAGACAAGGAAGTGAGAGGGAATATAATTGGAAAAGAGAAGAGGAAGAGACGATCTTTAAAAGAGGAGGAGGTCAGGGGTGAATTCAGTGTCTTTGAAAACGCCTCGGTTACGACTGTAACCTCGGTTCCCTGAAGAGGGAACGAGCGTTGCGTCGAAACTGACGCTATGGGAACGCTTTGCGTGATGACGTCTTGAAGCACATGTAAAATCAGTCCAATGGTGTGGCGGAACGTCAGAGGCGGGTGACGTCACGTACCAGGAAGCTATAAAAGCCGGCCCGAAACAGAAAACGAAAGCTTCGTAAAGTCTGAAGTCGCGCTGACAGGCATGAAGGAGATATGGCAAGGCGACGCAACGCTCGTTCCCTCTTCAGGGAACCGAGGTTACAGTCGTAACCGAGGCGTTCCCTTTCAAGGGAACTCGCGTTGCGTCGAAACTGACGCTATGGGAACGTCTATGCCAACGCCTCCATAGCTACAAATGAGTCTAAATCCAGAGAGTAGAACCTGACGAAGGTGTGCGGTGAGGACCAGACTGCCGCATCACAGACGTCCTGTAACGATACTCCTGATATAAGGGCCTTAGAGGCCGCCATACTCCTAGTAGAGTGCGACCGGACAGCCAAAGGAGAAGGCTGTCCAGCCGCCTCATAAGCAAGTGAGATAGCCTCAACCACCCACTTGCTCATCCTTTGCTTAGACACCGGACCTCCCTTGTTAGGAGACACAAAGCACACAAATAATTGATCACTTTTACGCCACAGGGCAGCTCTGTGGACATAAGCGTCTAACGCCCGAACTGGGCAAAGCAAATTATTAGCCTCCTGGTCCGCATTCTGAAAGGGAGGAGGACAGAAGGCCTGCAGAACAATAGGTCTAGCCACATTAGTGGGGACCTTGGGGATATAGCCCGGTCTAGGGTGAAGAAAAGCTTTGACCATACCCGGAGCAAACTCCAAGCATGACGGAGCAACCGACAATGCCTGGAGATCCCCTATTCTTTTAAGAGAAGAGATGGCGAGAAGAAACAGAGCTTTCAGAGTTAGAAACTTCTCAGGAACCTCCTCAATGAGCTCAAAGGGGGCCATGGAAAGGCCTTGCAGCGCAACGGACAAATCCCATGGTGGCACCCTAGAGCGAACTGCAGGCCTCAGCCTCCAAGTGCCACGAAGGAAACGAGAAACCAGAGGGTCTTTCCCCACAGACATTCCACCCAAAGGAATGTGGTAAGCACCTATGGCCGCCACATAAACCTTTAAAGTGGACGGGGTCAGACCTGCAGTGAACCGGTCCTGCAGGAACTCCAGAACTGTACCAATTGGGCAGTTGACTGGATCCAACCGACGGTCACTACACCAAGAAGTGAATACTCTCCACTTCAGGGCATAAAGTTTCCTCGTGGAGGGAGCTCTGGACTGTAGAATGGTCTCAACAACCTCAGTTGAGAGACCTGACTCTATGAGCTGGGCCCCCTCAGAGGCCAAGCCCACAGGTTCCACAGTTCTGGGCGGGGGTGAAATATTGAGCCCCCTGCTTGGGACAGAAGGTCCCTCCTGACAGGAAGCTCCAGAGGATGCCCGTCGAGGAGGGACACAAGATCGGGAAACCATACTCTGCCCGGCCAGCGCGGGGCTATAAGAAGTAGATGGACCCGGTCCCTGCGAACTCTTTCCAGAACTCCCGGGAGCAGAGCCACTGGGGGAAAAGCGTACAGACGTAGCCTCGGCCACGTCTGTACCATAGCATCCAGTCCCAGAGGAGCTGGATGCCTGAGGGAGAACCAAAGTGGACAGTGAGACGTCTCTCGAGACGCAAACAGATCCACTTGTGCTTGGCCAAACTCCCTCCATATCAGCTCCACCACCTCGGGGTGGAGCCTCCATTCCCCGGGCCTCGGCCCCTGTCTCGACAGAGTGTCTGCTCCTATATTCTGTACCCCGGGGATGTAGGCTGCCCTGAGTGACAGCAACTTCCCCTGGGACCACAAGAGGATATGGCGTGCCAGATTGGACAATGGGCGCGAGCGCAAACCCCCTTGGTGGTTGATATAGGCGACTACCGATGTGTTGTCCGTATGCACTAACACATGGTGTCCCCTGAGATCTGTGATAAAGCTCCTCAGAGCCCGGAAGACAGCTAACATCTCTAGGCGATTGATATGCCAGGAACGATGATGGTCTTCCCACAGACCTTGAGATGAGCGACCCTCTAGGATCGCTCCCCAGCCCGTGAGGGAAGCATCCGTCGTTAGCAGTTTGCGACGACAAGGAGCTCCCAGCACTGGGCCCTGGGACAGGAACCAGGGTTTCTTCCACATAACCAAGGCACATAGGCATCGCCGCGTGACCTTGATTGTGCGAAATGGGTTGCCCCTCGGGGAAAACCCTCTGGTCCTGAGCCACCACTGCAGGGGCCTCATGTGCAGTAGTCCAAAAGGTATCACGTTGGAAGCTGCTGCCATGAGACCCAACAGTCTCTGGAACTGTTTGACAGTGAGTAGCTGGCCTATCTTTACACTTTTCACAGCTGCAAGGATGGAATCTACATGTGGCGGTGACAGGCGCGCCTGCATCGACACTGAATCCCAAACCACGCCTAAAAAAGTGGTCCTCTGAAGTGGAGAAAGCACACTCTTCTTGGCGTTCAGCCGTAACCCCAGCTCTTTCATGTGGGCGAGAACAACATCTCGATGTTGAACCGCCAACTGATGCGACTGAGCTAAAATCAACCAATCGTCGATGTAGTTCATGATGCGAATACCCTGGAGGCGCAGAGGCGCCAGAGCTGGATCCACGCATTTGATAAAAGTGCGGGGTGATAACGCCAGGCCGAATGGAAGAACTCGATATTGGTATGCTTTGCCCCCGAAAGCAAACCTCAGGAACTTCCAATGGCACGGACGGATGGAAATATGGAAATATGCGTCCTTGAGATCTATCGTGACAAACCAGTCCTCGGACCTGATCTGTGGCACGATTTGTCTCAAAGTTAACATTTTGAACTTGAGCTGCATGACTGACTCGTTCAGAACTCGAAGATCTAAAATGGGACGCAATCCCCCGTCCTTTTTTGGAACTATGAAGTACCGGCTGTAAAACCCGGTTTCCCTGTTGGAGGGAGGTACATATGGCCCCTTTCTCTAACAGAGTGTTTACTTCCTGTTCCATAACCAGAACCTGCTCGGGGCCCACCACTGTGGGCAGGACCCCCATAAACCGAGGTGGGCGTTTCTTGAATTGTATCTGATACCCTTTTTCCACGGTCTGCAGGACCCAACGAGAAACATTTGACAGTAGCTTCCACGCTGTCAAAGATTCTACTAGAGGTACAAGCCTCTCGAGACTGGTTTCTGGATTTTGTTGCTGTTGAGTAGTCGGTTCGTCGCCCTGTAACGGCGCACCGGCAGGGAACGACCGAACAGACTGCTCTAGCACCCTCCTCAGAGGGGGCGGGCATCCCGAGGCCACTACGTTTCCGGGTGGACCTTGAGATATGTGCTCGCCGGAGACCGCTGCGCCCTGTAACACCGGAGGCGGCAGGGTTGGCAGAACGGTCCCCTGAGGGCACCGAAGAGAGACGGGCACCGTGAAAAGAGGTGTTAACCGCTCTGCTTCGGGGGGAACTACCCTCATTTGTCCTGAGCCCTCGGACGTCAGGACCTTTTCCCAGCAGCCTTCTTGGCGGTAATAACGGTCCGCAGATCCGTTTTACCCCTCGAAGACTGCTGGGTTTGAGAGCGCCCTCCGTGTCCCCGAGATTTTTGTGGGGGAGCACGGGAGGACACACTCTGTTTTTGAGTGGCACGATGTTCAGCGCTCTTTTTAGAGGAGTGAGGCTGCTCCCGCTCAGCAGCCTCAATGAAAGAACGGCGGGGGAGACGTTTTTGCAGTGCAGCTGCCTGTTTAGAAGCTTCTTGAGATTTAGCTACCGCACTGTTAACTGCATCACCAAAAAGACCGACAGTGGAGACCGGAGCATCTAAGAGAACGTGTTTCTCTTTATCCTTTATATCGCTCAGATTGAGCCACAGATGCCTCTCAGTGGCCACCAGGGCTGCCATAGACCGCCCGATTGATTTAGCGGTCTCCTTGGTAGCCCTGAGAGACAGATCTGTGGCTCTGCGTAGTTCGGCCACCGTGTCAGGACCAATTCCCCCGCCCTCCTCTAAATCCCCCAATAATTCTGCCTGATATGCTTGCATAATAGACATCGTATGCAGACACGCTGCAGCTTGACCAGCGGCTGCATACGATTTATGAACCAGTGCTGATGTGAATTTTACTGGCTTAGAGGGAAGTGAAGGAGCCTTCAAGGAAGATGCCGTTGCTGGAGAGAGATAGCTCGCAAGCGTCTCCTCCACCTTCGGCATCTCCCCATAACCATATTCTTTATATTTATGAATGGAAGAATAGTGGGATGTTTGTGGTGTATAAACTCTGAATGAAACTGGTTTTCCCCACGATCTCGACACCTCGGTGTGGAGATCGGGGAAAAACGGAAGGCTTCTGCGCTGAGACTGTGCACGAGATGGCAGGAAGCGTTCGTCGAGCTTACTTTTCGAACGAACGTCCTGCCTATCCTCTGGCCATTGATAATCTTTGAACTGCTCTCGTGACAACATCGAGCAATTCCTCAAAAGCGTGAGACTGAGGTGGCGAATCCTCAGACTCAGCTTCAATACTAACAACGTCCAACTCCTCAGAGCTGGACAATTGCAGTATTGGTGCCTCCATCGGGGGGGAAGAAACCGCAGCGCGTGCTTCCACACCCTGATGAGAGGCACTGGATCTATCAGAAGGATGTTGAGATAAGGCAGAGCCCGTCTCAACATCCACTGATAAATCCATTTGTGAACCCCAGGTCTGAGATCGACACAAGCCCTGGGGAACGTGGTCGGGATTGAACCGAGCCAAGCGGGATCGGAGCGTACGCAATGGAAGCGCCTCGCAATGCACACAGTCACCACCCTCGAGTGCTGACTGGGCATGCTCCTCACCCAAACAAACAACACAAAGAGTGTGAGTATCACCTCCCGTTAAATAACGCGGGCAGGGATGGACACACACTCTAAACTGCTGCTTGCTCGCCATACTGAATATATATATATATATGATATAGACAGACAACACCAAATAACAAGGACAGATTCAACACAGAGCGCAACTGAAGACTCAGAAAGCTTTCGTTTTCTGTTTCGGGCCGGCTTTTATAGCTTCCTGGTACGTGACGTCACCCGCCTCTGACGTTCCGCCATACCATTGGACTGATTTTACATGTGCTTCAAGACGTCATCACGCAAAGCGTTCCCATAGCGTCAGTTTCGACGCAACGCGAGTTCCCTTGAAAGGGAACCTAGTGAACTGCCTTGCTGTCTGGTGCATATACAGTAGCTAACAAAAATATGTTCTAAGAATGTTTTGCTAATGTTCCCATTAAATTATAAATTGTTTTATTTTTTAATGTTCTCTGAACATTTAAAATGTCCCGTTTTTTTTAACGTTTTTTTCTTGGTAATGCAAGAACAAGAACAACGTTCCCATAATAATGTTTGTAAAATGATAATGTGGAAATTTTGCAAAAATGTCATAATGTTCAGAGAACATTCAAAACTAACAGTTATAACTATTAAAAAATCTTTAGATGAACTACATAAAACATTTTTAAAAAAAAAACGTTTCATGAATGATGTATAAATGTTTTTGTTCTAAGGTTTTGAGAACATTATTAAAGACCAGGGCTGGGTTTCCCAATAACGTTGTCTCTTAGCGCGCTACGAAGACTCTTAAGGTATAACTTAAATAAAGGTATACCATTTCTAGGCATGTTCCCCGAACCATACCTTAGGAAGCTGCTTAAGATACACCTTCTTACGTGTGACGTTACCCGGTGCTGTCCGTGGCGATGGTGCTGAATTGGTTGATATCGATGGATCGAGAATCAATTATTCTCTCGTGCAGGAGCTGTTTATGTGAGAAAGCGGTGTTCTTTATAAAAGAAGCACTTCAGAAATAGTTGAAATTGCATTTATTAGGACTCATGGGATATTATAAAACATAATCCAAACTATAATAGCCTAGCCTACATATTTTAAAATTGTATCATATATTGTTGCCATAATAACCATTTCAAATTTTTACGTGCTTTCTTCTCTTTCCCATTTTTGTTCGCTGAGGTGGAGCTGCGATGAAATATTTTTCTTGTAAATACTTTCCAGCATTTCAGTAATAAAAGTGTACATCTTATGTACGGTGCTCGGCAGTGATCAAAAAGGATTTAAACAGTGAATTTTGAATCTCTTCTTGTAAACTCAGATATGTGGATTCAGACGGCAATTCAATTCCCACACGACCTGTTTGTCAAAAAACAGTAGGTAATTTGTCCAGGGATTTTTATGCAGGTTGGCTGAGAAAAAACACTGACATCAAGGATTCGGACGGCAATAAAATCACCGACTTACCCCTGTAAATGTTTAAAATACCATACTAGCCCATGAGAAACAATTAACGTCCGAATAGGACTTAACTGACAGTAGCCTATGCTTTCACTGGCCTTTAAAAGGGCTCTGCAGATGGCGCCGTCTTTTAGAACAGCTATTCGCTGTATCGCTGCCATAGTTTGAGCAAACTCCCCACCACAATCATTCCCTTTAAGTAGACTATTAAGCCTTTAATGGTTTACCAGCTGATGTACCTTTGGATAATATAATTAAAAATCTAACAACAATCAGTGTAATGGCAATTTTATTCTTTGCATGAAAACACTTGAATTAGCCTAATTGAACACTGTCTGGGTGTATTAAAACTTCAGAATTATATTCGTATAGACCTGCAACAGTGAGGTAAAGCTAAGAGTGGTCCAGACTAACCTTCCGAACGTATGACTTACAGAAGGTATACTTAACTAAGAACGTTTCGGGAAACACGTATTAACGATAAGGTACAGCTTAAAGGGATACTTTACCGTTTTTTCATATTAAACTATGTTATTCCCTTAACTAAGACGAGTTGATGCATACCTCTCTCGTCTCAGTGCGTGCACTAAATCCCTCTGTCTTGCGGCGAAACTTTGTTAGCCCAGTTCATTTAATATGGACCAAGCAGAGAAGCTACCAAACACCTCCACGTTTTCCCTATTTAAATACAGTTACTCGCGAAGTGTAACTCGACCTAGAACGGTGACACAAAACAAAACGTTGCGCTTTTCTAAGCGTGTAAAATGGATAACTATTTTGTATGGCGGAATACCATAGCAAGTGCTTGTAAGCACTTCGACTTGGCGCAGTAATATCTTCACTCGTGGAAAAATCCTCTCACCGGCCCCCGCTCCCTCTAGTGAAGATATTACTGCGCCAAGTCGAAGTGCTTACAAGCACTTGCTATGGTATTCCGCCATACAAAATAGTTATCCATTTTACACGCTTAGAAAAGCGCAACGTTTTGTTTTGTGTCACCGTCCTAGGTCGAGTTACACTTCGCGAGTAACTGTATTTAAATAGGGAAAACGTGGAGGTGTTTGGTAGCTTCTCTGCTTGGCCCATATTAAATGAACTGGGCTAACAAAGTTTCGCCGCAAGACAGAGGGATTTAGTGCACGCACTGAGACGAGAGAGGTATGTATCAACTCGTCTTAGTTAAGGGAATAACATAGTTTAATATGAAAAAACGGTAAAGTATCCCTTTAAGGTGTAACTTAAGAACGACGTAGCGTTAAGAAGGTTTCGGGAAATGCAGCCCAGAGAACGTCTGTTAATGTTACTGGAAGAATGTTTGTTCATAACTTTGAGAGAACTTTGCCAGAATGCTACCCAACATTATGAGAACATTCCCTGTTAGCACCAGTAGCTGGTGATGTCACTTTGTAAAGAAACACTACCCGTTTTCAGACGTCAACGTTTTCACATGTGCATTTTTGTAACTTGCACTTTGAAACCTGTTTACATTTTCAGCCAGGCCCCCAAAATGTCATTGTCATGTAAATGAATGGCCAAAACGCATAAAATGTTTCCCATTTTTAGTTGAAAACGGAGTCGTGTAAATGTCCCCTAAGGCAGGGCTTCTAGAACTGGGGTTTGTGAGGGAACTGCAGGGGGATTGTGACTTGAATAAAATAAAATAAAATAAAATAAAAATAAAATGTGTGTATATATATATATATATATATATATATATATATATATATATATATATATATATATATATATATATATATATTAAAACGGTACATTTAACTGATTATTTTTTATTTATTTTTTACAGTGTACATGTAATCCTGTCTTAGAATTAGACCAATGATTTTCTTATAAGGCAGGATAATGTTGCTTCTTCTGGAAAACACTGTATCAGAAGTGTAGCTCTGATGCCGGCGACTCACAAGGTTTTTGGTACTGAGTTAATGGTTTTATTGCTTTTCACTTTGAAAGAGCGGCCAGTGAAATACATTATATGCTGCTTGCCTTCCTTTCAACAGTAAACTTTCACAGTCTGATCTATCACCTAAAAGGACATTAAGAAGAGAGGAAATTACACTAAGACTACCTTCTTCCTTGCTCTCTTTTCCCCATTGGCTTTTAAAGCAAATGCATTGTTCTCTACGCAATGCATCCCAGGCTATAAAGATTGCAATTAGATGCCTTTAGTTGCCGCTCAAGTAGAGGTTCGCCTATAAGTATATACTTTTTTTTTTATATACCTTTATACCCCGATGACTCACATGGAGGGGCTTGTCTGGTTAGGGCCCCCAGAGCAAATCTGAGGCTGGGATGATAAATAGCTAAGTTCCCCTTTCACACGATTTGTGAGTCCGTGTAGCAAGTCTGCACATGCATTTTCGTTCCACTTTTAAGTGGCGAGCAGTCGTGGGGTTTTCTCCTCCCCTGCTCGCTCTTCCTCAGCCCGATAAATGGCTTCACTGCACCCAGCCATGCCACCCGGGTAATGTCTCCTCTGCGGGAAGGCATTTGAGCACATTAGAAATCATTACATAGAAATCCAGTGTTACGTTGCAGTGCAGACACACAATAGAGGCTTTTAGGATGAAAAAACAAGGAAATTAGATTTTATATTAGGGTATTTGATATTAATTTCAAAGTGGTGTGGATTTTACACTCTCTGGAGAGAAGACATTTTAAGCTTGCCATGCTGAGACATTTATGCTACTAATGCTTGTTAATCACTGCTTGCTTATGAACCTCTAGGGGGCGATGTTTCCTCTTTTCAGCTGACTCGCACAGATGCTGTGACAGACCTTTGCAACATAAGCTCAGGTTTTCTTGCTACATTCCTTCGAAGTCAAAAAGGCCATCTAGATATTTCCAATTATCAGAGAGCAAACAGATTTCAGATTTTTTAATATCCTTCTGACCAATACCGAATCTCTGCATAATCACACTTTAAATAATGGAGGTATCTGAGACATGTTCATCTATTCAAATGCAAACAAATCCCTCTTTGAAACTGTCCTTTCACCCTTCAATATAGGCAATATGAGCAAAATATGCAATACATTCAAAAACTCCTGAGATAGAGATATTAAGCCACATCATGGTAAGATACCCTAGATTGAATATTCACAATATACAGGTATTTGCAATTATTTTGCTGGAAATAGACTTTTTTATTTTATAAATTTTGTGAATGCAATAGCTTATTTCAGTTTTTATAAATGTGTATCAATAGAAAATACATGAAAATGGTTTTATTCAATTGTATTTATATATGCTGAAAATGTTAACACGTAAATAGACCAATTGCCAAAATAGCAATCCTTATAGAAAACTAACAGAAATTAAAACGGCTAAACATACAATATACAATACAACATATACACAACGTTATATTTAATTCGACCTCCTGAGGTGGATGATAATCAATTTCTGAAAGTTAACTCTGCAAAGCCTGATTGCATACATATGTCGCTTGCAGTGAGTGTCACGTCATATCCGTAAATAGCGAAAGATTGCTCCGTTGTCATGACACCCCACCGGCTACTTTGGCCCTGTCCCAAATGGCACACTTCTGCCCTGTCCAAATAGCCACACTTGCGGTCTTTTGCACTTGACCACTTGTCTACCTGCATGACACATTTCCTCTATTTGGAAAGTATACTGCAAGAGGACACATCGCCCCCTAGAGGTTTCTATACTGCAAGTGTGTATACAACTTTTGATTACCCGATGGGACACATTTATAGTCTTGCAAAAAATGAAAGTGTTTAAAGTAAAATTTTATTTTCAATACTTTGCATATTTAAATAATCTTCTAAATGTATGTTCAGTAGTTGCTATGTAACAGAGGACACAATAAAAAAATTGTGGTGCTTCTAATTGAGTGATAAAAAACAGTTGCAATTGATTTACAAAATACATATACCCTACTCATCTTTGCACCAATAAAATGAGCAACACTTTGTTTTACTACCAATTAAATGTTTTTAATTAATTTAAATTACAGTGGAAGGTTTTCATCGACATCTCACGATTTCGGGGCATGCGAGTTCCCGAACATAATGCATGATGGGATACGCTTAGCCTCGAATACCGCTCCGAAGCAGTTGCAGTGTGGGTTTAGTGTGCATTAATAAGGACACTGCACTTTGGCATTGTTAAGACATGGGACAGTCTTGCGCACTTACTTCCTGTCACATGCATGTGCTCTCAAGTGGCCAAGACCGCAAGTATGGGTATTTGGACAGGGCATTCTAATGCACTTTCAGTCTTGGGGAATTACAATGGCTGCCACGTCCGTTAAGTCCGTTACCCTGAGACTGAAGGGTATACCATTAAGTCATTTTCAGAAGGGTGCTCGCGCGCACTGATGCGAGCTCTGCCCCGAAGCGACTTAGGCCTCGTTTACACTGTCAGTGAAAATGTGACCCAATTCAGATTTTTTTGCTCATGTGACACAGATCGGATGTGTTCTATGACAGTGTAAAGAGGAAAAAAACGCATGCATTCGGATATTTCGAGATCGGTTTCAGGCCTCATTCATATGTGGAAATAAATCAGATTTAAATCAGATATGTGCCAATGCGACTGTAATGTATTAGGCATCAAGGCATTAGGCTATCTCCGCGGTTTAATGACGAGAGAAACCCCGACGCGCATCTGCAAAGGGACGGATGGCCCGACGAAACGTGTCGTTGTAGGAGAGGAATGTGGACAAACATTGACACAACTAAAATTTCGGACCCACTGCTTCTCGTTAAAGCCCGCCACAATATGCTCCCACCAGTCCTGAGATCTCCTTGCACACAATAACTGAAGCATATGCACAGGCTGCAATGATGGCACTTTTCGTCCTCCTCCGCCTCATAATCATGGTGATGTTTGGCGAACTTCGCATATATCGCAGAACTAGCATCAATCATATTTTGCGTTCATCCATCTGTGCAAGATAATTTAACCCTTTAAGCATGCGCGATGTTTCAGATAGTATGGCAAGTAGGGCTGGGCGATAAAACGATAACGATAATTATCGCGATATAATTTTTCTCGATAAAACGATATCAAGAGTTCGAGAAATGTTCGATAATGTTTATGCGCCAAAAGCGGAACGAAACTCATTTGAACCGCGCGCCACATGGACCATTTATCCGCTCGGCTCAAAGTCCAAACGCAGCGCAGCGCGAGCTCACTAGAGCAGATGCGTTTACTCTGATCGCTCTCGTCACGAGATCCAGTGAGAAGCGCTTGAATTCAGCGAAGAACACAATGTCTCAGTGATATAAACCAGTTTAAAGGCAGATGAAACAGGAGCAACACTGTGCGCAACGATACAGTCAGAAGGCTTTTCCGTGTACAAATTCCCATCATTTACCATGGATTTACTGTAACTTTAGCCTAGTAATATTAACTGCACCATGAAATGTGGGATATACATATTGAATTGTGTTATATTATTAATGTAGACAATGAATTAAAGGACTAATGGAATATAATTACAGTATTTAATAATATTTTTAGGCTACTGTTTTTCATACAAATACCATAGAAACCATAAAGTTACATTTTGCAATGATAGTAAGGTGCTTTAGGCTATACATGATTTTATCTGTGCTTATCATGATCTAAATGCATGATACTGGATAACCAATGGTTAATTTTAATAAAACTCAAACAGTCAGAATATTACAATATTACATGCAGAAACTAAGAAATACATTTTTCTATTAAGATATTTGTTTTGTTAAGGAAAAATGACAAATGTTTGAATGTTCTACCTCAGACCTGTTTGGCAAGTGTTTGTCATGATATGTTCTGACAATAAAGGGTAGTTTAAAACCACAATTAACGCACTGGTTTCTACAACTTTCACTTAGGAGCAAAACTCTGCCTTTAAACTTGAAAGAAATAAAGATGACATTTATCGTGATAATTATCGATATCGACTGATATAAAAAAAAAAGTCACAATTGAAAGAACGTGTAAACGGACGGTCAAAAAAATCGGATGTAGACAACCAATCAGAATTGGGCATCAAGACCTGCAGTGTAAACGAGACCTTAGAGCAAGACCGCAAGTATTTAGGGTGCCATTTGCGACAGGGAATTTTTTTGTGTATGGTGTGAGTGTGGCATAGGTTAGTTTTCAGTCACAACGAGCGAGAAAGGTTGTTGACATGGAACAGGCTAAATCTTGAACCACAAAAGGCAAGATTTATCAGGGAATCAACTGGAGGAGAGTCTACATAGCAAAAAGCTTGTAATAAAACGAGAATCAAGATTGGCTTGGCTTTTCTGAGATGACGAGAACTAAGGGATTTGTTCGGTGACTCGGAGGGGACATGTTCGGTTCAACTAGTTTTGTTGTGGCCACGAGATATGTTAACCTGTGGGAATGTGATATGTCATGGCCACGAGATGGGAACGTCATATTAATGTCCTCCTAGCTAGAAACTGAACACAATGAACAATGAGGAAGTCCAAACACAAACAGAAACGTGACACTCACAGAGTTCATTGTAAAAAGTATCTATTGTGAAGGGTCATTTCATTATCCATTGTTGTAGCACTGTGCTGGCAGGGCTTGAATTTCGGCGCGGGATTGCGGGTATTGCGCATATTTTTTATCATTCCCGCAGGTCTCCCATTTATAATGCGGGAAATTCCCGCAAACATTGATTCACTTTAGCATGTAGGTTGTATTAGTAAATTAATCCACACAGATTATAAAATCAAATCAGTCATTTTAAAACTGTCTGCGAGACGCAATTTCACAAACAGCGTGAGTGATTCAGCGGCGCTGCGTCTTCTCTCTCTCGTCTCTCAAAATGGGTTGCACTGCACAAGGTAATCGTTAAGCGCGCAGCAGGCGGAGATAATACACTCTCGCATTTCGGGAGTCGGGATAGACGGAATTGTCACTTGCATAATCGGGCCAGCATTGCATCACGAGTAACTAAAGTTTACCATTTGCACGTCTTTTTAAGTCTCACCAGTTTAAACATTCACGCGATTTTAAACTATTCGGTAACGTACTTGCGCGCTGTCTGAGAAGTGTTTTTTTTTCTCTGCACACATACATAGAGTAAAGCCGCCTCACAAACAGCTCGCGGGTAACAAAAGTTATTTTTTGTGGATTATATCGCTTTAACAGTCAAAAACATAAGAAAATTATGTCGATTTCAGTCTTGGTGATATCCTTTAAACACAGTCGGTTATGTCTTAAATAAGCATAAATCGCACGTGACCGTATAATGAAAACAGGATCCGTGCACTAGCTCTTAAAGGGACAGCAGCCATATGTCTGTAATTAATTTGTTTGTCAAAACATAGCTTTCATTTTAAGGAATCAGGATTAATAGCCGCCCTATGTATTTAATTTAGTCAGGACTAAAATACTACCCAGTGTTATTTTATATTTGATTACTTTATTCAGTCTCTGTAGTATTTCTGAATACTAGTTTTAGACCTAAGCAAAAACTTTTCTCTTTATTTGGATCTTTATTCTATTGTATTTATTTGTGCTACTTTTTTCAATTTAATTCAAAGATTGAAATCAAGCTTCCTTGAGTTGTGTAAATTCTTAAGAACAAAATTACCCCCATTGTAAAAATGCAATGAGTGAGCATACATTTAGGCGAGATAAATGTAATAATAAAAAAAAAAACGTCTAAACTCCCCCCTCAAATAAAAAATTCCCCCCCATAAGAATCACCTAAGGGGGGATTTCCCCCCTATTTTCCAAAATGAAATTCAGGCCCTGGCTGGAATTATTTCCAAAAGTAAATTATATGTGTCTATCAATGGGAATAGCTACAGTAACAATCCTTTCCAAATAATCTGCACTGTTAGACTTTTCTGTAATTTCTACAGGTATTTACTTTAAATCCCCCAGTATTATACTGCCATTTCTCTTTACAGTAAATAACTGTGATTCCCATTGCATCATGGGAATTTTCTGTGACATCTAACCAGTGTTGGGTAAGTTGGGTAACCAGTGTTGTATAATATTTATAGTTACTAGTTACTTCTCACAAAAAGTAACTGCGTTAGTAACTGAATTACATCATTGCAAAAATAACTAATTACCAGGGAAAGTAACTATTGCGTTACTTTAAAAAAAAAAAAGTTTAAATATAAGAAATGTCTTGGATACCCCCAATGTGAAATGTTAAATGAATGAAATGGACACTAAATATAACATCTTATTATTATAAAACATTGTACACTATTAAAGATTACGAAGCCAAAATTTTTTTGTGTGTGTTTTAACTTGCACGGATTAATTGTTCACCACAAGACTAGTAGCCTAATATGCGCTAACAAAGTAAATACGGTCCATTTTGATTTCAGTTGGACTTTAACAAAAAGTTCTCTCAATATAATACTGAACAATGTACCAACATAAATAATAATAATAAAATATAATCTTTTGGGTGTTTATTTTTATAACCTACAGAGAACGTCATCATCAGAGGTTATTTTAGCCAAATTCTAGTCGTGTTTGCCGCACGTGTTCACAACCGGTCAAACAAAGATGTTTTCTTTGAACTTTCCCTGCGGGTTATTTTGGAGTTTATGTTAGGCTATATAAACTAATTAAAACATATGCTACAGAGATTATTCTAATGCTGAAATGTGTAATTTATTTATAAATAAAGTATTTATGCTGCTCAGACACATTCGGTCTCTCTCGCGCACTGCCGAGCGCTTTCTCGGACACACTCGATCTCTCTCGCGCACTGCCGAGCGCTTTCTCGGACACACTCGATCTCTCTCGCGCACTGCCGAGCGCTTTCTCGGACACACTCGATCTCTCTCGCGCACTGCCGAGCGCTTTCTCGGACACACTCGATCTCTCTCGCGCACTGCCGAGCGCTTTCTCGGACACACTCGGTCTCTCGCGCGCACTGTCGAGCGCGCTCGCAGCGTTCGCCTCGCTTTTGTCGAGTCCCGCGCCTCATAAACACTCACACACCAGAGAAAAAACTTTGCAGCTCATGTGGCTGAGAGAGAGCCTACTCGATGAAAACCGCTTCAGTGAGCTTATAGTAACGCTGCATTTTTATTGACAGTAACGGTAACGCCGTTGTAACGGAGGAAACAGTAATTAGTTTGATTACTCGTTACTGAAAAAAATAACGCCGTTTATTTATAACGCCGTTATTCCCATCACTGCATCTAACACCACATACAGAGACTTACTGTATTTTTAAAGTTTGCTGTATACTACTGTATTTGTCTAAAACCACATACAGAGACTTACTGTATTTTTTAAATATGCTGTAAACTACTGTATTTACGTAACGGCCTCTCTGCCTGGCACCATATCATCGTGCTTTTTATTTCCTAATTTTTGCCTTACACCGCGTGTCTACAACGCTATAATAGAGAGAGAGAGATCAGCAAGCAAGGAAAAAAAAACAAAAAAAAAACATTCTGTGTGAGTTGACAGGTTTGTGCTCAGTTTAACCTATGTTATAACGTTAGCTTACTCGTCAACATGGCGGTAATGAACTTTACCACGGTAAACTGAGCTAACGTTCATTTTAGAGACTTTGTTAGATTATTGAATTGTCGAGTTAAAATATGCCAACGAGCAACGCGTTTAGGCCTACATTAACAATAAATGTGAATAAAATAATGTGAAATTCTGTTTTGGTTGTAGATAATGTTGGCCTACTGTTGAGAACTTTTATAGTTTTAGCATTAGTTTGCAAACTATAACATATTATAGTTTTTTTTTTTTTTTTTTTTTTTTTTACTTCCATTTTTATATGTGTTTAAAGGCAACTGCAACAAAGCGCCAATTCGCGCCAGTGACTTCTAGCAAGATTCCAGAGGTAAGCCATTTGTGATATATTTTGAGATAAGTTTGCTGAAATGATTAGTAATATGTGAAAAGTGCTTTGGAGCTACTGGTGCAGACTAGGTAGCTTACAATATCTTATACAATCTCTATAACATTAGCTAACTTTATATCAAATAAATGACCTTTGCATCATGTCTAACTTTATATTTATTAACGTTACACAGCAAATTAACCAATCAGAAGATGGACCATTGTCTTTGTTCAGTCTCACCAGATTAAATGTATCCAGGTTAGCACTGCAGTAAAACTCTCACTAATTCATTACCAAATCTAGCATTCTAAACAACTTAAGTTTATATTTTTGCATTATTTTGATATTTTATTAGGCAGGAGACTACCATTGCAGTCCCACCTGACCAGGAAGGTCCTAATATCAGCGCACAGGTGGGTTAACTACTGTAGGAAGGAGAACGATCATCACACAGTGATTTCTTGCATGTGTCTTACTGTGTATTTGTCTTAAACAGGGACCCCTTCACTGCAGACAAGCTGAAATGGGCTAAAATCATCGATTTCAGTCTTTCTGTCTATGGATCTCAGCATTTGTGGACAGAATTTAGTATTTCTAAGTATTAAAATTTAATCTGGTATACTTTAATTTAGTTATTTTGTATGCTATTTATTGACAAAAGCTGTTTACAAATATATATTCTTAAGTTTTTGTGAAAATAATAATACAAATTAACAAAAAAGGAGGTTAAAAATAATGTGACACTAATATTCTCTCTCTCTCTCTCTCTCTCTCTCTCTCTCTCTCTCTCTCTCTCTCTCTCTCTCTCTCTCTCTCTCTCTTTCATATAGTGTTGGAACCGGGATCTCCTCTTAAGGACAGTACATTTGTTTTTCTGGACACGCATGCAGACCAGGGAACATTCTGATGTTGTCAATCAAGTTCTGAACAGGAACCAATCTTTGGAGAAGTTCATTTAGACTGTGTTTTGTCCTGTGTTGGACATTTCCCTTTTGACTGCTTAAAAATGTATTTATATTCTGCAGTTTTATGAATGTAATGGTTGATATTTCATTATAATACTTGTATAAGCTAAACAACCAATGACTACATTCATTTAGTCAAATGCTAATGTTTTGTTTATGATTTTATGTATGTTTTTAAAAATGTGTGCAGTTAATTTGAACTCATTCATTGTGTTAATGATTTTAACAAAGTAAATATGTCAGAAAGGTTAGCGCATCTTTGTGCTAACCTTTCTGACATATTTACTTTGTTAAAATCATTAACACAATGAATGAGTTCAAATTAACACAAAAAAAACGTTGTCCCTAAACTCACCCATCAATGTGTAAAATTTCACACATCATTTCCAGCATTGGCAGACTGTTTATTTTGTGATATATATGAAATGTTTTAAATAAAAAAATGGTATTTTGTGATAACTTTGTCTAATTGGTTTGTATGTCAGTAGTACTTATGTAGGATAAAAATAAAATTAATCATATATCACAATGATGAAATCTAATTTATATTTAGTACAAATAAAAAAACGAATTACAGTAGTGTACTGATTAGCTTTGTTTTTACAGTAATGCACTGTATTACACAATTACAGTACCATTTACTGTAAAACTGAAATACGGTTTGGTACTGTAAATCTTAATTACAGTAACTTACTGGCAACAGTGTTGCCAGTAAGTTACTGTAAAAAACCCTTGAAAAGTCTAACAGTGTGGTTATATTTATTAAGCCTAGTACTAAATGACAATGTTTTATGAGCAGTAGGGCAGTAGGTAATTTTATTCAAAGGCCCAAACTGAGCAAAATTATGTAATTTGATGCATTTGTTGCAGGCCAAAAATAAAATGAAATTCTGATCGCTTGTAATGTAAATTCTAATGAGATCAATATAACAGTAAAGCAGACTACTTACCAGTTGTCACTCTATATCTCCCAATGACGTGTGTTTTAAAGATGATATTTAAATGCTTAGTTTTATGATCAAAGCTCTGTAGTTTTTATTGTGGGGGACAAAATATATAATGCAATACAAAACAATGATGATTGAGAGATGAACAAATAAATATTTCTCAAAAGCCTGATGTATCATATTTGATACTCGCAGTTTAACATGATATTTGTAATCCTGAAGTAAACCTAAGTTGCTTAAATCCAGTAAGTGTTCATCTTGAAATATTTGATTTAAATATTTCAATATCAATATTTCTTAATGTTGAAGTCTAAAATCTAAATGTTGACTGATTTAGAACTGTACTAAATGGTCTTTTACTTGCTAAAAAAATGTTGAACTATCGATCAGAAGACAAATGGCATAGTGCATATCAAATATGATACAGTAGGCTTATGGTTAAGCAGCTTATTTACAGATTGTTTGCTGAATAATAATAATAATAATAAAACAACTTTTTAAAGGGGTCCTGGCCCTATTTTGTACCCCATTCATGGAAAGTGCCCTCTAAATATATTTACTGTATTTTACTTGCATTTCAGAGCACATAAAATAAATATGGATATTGATGTAAGACTGAAAAATATCGACCCCAATACCACCCATTGACAACAGCAGATGCTGCATTTCAAATGTCCTTCCTTCTATTTCTTTTCTCCTCCATCTGGAGATCCGTTGAGATCTGGACCCTCCGCTGTGCCGCGGGTTCAGGGTGTTACAGCTTCTCTCCAACATCCCTTAGTGCCTGTTACACCACACAAATGTTGTGTTTAAGCCATTTAGCAGCCTAAGTAGCTGCCTTGATCTGACTTTCAAAGCGAGCATCTGAATTCTTGAATCGCTCTTCCTCCTCACTTTCTTGATTTTCATCCCGTTTTAAATTCAGTGTGATTGATTTTTTTTTGTGAGAGATGGGAAAGTTTGCTGAAGACACCATGCAGTTAGAATTTCATATTCTACACCCGAAACATGTTTACTGGGTGAGCTACATCGATGTTCGTAGTTCAAAGCCATCTTGACCTCATAGTCTGCGCTCTGATGTTGACTGGTCGAGGCTTTACATTTAATAGTGTGTAATCTAGAGAAAAGAGCAGCATGTAGCACCAGGCAGCTATTTCTTGACATGTAGTCAGATGTAAGGCAAGATTTGAAAGGCACAGAAGTTATTATGCCTTGCTATGTTTTTGTAAGAATTTTTATTTAAAGTATATTATTACTAATGTAACAGAGGCTAGTACAGGGTGAACATCTTCCCCTGGCATCAAGAGGCGCGCCAATGACTGATTTATGCATATTTTCCATATCACAGATGTCAATGTCACTGACCATATCAAATATTAAAGCTGATGTGTGTAACTTTTGTTTGTTAAAATACTTTCTGCTAATGCAAAGACAGCAATAAATAAGCCATTTTGACTTCCCTAAAAAGCGTTATAAAAATATTCGGTTTTAGTATTCCCCTCCTTGAACTGCCACCTTATCGTGGTGGAGGGGTTTGAGTACCCGAACGACCCTAGGAGCTATGTTGTCTGGGGCTATATGCCCCTGATAGGGTCTCCCAAGGCAAACAGGTCCTAGGTGACGGGTCAGACTAAGAGCGGTTCAAAAACCCTTATGATGCCGACAAATTCGAGGACCGTGATGTCGCCCGGCATGGCGCAGCCGGGGCCCCACCCTGGAGCCAGGCCCGGGGTTGGGGCTCGTATGCGAGCGCCTGGTGGTCGGGCCTCCCCCCATGGGGTCCGGCCGGGCTCAGCCCGAAGGAGCGACGTGGGGCCACCCTCCCGTGGACCCACCACCTGCAGGAGGGACCGTAAGGGGCCGGTGCACAGTGGATCGGGCGGCAGTCGAAGGCGGGGGCCTAGACAACCCGATCCCTGGACGCGGAATCTAGCTCTAGGGACATGGAACGTCACCTCTCTGGCGGGGAAGGAGCCTGAGATTGTGCGTGAGGTTCAGAGATTCCGACTAGAGATAGTTGGGATCACCTCTACGCACGGCTTGGGCTCTGGAACCACACTCCTCGAGAGAGGATGGACTCTTCACCACTCTGGAGTTGCCCATGGTGAGAGGCGGCGGGCTGGTGTGGGTTTGCTTATAGCCCCCCAGCTCAGCCGCCATGTGTTGGAGTTCACCCCGGTGAACGAGAGGGTCGCTTCCCTGCGCCTTCGGGTCGGGGATAGGTCTCTCACTGTCGTTTGTGCCTACGGGCCAAACGGCAGTGCAGAGTACCCGGCCTTCTTGGAGTCTCTGGGAGGGGTGCTGGAAAGTGCTCCGACTGGGGACTCCGTCGTTCTACTGGGGGACTTCAACGCCCACGTGGGCAGTGACAGTGACACCTGGAGGGGCGTGATTGGGAGGAACGGCCCCCCTGATCTGAACCCGAGTGGTGTTCTGTTATTGGACTTCTGTGCTAGTTACAGCTTGTCCATAACAAACACCATGTTCAAGCATAAGGGTGTCCATCAGTGCACATGGCACCAGGACACCCTAGGCCGGAAGTCAATGATCGACTTTGTGGTTGTTTCATCTGACCTCCGGCCGTATGTCTTGGACACTCGGGTGAAGAGAGGGGCGGAGCTGTCAACTGATCACCACCTGGTGGTGAGTTGGATCCGATGGCGGGGGAGGAAGCTGGACAGACTCGGCAGACCCAAACGTACTGTGAGGGTCTGTTGGGAACGTTTGGCAGAATCCCCTGTCAGAGAGATCTTCAACTCCCACCTCCGACAGAGCTTCGACCAGATCCCGAGGGAGTCTGGAGATATTGAGTCCGAGTGGACCATGTTCTTCACCTCCATTGTCAACGCGGCCACTCGGAGCTGTGGCCGTAAGGTCTCCGGTGCCTGTCGAGGCGGCAATCCCCGAACCCGGTGGTGGACACCGGAAGTAAGGGATGCCGTCAAGCTGAAGAAGGAGTCCTATCGGGCCTGGCTGGCTTGTGGGACTCCTGAGGCAGCTGACGGGTACCGACGGGCCAAGCGGACTGCAACCCGGGTGGTTGGGGAGGCAAAAACTCGGGCCTGGGAGGAGTTCGGTGAGACCATGGAGAAGGACTATCGGTCGGCCTCGAAGAGATTCTGGCAAACCGTCCAGCGCCTCAGGAGGGGGAAGCAGTGCCCTACCAAAGCTGTTTACAGTGCAGGTGGGCAGCTGTTGACCTCGACTGGGGATATCACCGGACGGTGGAAGGAATACTTCGAGGATCTCCTCAATCCCGCCGTCACGTCTTCCATTGAGGAAGCAGAGGCTGAGGACTCGGAGGCGGACTCGTCCATCACCCAAGCTGAAGTCACAGAGGTAGTCAAGAAACTCCTCGGTGGCAAGGCATCGGGGGTGGATGAGATCCGCCCTGAGTACCTCAAGTCTCTGGATGTTGTGGGGCTGTCTTGGCTGACACGCCTCTGCAGCATCGCGTGGCGGTCGGGGACAGTACCTTTGGACTGGCAGACCGGGGTGGTGGTCCCTCTTTTTAAGAAGGGGGACCGGAGGGTGTGCTCCAACTATAGGGGGATCACACTTCTCAGCCTCCCCGGGAAAGTCTATTCCAGGGTACTGGAGAGGAGAATCCGGCCGATAGTAGAACCTCGGATTCAGGAGGAACAGTGTGGTTTTCGTCCTGGTCGTGGAACACTGGACCAGCTCTATACCATCTACAGGGTGCTGGAGGGTTCATGGGAGTTTGCCCAACCAATCCACATGTGCTTTGTGGATTTGGAGAAGGCATTCGACTGTGTCCCTCGCGGCATCTTGTGGAGGGTGCTCTGGGAGTATGGGGTTCGGGGCCCTTTGCTAAGGGCTACCCGGTCCCTGTATGACCGGAGCAGGAGCTTGGTTCGCATTGCCGGGAGTAAGTCAGACTTGTTCCCGGTGCATGTTGGACTCCGGCAGGGCTGCCCTTTGTCGCCGGTTCTGTTCATAACTTTTATGGACAGAATTTCTAGGCGCAGCCAGGGGCCGGAGGGGGTCAGGTTTGGGGACCACACAATTTCCTCTCTGCTCTTTGCGGATGATGTTGTCGTGTTGGCCCCATCAGACCAGGACCTTCAGCATGCACTGGGACGGTTTGCATCCGAGTGTGAAGCGGCTGGGATGAGAATCAGCACCTCCAAATCCGAGGCCATGGTTCTCAGTCGGAAAAGGGTGGTTTGCCCGCTTCAGGTTGGTGGAGAGTTCCTGCCTCAAGTGGAGGAGTTCAAGTATCTTGGGGTCTTGTTCACGAGTGAGGGAAGGATGGAACGGGAGATTGACAGACAGATCGGTGCAGCTTCTGCAGTAATGCAGTCGCTGTACCGGTCTGTCGTGGTGAAGAAGGAGCTGAGCCGTAAGGCGAAGCTCTCGATTTACCGGTCAATCTACGTTCCTACTCTCACCTATGGTCATGAGCTGTGGGTTATGACCGAAAGGACAAGATCCCGGATACAGGCGGCCGAAATGAGCTTTCTCCGCAGGGTGGCTGGGCGATCCCTTAGAGATAGGGAGAGAAGCTCAGTCACTCGGGAGGAGCTCAGAGTAGAGCCGCTGCTCCTCCACATCGACAGGGGCCAGCTGAGGTGGCTCGGGCATCTTTTCCGGATGCCTCCTGGACGCCGGTGTTTGGCTCGAGGTCATGGTGCAAAGGACCCTATGTTGATTTTACTCCGAACCATCCCTTTAACCTTGTTCTAATGTTAATGGATTCAGATCAGTTTAAGGGGCTCTTTACACGAGACCGTTTTCAACTAAAAACGTAAAACTTGTTATGCTTTTTGGCCGTTCGTTTACACGACAATGGCGTTTTGGGTGCCTGAAAACTCAAACTTTTGAAAACAGGGTTTCAAAGTGCACGTTTTTTCAAACGGTCTCCGTGTAAACAACAAAAACGAGCATCTCTGAAAACAATGACTTCCTGCACATGCGTATTACATGTTCAATCTTCAGTGTTTCATTGCCATCTAATGGCCTGGCAGCAAAAAACAGGGTTTTTTGTTGTTTTCGCGGATCCGTGTGAATGGGGATCGTTCTGACAATGCTGTCGTCTGTACGTGGAAAACTCAAAGGAAAAACTTCTCCATTTTAAGCATATCGTTGTTGTGTAAACATACCCTCAATGACAGACTGCATGGCGTTAGTTAGTCGTTTGCATATAACACACCCAAATCATCCCCATATAAAGGCTTTCTGTACAACCTCATCCAACACTCATTCTCTCTCGTTTGTGCACATGCGAGAGCAGCAAGATCTTAAGAGTAAAGCAACATGTTCCATTTCAAAATCAATTAAAACACAGCAAACTGTTTTTATACTAAGGTACATGTGATCATGTTTCGGACCTCTTATTTATCTGTCTTATCTTCGGCTACACATACAGGCATAGTGAACTTCTAGGCTTCATTTTGTCATCATGTCATTTATTTGGTTTATTGTTACTAAGAAATAATCAATACCTTTTTTATTCCATTTCTAACAAATTTCTAGTTTCTATCTACATCCATCAAGTATGTGACTTTTTTGTTTTTGTTTGTTGCATACATGTGTTTTCATTTGGTTCAAAATTATATGGTAAATTTCACATACATTTTAATGACGAGTCATGATTACACACCCCTTTAACATCACGACGACATCACAAATAGTTTTCATTTTCAATGCACAGACTGTTGAACCCTTAAAGGTTAGTTCACCCAAAAATGAAAATTCTCTCATTAATTACTCACCCTCATGTTGTTTAAAAACCCGTAAGACATTTGTTCATCTTCGTTACACAAATGAAGATCTTTTTGATGAATCTGAGAGGTTTCTGTCCCTCCATTGACAGCCTACGCAACTACCACTTTCAAGCCTCAGAAAGCTAGTAAAGACATCATTAAAGTAATTAATGTGACTCCAGTGGTTTAACCTCAATTTTATGAAGCAACGCGAGTGCGCAAAACCCCCCCACAATTGACCACTTTATTCACAAAATATAAATCTCCAACGCGTTCACGAGAGCACCACGACGCATACATTGTTTTTGGGCTTGTTTCTCTGGCGCATACAAGTATCATCAGCAAAACTTGAAATGGCTCAGCGATTTACTGCAGAACAAGCTCTGTACACAATCAATCAAACATTATATGTATGTAGCCGCTCTGGAGAAAACTTATGTCATTGTCCAGCTCAGTTCAGTTTTCATTGGTGTCAATGCAGGCAGATCAATAATATTGTTGTAATATTAAATGTCCCCAACTAAGCAAGTCAAAAGCCAAAGGCGAAAAAGGCGACAGTAGCAAGGAACCAAAACTCCATCAGGTGACAGAATGGAGAAAAAACCTTGGGAGAAACCAGGTTCAGTCGGAGGGCAAGTTCTCCTCTGGCCAATGAACGAACAGTGTATGATTATGATTCAGGTCCACCATCTGATCTATATATATAGAATGAATATATCTGATCTATATATGAATATAGATTAGAGTTGCTAGAGATCCAAATAAGTGACAATGATTGGCGAAACATTCATGCATGATGGGTTGTTGTTTATACGAACTGTACATCGTTGTCAAAAAACTCAAAAAGGCATTGATTATGAAACTTAAATGTGACCTAAAAATGTAAGACTGCACAATCGTATATATATATATATATATATATATATATATATATATATATATATATATATATATATATATCCCGGACCCTCACCAACTTAAATATTGCATCTACTCTAACAGGATCCATACCCTGTTTTACTTGGAAATGCATATCGGCTTACGAAGACCTTCTGGGTTGCATGTGACAAATTCTGTATAGATTTGTATATGATTGCATATTAAGAAGACCTTGACAACACTGACACTGCTCAATGTTTTTCATTGTCATATCTCTTTCTTTGCAGTCACACACTCAATTTAATGTCAGTCTCTCAGCCTACAAGTAAGGAAAAAAAAATTTAAGAGAGTTTGGCTATTCAGAGGTGTAATTGATGAGGAGTTTGCCTCAGCTCAGGTGTGAGATGAATTTTTTTTTCTCTTTAATGGAGCTCTAGCGTGCCCTTACTGACGCATTAGTATTCAGATGATGGCTCTATTGCCGGGGCTGAGGAGGGGACCTTGATAAGATAGAAATGGCATTAAGAGTTTTCATCAGCGGCAGAATTACACAAGGCGCCTTTAGCCCCTTCCCCTCGCTCCCCGTAGGCCACTTTCTTGGAATTCTGAAGCGTTGAGGCTTCTGCAAACTTTTTTAATCATGACTTTTCCTCATGGTCAAATTTATAAGTCATTAGTTTACTGTCCTGTCTAGCACTCTGTCAGTAAAGCGTTTTTAATCTCAAGCACACTGAGATGGAGAAATTAAACCCTCAGTGGCGACATTGTGCAAACAATTCCTGAGAAAAAATGAAAGATACACTGTAAAAAATTTCTAACCCTTCCAAATCAAAAATTTCAAGTGACCGATAACATCTAAATTTTTTAATTGGCCCAAGTGAAATTCTTGTTGCAATAGTCTGTTAAAGGTGCTCTAAGTGATGTCACACGTTTTTTAGGCCAAAACATTTTTTGTCACATACAGCAAACATCTCCTCACTATCCGCTAGCTGCCTGTCCCCTGAACACACTGTAAAAAAAACGCGGTCTCTGTAGACACCACAGGCTCCACAAACGGCAACAAAAACAAACCGGGCTCACCCGCACCACGAAACACAACAAACAGTGCTCCAGCCAATCACCGACAAGAAGTATTTGAGGGGTGTGGTTTGGGGGTTAGTGCGCGTGCACATGAAGGGGGTGTGTGGAGGAGAGAGAAGCATGAAGAGGGAAGTTTGAATTATGGCCGACACACAACTAAAGAGACGACGTTCTGATGAACAAATTGCAAAGAAGAGGGACAAGGATAAGGTACGCGCGAAGTCCCGAATTTACATCGGAAAAACCCTCGAAAGGTGGCGAGAACTCCGCCGGCAGAAGGGCTTCCAATCCGACATTCAGTTGCTCTGTTTTTGCAGAACAGGTAAATCCATCTTTCTTTCTAAATTGACGTTCATGTTCGCCAAACCAACACAAGGATGTAATTAGCTAGAACTATGCAGTCAGCGTTAGCTTTGGTGAATACAACATATAACAGTTATGTTTCTAGCAGCTAGCGATCAATCTCTATTGTAAATGGTCAAGCAAATTCACAGTAGGGCGACAATTTGTGTGAATGATTGTTTTCACCCACGGTTTGTTATGAATTTGAATGGTCATTTATAGGCTATTGACAACTTTGACTAAATTTGTTTACGCCGCCGCCGTTGTTTATGCTCACTGGGAAACGCGAACCTAACGTTATCTTGCTATTATTGCGTCCTTGTATGGGAGCTAACGTTATAGTTATAACCTCAGGTGGCGAAACGATTTTAAGACAATGTTTCTCTTTTTCTGCATTCTGTTCTGCAATATATAAAAGCATTTATCTAACTTGGTGACATTACACATTGAATGAAGTATCAGTAAAACTTAACTTTGTTTGTAGTGACTACTTTGACTTTCCTTTATGCTGGAAGGGAGGGGGAGGAGGGAGGAGACGGGATGAGGAGGAGGGAGGGTCTAGCTAGCCTCCGTTTTGTTTGACAACAATTCGAATGTCAACACTCCTGGCATCACTTAGAGCACCTTTAACATTGGCTCAATGAGAAATAATATGTCAGACTAATTGAAAAATGTAATGTTATCGGTCACTTAAAATTTTTGACTTGGGGATGTAATTTCTTTTTACAGTGTATTCTGATGTCACAGACCCCTTGCTGATAGTGCATGCTGTCTGCGTTGTTTTAGCACTCGATTTACTCAAATAATGATGCAAATCAGGTAGTGTCCTGGGTTAGGGTTAGGTTAAACACTCCCACTAAAGTTGCCATGTCCGTAAAAATTGTACACAATCATCTTTTTGAAATAAAAATCTGTTTACCGTCAAAAATATATAGTACCTCACGCACCCGAATCTGTAACAGCCGTGTCGATTAAACATACAATGTAAACCATTATTGTTTATCTGGAAAATATTTTTGTGAACCTTTTTTGTTGTTGTTATTGACTGCTTAATTGGAGGTGTGGTGTTCAATTCTTTTCAGCTGTTGGTTATCTCTATTGTCTACTCTTTTTTTTTTTTGTCTTTTGAATGCATCATGCCCAAGCAAGGTCTTTTGACTGAAACATTGCGTATTAAAGCTTTTAAGTGATTCAGCAAGTTCGAGTGCTGTACGAGATTTGTTCATTTACTGAAAAACGACATGCAAATGTGCCGTTCTGCAAATTTTGCCCCTCGGAGTAAGTGACAGTTTACAAACAGAATGAGAAAATTTCAAGGTGAAAAAAAAAAATCTGCTTCCTGTCATGTGTTTAAGCTTCACTACAGTATGTAACTTTTGGCCCTCTAGCAGTTAAAAAATAAAACTGTATGCATCTTGCCGAAGAACATTATTTGGACAAATAAATAATATTTTTACATTTTATTTTGATAGTCTATTTGAGACATTCTACTAACTAGTAACTTTTCAACTACATGTTGCAACTCATTAATTTGCGACAACTAACTCTCATTAGAATATTAGTAGGTTGTTAGGTTATAGGGTTTATAGAATAAGTTGCCATGTACTTGCAAAGTTACTTAGTCGGTATAATGTCGGTTCGGGGACCATCAAAATAAAGTGCAGACATGCTACTAAAGATTGGTAGTTGACATGTAGTTGCAAAGATACTTATAGTTAGTAGAATGTATAAAGTTGACTATTGAAATAAAGTGTTACCACGGTTTCTTTGTTTTTACAAAATGTGCTTCCCCAGAGGTTTGGTATTTTGAATGGTCTATGGTTGATTTTTCCCATTCAATGTGTAATCAGACCTTCTTTTCTCTGTGTATGGAAATGGCATGAAGCACTGGCGAACGGCACATGTTTGCAATTTCCTGCAAAATCTATCCTGCCAGCTCTAAAATGTAAGTTATTATTAGGTTTATCAAAGCGTAAAGACATGGTTTGAAACATTTTTTTTGCACACTTCCATTAATAACATTTTGGTACATATTGTAGCTTTAGTGTAGCTTTTTCTTTTGCCAAATTATGTTCATTTGTTTGGTTAAAATGCATATTTCAAGGCAAGGTTATATAGGAACCAAAAATGGGGTAATTGTTTTGCATTACAAGAACCCTAAATAAGTGCTCTTGAATATATTCAAATATTTCAGTATTTCAAAAACATTGCTCTTTCTAAAGTTGTAAATGTGACATTTGCCTTTTCATTGAGCTTAACCTCAAGTTTTCCATATACATCATTTCATAATGATTTAACAACCCATTTAACACACATTCAATTGAAGTGGAGAAAGAAACCTAATGGTTAGACTGAGGGGCCACTTACATGACACCGTTTTCAACTAAAAACGGAATATTTTTAACAGTAAGAAACAAGGGGGGCATACGGACATCATTAAAAGTGGTTATAAGAATTACACAAATCAACACAATATAACATTTTGTCATCATGAAAAATTAAAGGTTCCTTACAACAGACGGGGGATCTGTGAACGGGGATCTGTGAACGGGGATCTGTACAAAGAAAAAGAAAACTTTTTCCATTTTTAAGCACACCGTTGTCATACAGAGAGCTTTAGAGCTCTAAATGACTTTAGAGAGTCATTTGGACAGGAAAATAATTTATCCCTCTGAATGTTCGTAAAAGCAGACACACAAAAAACAAAATTGCATGTTGTCTTGACAGATGGAGTCTTTGTTAGCTTACCAAATTTTAGGATACTGAAAGTGAATAACAGACAGCTTTTCTTTCATCACACTGGACAAAAAAAAAAAAAAAAAAATCATTTATTCTGTTTTCCAAAAGCAAAAATTACCCTCATCAAATGGGTACAGGCTACACTTGGCACTTCCAATAGACTTGGAAGTATTTGATGCGAGAGAACTCTTTCTACAGACGCCAAAAGTACCAGCAGATGATACAAAACAATAAAAACAACAAAACCAGTCTTTTTACACTGTAGTACCAAGTACTGACTCAACCCAGTTGTTGTCTAACTGACCATGACAATTTGCACAAAACCGCAGCACATGTGAGTATTGCGTTCATAGAACAGTTCAATAAACAATTTATTATTGAGTATACAATAAAAAAAAATTTGTAATACATAATTTTGACAGTTGCTTTGCGTATTTTGTTTCACCAACAAAATTAGTACCTAGAAAGCCAAAGCAGACCAAACGATTCCCTTGTGAAATTATTTTGATAATAAGTACTTAGCATAAAAGTAAGGCAAAGTGTACTTCTTTTTCAGAAGGGTTATTGTCATCAGTTGAATGAATGATTCAATGACTCACTCTGAAATTCTTGACACCACCTACTGGTAGGGTTAGAAATCGAAAATCGATTCCAAGGTTAGGAATCGGACACTTGTACTAAAATATATATTTTTATACTGCTTATCGATTCCTGTGTGCACAGTTTAATGTGATTTCAAACCATTTTCAAGCACAGTTGACAAAGGAAACGTGTATAACGAACGGTATATTGGATCCTGCGTAAGGTCTTAAAGTGAGAGCAGACTAATGGTGCGTTCACACTGGACGCGAATAGCGCGTCAGGCGCGAGTGATTTCAATGTTAAGTCAATGCAAAGACGCGTTACGCGCGTAAAAAATTCCTGCGGCGCGAATGAGGTGTTGAGCGCGGCGCGGTAGACGCGAATACGCCTCATTCGTGCGTCAAGTTCGCGCGAATGGCGCGAATTGAGCGTCTGGCGCGCTAAGCGCGAATGTTTCATGTAGTGCTTTTTGTGCATTCTCGCGTTTGACGCGAATTCGCGTCTGCCGCCCGAGTTGAAAAATCTGAACTTCTGCGTCAATTCGCGCAACATTAACCAATCAGGAGCCTGCTTGCTGCTGTCACGTGGTGAAGTGACAGTTTATAATGTTATTTTATGTTTAGCCTCGATAAATGATTTTGTAATATGACTAAAATGCTTGGTGTGCAAAGCAAATCTTTCACATAAAAACTCGATTTCAATATATGAGAGATACAAATTTTGTATTGAATGCTATATCTATTCTAGATTATATGAAACATTATTATTCTAATGTAAAGACAACAAACACAATTTAGTGTATAAAAACTTTTTTTTAAATCACAGGACAGGTTTCACTTTTGGAGGCTGGCTCCATTTATTATCAAAACAAAAATAAATGACAGATTAGGTGGGTGCGGGCGAGGGTGAACCTCGCCCCGGGCTGTAGAGCCCGGGCTCGTCAGGCAGTGACCACTCGAGGCCGAGGCCTTATACGGCCTACGCTGTCCTCGTCAGTGTCCTCACTGTTAGGTCCACCAAACCTAGCTCCTGGAGCAAATTGTGAAACTCCTGAAACCCTCCGGAGGGTCTGGTGGACCCGAGTACAGCGACGATGTCCCCTACGCAGCTGTTTCTGCTCTCCAGAGCATATACGAGCGGTGACTCTCTCGATTAATGCTAATGCTAATGCTCGATAAACATCTAAAAAAGATGGCCGCCAACGGGTTTCGAAACTTTCGCCTCTGACGCGCGTAAATTTCGCTTCAAACTTTTGTTTTTACGCGCGTTTAGACGCGCGAATTAACACAAAGTGGTCAAGCGTCAAACTAGACGCGGTAGACGCGAATTTGACACGCTATTCGCGTCCGGTGTGAACGCACAGTAATAAACCTGATGCAGTCTGTCATTAATGTTAATCAAAGAACAAAAGAAAAAGAATCACTTACTGATCTTCACTGAATCATTTTAATAAGGATTAATTTATAAAAAGAAATCTATGCATATTATAATACAATTTCTGTACCTGAACGTTGTTCAGTTTTACATTTGTGCTATTGCTAACTTGTTTATTCATTCTTATTTTACTACTGTTGACTTGTCTTTAATAATGTTTGAAATTTTTATTAGTTGGTCCAGTTGTTTTTGCTGTGATATTTTTATTAAATCCATAGGAAAATGTTAGTGTTATTAGGCTGCTGTTTTTTTTTTGTAGGCTGCTGATTTTTGTTCATGCACAAAGTTTTGCCAAAATAGACAGAATAAATATGTTTGATATAAATGTTTGACTAAACGTTTTTACATTATTGGAATCACTGAACATTCTGAAAGTTCTTTGTTCCTCCAAAGCTGTGTTTTGGATTGAAAGATTAACTTTTATTGTAATTGCATTGCTGTTTTTGCTAAGCTTTCTAGCTGTTTTTGCTAAGCTTTCTAGCTGGTTTTAAATGCTAGGCTAAACAGGAAAGGAGTGCTAAATACCTCCCGCTGCGCCATTCGAAAAGTGCAAGTGTGGATTATGTTGTCACTTTGCCATTAAAAGTCCCTTAGCCATTTCACTGGCCATTTATCTTCAAAACGATATGTCCTCAGAGACCTAGTAAAGACCTCAGTAGGGGATGCACCACATGGAGAGCAGTTTGAAGTAGTCATTGGACACTCAAGTCCACAGAGTGCATATGGTTGTTTTCTGACACAGAGCTTTGAGGGGCAAACCAGATTGATTATGGTGTTAGCAACTAAATTGCAGACACCCCCACCTAATGTTCTTTACATCAATCAATTGACGCCATAGTAAACTCTGACTTAACTGCTTTCAGTGTTCTTCAGAGATATAATATCATTCTTTGGACATGTATGAAAGTGCTTTTTAGTCAGTAAATCACATGCATTTGTCATTTTATATTTTCTCTCTCTTTCTCAACTCTAGTTGAGCACCCGTTGGTTGTATGCAACCAGACCTAGAAGTGACGACAAGATGGCTGTCTCTCAAAGTCAGGTGTTTAACAGTGGGACAGAAAACTTAGCTAAGGCCTTTATTTATTATTGACATGAGAAGTCACACTAGACAAAGGCAGTGGCTCAAAGGGGCAAATAAAGATGTATGCAAATGCAAAGTCATTGTAGCTCATCGTCTGCTGCAGTTCAAACAGAATGAAACTGTACTTAAGAACATCCACACCCAGGTCTTGTAGCCTACTCATTTAAATACTACTCAGACAAAAAAAAAAAACTCAGCTAAATGCAAACAATACAATGCAACTTACTATAGTCTTGCAAACATGATTAAAGGTTGTGTGTTAATCAAACAAGTAATATGGCTAATACTAATACAATGTTTGGCATACTGTTTGTTTCATAAAGCAAAAGCGGTTGGGAACCACTGGTCTAGGTTTGATTAATGTGGACTACTGTAAGAGTGCTTTCATTCCTGCAATCTACTATAGTTTACTAATGTTTTGCGAAGTTACAAACCAAAACGTGCCGCAAAAGCATAATGTGTTAACTGTTTACACGTTCATCGGCTGCAGTTTTTCATTCAAATACTAATTTGTATAGTTTGGTCTCTAATTGAAACAAATATTCTTGCTGTATTGTGAAAACTTTTCAACGATAAATGGCACAAGTCCATCTGTTATGTATGATTTTACAGATCACTTTTTCAAGCAGTTCTTTTTTCAGGCTATGAAATAAGAGCATTTTTAATGTCTGCAAATTTAAAAGCACTTGTTAAAGGGATACTTCACCTCTGGAAAGATGAATGTGTATTTAAAATAGGTCATTTATGTAGAAGAAATGTGAAGAAATTTTTGAATTTGGAGCTTTCTAGACTGAGAAAAGCCAGAAAATGTATTTTTGGCTTATGTGGATGAAAGACAACATCTCCCAGAATGCACTTGCTTCGCTGCTCTACGAGGCCACACCTCCCGGTTAGAGAGCGCAGTTGAAAACAACAAGGTTAGGCTACTATTGAGTCTCCGTGACAAGTTTGCCCGGGATATCGAGATCGCCCAAAATGTCCGGGATTCGGCTTTTGCGTTCTACAGTCGCCATTCATCATGTTTACTGTGGCGAGCAGGACGAGGCTGAGGGCCGCGGGAGAACGGCACGAGGCCGGTGGCGTCATTACTGAGATGCACAGGTCTCGTATCTCTCACGGAGGAGCGGGAATTTTCTTAGCAATGTTAAAACGCACATCAACCGATCACTTGTTTAGCGTTCATGTAAACACTACATTCAGATTCACCAATCGGAATGAATTCAGTTAGATTAAAACAAAAGGTGTGCATGTAAACAATGAATGGCGACTGCAGAAAGCAAAAGCCGAATCCCGGACATTTTGGACGATCTCGACGGCCGGACATGTCCGGGAAAAAGAGGATGGTAACCCCTAATACTCAGCTTTCTCCACAGAACAAGAGCCTGTTAGCGTAGCTTCCAAAGAAAGATGGCTGAAACTATGTGTACATTCTGTGAGTGAGATCCCACCTCCTATGGGCGGGCTGAAAACATGCGGGACAGCCCCTCCTACTGGCTGTAGTCTTTAGCCTCTGGCCAGAAAATCCTCAGATGACGCAAAATGACGATTTTTGCGTCATCGGAGGATTTTTTCCAGACAAAAAATGCATAAATCTCTCATCTCAGGGGGACATGAGGGTGGAAAGCACGGTAATTCGAAAAAAACTACAGGTTTTCTACTAATACAAAGCTTAATGCTAAATCCTGAAGTATCCCTTTAAGTGATGGTCATATTCCCTATATTCACTGTAAAGCAAGCTACTAATCTTTAAAACTACACCTATTTTGTTCTGGTTAAGCAAATGGTTATCATTCAAAGAACCTGGGTGCAAAAGTGCCAGTATGAAAGCACCTTAATTGGTAAAAAACACACAAAAAAACCAAACCCTTGTTGAATTGAACCACTACTGATCTTGCAAAAGTTGCCTGATTTCATGGTATCCACAGCAGACTGGCCCAAGTGCTGATCTTTCACTGTATGTGTAAGGTTTAGTTGTAAAACCAAACAAGATAAAAACATGAATAAAACAGTGAAGTTGGCACCTTCTGGGTGAAGGATGGAATCAATAAGCCCCATATAGCACACCGGTTTCATGAAACAAGTTGCTAATTTGTTGCCATATATTTTCAATATGATCAATTCACAGAAGCTGCACTTCTAAACAGATTGGTTTACCACATTGGTCTTTGCACTTTGAATAAGTTAGCATGTTTTACACTGTTGTTACCCAGTTGTGATAGTCTCAGTTATGCTAATGGCCGCTACTTATCACTGACAATAATGCGGTTGATCTTTGCCAAGGCTTGTAAAACCTCTTGGCTAATGTTGCTGAATGTTGAGCCCATGAAAGCATTACTGAATACAGCTGCCCAATTTCACAATATATCCTCTTGTCCGTTATCTCTGCTGACAGCTTTACGCTGAGAATTACGTCAAATGTGTTTAGAAACCTTTATCACTGCTGCTACAGAAAAATCAGTTACTCTACCACACAGAAACCTCAAAAGTTTTCGTTTCCCACAGAAATTTGTTTTTAGAATAACAAAGCCTTCCCCAGAGACTCGGCTCGCCACCGTACGCCGAACAATTCAACTCACAAGCTTTACAAATTTCAAAGAGAGATGTGCTGTGTTGTTGTACTAAAGATGAATGTTTGCCTTGCCTTTTGCTGATACTTCCTCTGCCTCCTATTTATGGAGACATTTATTCATCCATTTCTCTGAAATCTTTTTTTGGCTTTTATTTTAAAATATATAATAAAAATCTGTTGATGGTGGAACCATTCATTTTTTTTGTCTTTCTAGTTTTTCCTTTGCTTTCTACAAACATTGTGCATCTCCTAAACAGGAAGAATTTCAGTATGACATGCTTTCTTAGGGAGAAACACAAAAACATGCCCAGGCCACATTTCATCCCAAAATCAAAAGAAATAAATTGAAAAAATAAAGAAAATTGAAAATTGCCAAACACCCACCCTTCCACCCCCCATATTGTCATTAATGCAGTATAGAAAGTTCTATTAGTATAAATCAGTAAAACATTAATATCTATATTTTCATTATGAATATATTATATTAATTATTTTGTATAGAATATAGGCTTTTAGAGAATGTTCTTAAAGGGGTAATTCACCGCTGGCAAAATGAGCTTTCAAAAAGAAATTTGCTCCCAGTGAGGTTTTAAAAAATAAATAAATCAGTGCTAGGGTACCTGACTAGAGAAAACCAAGAACACTGGCTATTGTCTTCCCAGAAACGAGTTAGCATTTAAGCACTTCTGGTTCCATCATCCTGAAGTCAGTGGTTCTTTTGAATGGGTTTTTGGTTAAATGCTTGAAATATGGTCTGTGGTGAACACAAGCTCGAGAATTTTTCAGGTTTTATTCCACAGTATAAAATACATCAGTTATACCCTCTTGTGATATTTTTAGGGTGTGTTCACTCTTGTAGTAAAAAAAAGTATTACTCATTGTATTAAATGAGTCCTGGTCCGATTAGCATTCACATTGGAATTTTATCACCGAACCTAAAGGTATAGGGATATGTTCACAACCTTATTGGTCGGCTTTTATTACCTAAATTTCGTGACAGAACTTGCCTACATATGATGGTATTTTGACCAGCTGAGAACCAGGTCTGTTGCCTGTCCAAAATCGCGACTATGATGAGAAAAAACAGGTATGCTTGATGCTTTATCCTTGTTGGTCGCATCTTGTGACACCATTTTTGTTTCGTTTTCATGTCTTTGGTCTGTGTTGCATTCAAATTTCATTTGAACCGCACCAGAGGTTGTTTGGTGCACACCTGGGTTCAGAATCAGATGGCAGCATTCACACTTATTCAAATGAACCACACTAACAGAGCAATAGCATCAGAGTTCGTTTTAATTGAAAAAAGCCAAGTGTGAACACACACTTAAAAGATTTTCTTAGTCTTGTAAAAAGGCAGTCACAAATAAGTAGCTAAATGGGACTACAGATGTTGTTGGGAACATTAAACGTCAACTGAACAAGTAAACTCATCTACTCACTAGTCCACTTTTACAGCCTCATTGTGTTTATAATCTCGCTTTTGCAAACTATTGTAACTTGAACTTTCAGGGATTTTTTTTTTTTTTAAACAAAGACTGTAAGAGTTGTTAAAAGCTTAGTGATGGTGACTTTGAGGTTTAGCTTTTGACTTCTGCTGACTGTATTTAAACTTCAAAATTCATAAAAGTTGTGTTCATTTTTAAAGATGAACAAATAAACTCAAACTCAAGGAGCTCTGTACAAGCCTAGAGTGGCTTCGTTCCCTCCTTGCATAGTTTTTGTACTTGTACTAAACGTGCTAAACAAATAAACTTAAAAAAAAATAAACTCAAGATGATCATGATGAACAAAACGTGTAAGAATCAAACTTTTGTTGATCACAGACCTGATTTTATCCAATAATCAAAAGGAAAAATACTACTGGGTTTTTGCCGAGGGAACCAGGGTGAAGCTAACATGAAACACTCACAACTCGTCACATTGACACTGTGTCAGTTTCATCACATTTTAACGCACAGGGTACCCCTTTAGCATAATTTTTTGATGTGCAGGGTACTCCCTTGTTTTCAGTTTGCCTTTTTGTGTCAGATCAAGACACATTTAGAAATTATTTTATAAATGTTTATACTTTATTAGATATATTGGAGCACCTAGCCCCACTCCTACCCTAAACCTTTCCAATTCTCAACAATATAAAATACTTAACAGGCAAATAAAAGAACAGTCACAAGTTTTATTGCAAAAAAACTGACCAAAAATCAATATAAAAGCATTACAAACTCGTGTTGCATTCCAAGTCTTCTGAAGCCATATCATATCTTTATATAAAGAACAGAGTAATTCAAAGATGTAATAGCTGAAAATGATCCCACCTCATGAACACGCACACACACATACAAAGCATTCAAAAGAGACATTCAAACTTTAGCATGATGCAATCGGTCACAAGATGAGAGCCGATGCCATTTTACAATCTAAGGTTGGCTACACACTTGAGAATTTTAACCGACTTTTTGTCCAAAAAATCCTCAATTGTGTTTGTCATTACGATTATTTTACTGCTCCCGATCGCGTCAGAGTCTCCAATCCCAACTCTTGATCGGGCTGCCTCTGTTGTGATACCTGCGATAACCAATGAGAGCGAACAAGCGTCACCTACTGGATGTTTGTTTCGTGCTTCTATAACTGAAACTTGACAGCCACAAGCATGCCACAAAAGTGGAGTATTGAGAAAGATCACCCATAATCTTTTTTTTTTTTTTTTTTTTTTTTTTTTTTACTTCAGGGGAGCCAGCTGACGATGTAGATTTTTTTCGAGTCACATTTGATCTCGCTAGTCTCCATGAGATTTTGTCTCACTGTGAAATCGTTCCTACAATCAGCAAATGTGTGGTCTCGCGGTCTGGCTGAATCATATAGTAAATAAATAATAAGTGTGCCTGACATCATCATGTATGGGCTTTAAATAATAAAAGTTTATTTTAAAGTATATCAGCAACTGTAGGCCTACCATAATTCTACGGTATATATGTACATCTACATATATATATATATATATATATATATATATATATATATATATATATGAAGAGTTCAGATGCAAAAGCCTCTAAATGCCATCTGAAATTTGCTTATAGAATGATCATTTTTATCAAGCTCCTATATTTAAATTCAATAATTTCACTTAAATGGCAATGAAGATTACCTATTAATTGTCATTTAAGTGAAATTACTGAACTTAAATACACAAGCTTGATAAAAATGATCATTCTATAAGAAAATTTCAGATGGCATTTAGAGGCTTTTGCATCTGAACTCTTCATATATATATATATATATATATATATATATATATATATATATGTATGTCTGTGTATGTGTGTGTGTTAACAAACAGTTACAAATTGACAAACATTAACATTATCATTATAACCAATGCAACATAATGCCTTAAAATGCAAACGTAAGCCTACAAAGATCCTTTAGAATCCTCTCTATTAACTATAATATAGTTTATGTAACAATTAGGGTTGGGCATCGTTTTGATTGTAACAATTCTGATTCCAATTCAGATTCTTCCTTTTGATTCCGGTTCTTATCGATTCTCGATTCCGATTCTTTGAGTGGTGGAGTTGAAACGGGTCACATGCTTATTTCACAGATAAGAGTAAAATTTTATTTTGATTCAATGGTTATTTAAAGTTTTAACAGGCTTTTTCAGCCACACTTTAGAGCTCTAATGTCTGTTAACATGAATATTTGCCTCCAAGCATAGACGTCACACTTTAAATCCTACCTGTTTCCTTTCACCATCCACTTATTTAGCTGCCGTCGCATCCCTTGACATGCCATCTCCTTTTCCCTCTTTCTTTTTCTATTTTTAGCCCCCGACAGCTTTTTTGCTTTTTCCATCTTTTTCGACAACAACTCACTACTCATACCTGCTCGCTACTCTAGCCTGTTAGTCCTCTAAAATGTTATATAATTTGTATATGATTTAGAAACGTACAACAGCAGCTATATAGAAAATACCCAAAAAATATTTGTAAATTATTCGTTGTTGTTTTTTTTACCATCGCTTTGGTGCCCCCATGGTGCTGCACCCCTCTGCGTCATATATAGCGCATACCAACTTTTTGCGCCACTGCCCCAAACAGAGGCGTTCATATTTGACACGCTCGCGTTGTAGGCCTACTATTCTTTGAAATTACATGGTGCAACCCGCAGTTATTGTCCTCTAAACCATTAGGAAGCAGTGGTGAGAAGGAAGGTACTCAACTTGTACCTTGGCAGGACTCTTTTATTGGAAGGGAAGTTGTTTTCTTGTGTGTCTATTTTTTGCACGTTAAATTTTTTTTTTTTTATGTAAAATTCTTTATAACAACATTTGTGGTAAAACAAAGCTTAAACCTAGGTTTTGTATTTACTCTTGTTACATAAAAGGTACCAAAATGCAATCCCTGATCCGTATTTTAGTCCTTTTTAAGCTGTTCATCTCTGTCCAGGATGCTAATATTTCTTTTACGTATAAACTGATTAAGTTATCAGTCAATTTGGAGGACATACGTTACAAATTTAGTTTTTAGTACACTTCACTAAACCCACACTGAATCAAAGAATTGTGTAAAACCCAGGAAACCTTGAGATTATAACTTGTGACAAAATATACGTATATGAGAACATATACAGACGTACCTGCTCGACCAGAGTTGCCTCAAAGTTGAGCGTCTTTAAGTTAATAGTACTAAAATACTGTGCACAACGCCAAGCAAAATGGGGTCTCGCGCATGATCAGACACACCGCGATGACGTCATTTTTGATGCGCTCACATTCACGCTCGTCGATGCGGTGAGTATAAACCAGGATTTAGGGGTTAGTTTCTATTGTAGCATTGTGTACCTTTCAGAACGCCCCTGCTTTTCATCACACCCATTACTTCTGCATCTATCCCTGTCTTGGCTGCAGCGAGGACATCTTGAAGGTGAGATACAAAATACAAAAGATACAAAAATGTGCAATCAGTATTTTTCACAAAAGCCCTGAAGCTGTCAATCTGGCCATTTTGCATTGTCCGGTGGACTTTTGCTGACAAAAAAAAGAAAAAAAAAGGAATTTCTCTGTCCAGGTAACCCAGAGAAAGAGTAATTATTAATTTACATATACAAATGCATTGTAACAATGCAAAATGGGTTGAAAGTCAGTAACTTACTCTTTAATTGTCGTAGTCCAACTTGTTTTAAAACTAAATATACTTTATTTTAACTTTGAGGTGAATACCTTACAAAAATGTTTTAAACTTTCATAAGATTCAGCTAAAGCCATAGTTCCAGCAACTGAGTGAAATCTACCTTTAAAACATTCCATTCTGGAGGGTGCTGAAGATACACCAAGTCAGTCGGACGGGGATAACTTACCTTTCATCCACCCTACACACCCTTCTCTCACTCAGCGGACCTCCAGTACAGTCAGCACTTTGAGCCCCTCGCTGAGCTGTAGTTCAGAGAGAGAGGGAGACAGATTCCACTGCCACAAACCACATACTGTGAGCAAACCTAAGAGAGAAAGCCAGCTAAGCTTGCGCTTTCAGAGGTGCTGGTAAAGAGTGCTGACGCGCTGCTGCTCATTAATTGAGTTTGCACTGTGATGTATAAGACATGGCAGCGTGTTTCAGCAGGGGCTTAACGCTGAACACACAGGGCTTCTGAACTGAGTTGGTTAAGGATGGAGACAGAGGCTTGTGAATGGTGTTATGCAGTGGTATTTACTTTAAGGTCATAAGGTTTGTTCAGTTCTTCAAAGAGGGTTGCTAACAGGGCAGGTACAATATTACTGATAAATACTTTGGAGGAGATTGCTATACTGTATACTGACCTGAAGATCCCCAACACAATATTTCAGCAATCAAGTCATATGTTTTCGATTAGCTGTTGAGAAACAAAACTAGCCAGATTTGCGAATAAATCACTCTTTTGATCTAATCAGTCAAACGGCAAAAATGGTTTTATTCAGTTGATTCATTCAGACAGTATAATCACACACTGAATCGTTTGGTTTTCTCACATCAAACAACGGGGGACCTGATGGAGGCCTGTACCCCAGTACTTATGAAATGCTAGAAATGCCCCTGGTCCCTCCCAAGACTCACACACTGGTTTAGCCAGTATATTTTTAATGGTATGTGGCATATTTGGGCTCAAGATTCAGTGTGCTAACAGATGATTTCTCAAGGTATTATGGACCTTACATTATAAACATTGTCTCTCAAACAAACATTTTGCAATTCTGTTTGGTGCCACTAATGATGCCAAAACTACACATTTCACTTTTAACTTCAACACTTCAGCATTAGCAGAACCAAACAGATTTGCCAAAATAATGGGTAACACTTTATCATACTGTTCAGTTATAAGTCATGTATAAGTTATTAGTTAATAATGAACTAATCATTTAGAAAAAATGACTATACGTTCATAAATGATTAATAAGTGTTAACTTTAACTCATTTTTAAGTCCTTAGCATATCTAAAAACAAATCATGAAATAAATCAAACAGATCATTAGTAGATAGTACACAAGTTATTAGTTGATATATTATGAATCACTTATAAATCACTGAAATATTCAGTAGTATCTAACATATTTTATATCTTATAAGTCTAATGATGCTTTCTGCAGTGAAAACTCATTCTGTATCCATACAGGATAAAATATTCTCAAGTAAAAACGTACTCGGTTACTAACGTAACCTCGGTTCTCTCTAGAAGAGGGAACGAGTACTGCGTAAGATATCTTACGCTAGGGGAAAATCCTTTTCCGCGAGATATTGAAGCCAAAAATTATCCTTAATTTTGTAATAATGCAAAACGTACTCGGTTACTAACGTAACCTCGGTTCTCTCTAGAAGAGGGAACGAGTACTGCGTAAGATATCTTACGCTAGGGGAAAATCCTTTTCCGCGAGATATTGAAGCCAAAAATTATCCTTAATTTTGTAATAATGCAAAACGCGTTGCAGCAGCAATGCAGACTATTGGCTGCTCTGCGGCAACTGCAGCAGCCTATCGAGCGAGGCCTGGCGTGACGTCAGACCCAATCAGGGTACTTCGCGCCCGCTGCGTCACGTCCCGCCGCAATGGGCGTGGTCTAGGCCTATAAATATCGCTCGCAGGCAGCTATTATCTGGTTTTTCATCATCGAAGCAACCAGAGCGTGTGCATGCACGGCAAGATACGCAGTACTCGTTCCCTCTTCTAGAGAGAACCGAGGTTACGTTAGTAACCGAGTACGTTCTCTTACGAGAGGTCTCTCGTACTCTGTGTAAGATATCTTACGCTAGGGGACCCAATGTAAAACGCCGTGCATGCTGAGATCTGACACCAAAGACCCAAGGGCGAAAGCCCGGGGTAAATATAGTGCACAATCACTCAGGGAACTCACAGGGAGTCCGGGAAGAGGGAGGGGTGCAGCCTCACTTTTCCACATATAGTAGCGTCGATGGGACGCGAATTTCATCATACAGACAGGGCGGGGTACGGCCTGAACTGATGGGGAAAATGTGGGTCTTACACAGTTAGCCCAGCTTTATACTGTCGAACATTGAGCTGTGCTCAGCAGACGCAGCATTCTGAGCTGATCGCATCAGGTCAGATAATACTGGTAATTTAGACCGACAGCAGCCTGGCCTGCAGGGCGGGAACCTCTAGGTTATAAAACCTTATAAATGTAGACGGGGAGGCCCAGCCTGCCGCCATACAAATATCTTGCAAGGCAATCCCACTTGACCAGGCCCACGAAGAGGCCATGCCTCTCGTGGAGTGCGCGCTGACACCCAATGGGCACTGCATGCACTTGGAGGCGTATGCCAGCGCTATAGCATCAACTATCCATCTGGATAGGCTCTGTTTCGACGCGGCTAGTCCCTTAGAACGTCCGCTAAACGAAACAAAAAGCTGCTCCGTCTGTCTGAAAACAGACGAGCGAGACACATAAGCTCGTAATGCCCTGACTGGGCAAAGGAGGCTCGCGTCTCTTTCCTCATCAGGGACCGGTAGGGCTGACAGGGAGATAACCTGCGCCCTAAACGGTGTGTTGAGGGATTTTGGAACATAACCGTGCTTAGGTTTGAGTATAACTTTTGAGTCATTGGGCCCAAACTCCATGCACGCCGCGCTCACAGAGAGCGCGTGCAGATCCCCTATGCGCTTCACTGAAGCGAGAGCCAGCAAAAACACCGTCTTGAAAGACAGGTGTTTCAAATCGATTGACTGTAAAGGCTCAAATGGCGCACCTTTCATGGCTTCCAGAACCGTAGAAAGGTCCCATACGGGGACTGAGGGAGGTCTGGGAGGATTCAGTCTCTTAGCCCCTCTAAGGAAGCGGATGACTAAATCGTTCCTTCCTATTGACTGACCAAGCGTTGTTCCTGAGAACGCTGCTATAGCCGCCACATAAACTTTGAGCGTGGAGGGGGCCCTGCCCCCATCCAACAGCTCTTGTAGGAAGGAAAGCACCTCCGTCACACCACAGTTTGTGGGTGACACACCACGGGCTGTGCACCAGCCCGAAAACACCGACCTTTTCGAAGAATAGAGTCGTCTTGTAGACGGAGCTCTAGCCTGCGTGATCGTGTTTAATACTCCTTTAGGGAGTCCAACATGTACCCGTTGATGGCCCAGACATGAAGGGACCATAGTTCCGGGTGAGGATGCCAGATCGAGCCGCGGGCCTGTGAGAGGAGATCTCTCCTCATTGGTACTGGCCACGGGGCAGTACTTGCTAACTGCATCACGGCTGGGAACCAAGGTTGGTTTTTCCAGAACGGTGCTACCAGCAGTACTGAGCATCCTTCTTCCCTGATCCGTTCTATCACCTGAGGCAGGAGAGAGACGGGGGGAAAAGCATAGAGCGGGCGGCGGGGCCACACATGGGCCAGCGCGCTCCTGCTCTTGGAGAAAAATTCTTGACAGTGGGCGTTTTCTTGAGACGCAAACAGGTCCACTTCCGCTCTGCCGAATTTCTTCCACAGCAGATGGACTGTCTGTGGGTGTAGAGACCACTCGCCTGCCGGAACATTGTTCCTGGACAGTCTGTCCGGTCCTATATTCAAGATCCCTGGCACGTGCGCTGCTCTGAGCGAGCGCAGGTTGCACTGAGCCCATACCAGGAGGCGTTCTGCCAGCCTGTACAGTTTCTCGGATCTGATGCCGCCCTGGCGATTTATGTAGGACACCACAGACATGTTGTCCGAACGGACCAAGACGTGGTGACCTTTTATTTGGGGACAAAAACGCGTCAGCGCGTTGTCTACTGCCAGCATTTCGAGGCAGTTTATGTGCAGGAGCTTCTCCCGTTCTGACCACTGGCCGAAGAACGGTCTGCCCTCGAGCAGCGCTCCCCATCCCGAGGTGGACGCGTCCGTGGACACCACTTTCACCCTCGAGGAAGTCCCCAGGCTTACACCTGATTGGTACCAGTCGTTCGCTTTCCAGGGTTTCAGAGCTGTAACGCATTTCTGATTGACCCTGAGGCGAAGCAAACCGGGTGCCCACGCTTCGCGTGGGACTCGCGCTTTCAGCCAAAACTGCAGCGGGCGCATGCGGAGCAGACCCAGCTGGAGCACTGACGATGCTGAGGCCATGAGACCTAGCATCTTCTGAAATCTCTTGAGCGGGACAGACGCGCCGCAGCGAAAAGAGTTCGCTGTGCGTCGAATGTCTACCGCGCGCTGTTGTGATAGTCGCGCTATCATGGATAGTGAGTCCAGTTCTGTGCCCAGGAAAGATATTTTCTGACTGGGTGACAGGGAGCTCTTCGCCCAATTGACACTCAGACCCAAATCCTCGAGGTGATCGAGTAAAATGGTCGTGTGTTCTATGAGCACTGCGCGAGATTGCGCTAGAATCAGCCAATCGTCCAAATAGTTCAGCACTCGCATGCCTCTCATTCTGAGGGGTGCGAGCGCCGCATCCATGCACTTCGTAAATGTACGGGGTGCTAGGGACAAACCGAACGGCAGGACTGTGTACTGATATGCCTGGCCCTCGAAGGCGAATCTCAAATATCGCCTGTGACGTGACGCTATCTGTATTTGAAAATACGCGTCTTTCAGATCTATTGACACAAACCAATCTCCTTGGCGAATCTGCACAAGGATTTGCCTGGTCGTGAGCATCCTGAACTGTCGCTTCACAAGCACTTTGTTCAGTTGCCTTAGATCTAGTATGGGTCTGAGACCCCCGTCTTTTTTCGGTACCAGGAAGTATCTGCTGTATAGCCCTCCTTCGCTCTGATCTTGAGAGAGAGGCTCTATGGCCCCTTTGCTCAATAGTTTCGTCACTTCGGCTCGAAGTAGATGTGCTACTTCTGTTTTTACCGTGGTCTCGACGCGCGCCACATAGCGGCGAGGGCGTCGGCGAAACTGCAGCGAATAGCCTCTTTCTATAATGTTCAGCACCCACTTCGAAACCCCGGGTAGCTTTGCCCATGCGTCTGCATGGATAGCTAGGGGTTGAATAGGAAGCGCGCTCCGCTCGCTCAGCGATGGAGAAGCTTCGGTGTGCTGTAACACAAGCGTGGCGCTCGTGACATTTGAGGCATGGGGCGCGCTGATGACAGCGGGCAGATTGCCCGCGCTCGACTCCTCTGCGGTGGTTAGCCGCGAGGGGGAGGGCTGGGCGGTTCCCGTGGGAACTGTCATGTCTATGTGTGGATGTGGGCGCGGGACAGCGGGCACATTTATCACACCGAAAGCATCGTTCGCTTGCGTGAAGCGAGTGCACGTTGGTTTCGTTTTTACAGAAACCGTGAGACATGCATAACGTGGTGTTAGTGGGCACTGGGTAGTGGGCACGTTCACCATGTTTGAAGCGCAACCGATCTGAGTCGGTTTTATGTGCGCGAGCCCTGTGTGACAGGCTGTGCTTGTGTGTAGGGATGGGCACTGGGCAGTGGGCATTCTTACTACACATGAAACACCATCGGCCGTGGCCGGGACACCAGAAAATACACTCTTTTGGGGATTTATCTGGGTAGCCGTGAAAACGGCATTTGTGTGCAGGCAAGCGGGTGACAGAACCGACTTGTTGGCTGCAGAAAACACTGGAACAGTCACATTTTCTGGAACTGGACGAGCGAATAGCTTTGGTGTGAGTCCGGCCGCAGCGGGACTGGAACACCGTCGTTTTCCTAGCTGTGCTAGGACGACTTCGGGGCCTCGGGCTTCACCGTGATCCTAGGTCGCGAGCCACGTCCTGCGGGGCGGCGACCGGATGAGCGGGAGCGCGGTCTCGCGCTTCTGGCCTGGCGGCGCTGTGAAGTGGAGGCAGTGGACGGTGGCTGTGGCTGTGAGCAGACGGTTTCGCGCGGCCTGCTGCAGAGCTGGAGCGCTTCGGGAGGAAGTGCTTCATAGCCTGAGACGCTTTCTGTACCTCTGCGAATCTCTCCGCGAAGTCCTTGACGGAGGATCCAAAGAGGCCTGTGGCGGAAAGCGGGGCGTCGAGGAACGCGGTGCGTTCAGACTCGACCATTTCCGAGAGCGTCAGCCAAAGATGTCTCTCAGACACGGTGAGAGAAGCCATAGTCCGTCCAATGGCTTGTGCTGCGGACTTAGTAGCACGAAGAGCGAGGTCCGTGGCACTCCTTAAGTCCGGCACGCAGATCGCGTCAGGTCCTTCCTCATCCAGCTTACGGAGGAGATCGGCCTGGAATATCTGGAGCGTTGCCATGGTGTGCAACGCTGACGCAGCTTGCCCGGCGGCGGAGAAAGCGCGGTGGAGCAGGCTTGACGTCGTGCGGCAAGCTTTAGAGGGCAGGGCCGGCTTAGCGCGCCGTCCAGCGGAGGGCGGGCATAAGTGGGCCGCTATCGCCTCTTCAACCGGCGGCAGAGAGAGGTATCCTTTGTTCTTGGCATCGTCAACGGCGGAGAATGCCAAAGAAACAGCAGGACGCACTCTAGCAGAATAGGGGGCGCTCCAGGACTTGGCGACTTCTTCGTGTAACTCAGGAAGAAAAGGCGCCGGTCTGGACGCAGGCGAAGCGCGCTCCCCAGGCAGGAAAAATCCATCCAGCCGGTTGTGAGCGGGCTGCTCAGTCTCGGTGAAGACGGCTAGGCGAGTCCTCAGAGTCGCCATTGCCATCAGCTCGCAGTGAGGGCATCCGCCGTCAGCGAGCGCGAGAGCTGCATGTTCCTCACCCAGGCAGGAAACGCAGATCACGTGGCGGTCCCCGTCGCTGAGTGTGGCTCTGCACGAGCCGCAGGAAGGCATCTTTAAAAAGACGCTAGCTCTTTTAGAATGTGTGTCGCGGCGGCGACACACACACACAAAAGTACAGTGTAATAAAGAGAAGGATATAAGCGCCGGAAAGCGCGGCAGGAAGGCGGCGCGGCCAGCGACTTCAGTGACTCGTCCCGCTGAAGGTGCTCTCTCTCGACGGCGCGGCTTCTAATCCAGCTCCAGCGATGCGTGTGCTTCGCTTGAAGGATGAAAAATCAGATAATAGCTGCCTGCGAGCGATATTTATAGGCCTAGACCACGCCCATTTCGGCGGGACGTGACGCAGCGGGCGCGAAGTGCCCTGATTGGGTCTGACGTCACGCCAGGCCTCGCTCGATAGGCTGCTGCAGTTGCCGCAGAGCAGCCAATAGGCGCGCGAGCTGTCTCGCCTATGTCTGCATTGCTGCTGCAACGCGTTTTGCATTATTACTAAATTAAGGATAATTTTTGGCTTCAATATCTCGCGGAAAAGGATTTTCCCCTAGCGTAAGATATCTTACGCAGTACGAGAGACCTCTCGTAAGAGAACAAGTACAAGAACAACTGTTTATAAACTATGTGACACGCATATGGATCAAGGCCCAATTTTCCAGTTTTCACTTGTGTGGCTTAACCTAATTTAATTATTTTTAGGGAGTCATTGTGAGCAATTATCTGATATTGCTCAGTTTTTGCTTAATTAACTCAATTCCATTTGGGCTTCTGTGAAAATAGAAGAGCTGAAAATAACTTTTTGTTAATTGCCTTATGTTTTTTTTTTTTTTTTTTTTTTAAACCAAACAACATTGTGATAATCATTTAACAATTATCTAGCGTGATGTACAGGTTACGGTACAACAGTGGCTCAGATAAGGTCAATCTCAAATGCCAAGATTAACAGCAACACTTATAAAATATTAAATTATGGCACTAGTCTTCACAATAAATTCAGAACATGACGGTAATTAACCCCAACTGCACAGTTTGAAAGATAAGAGGTCAACACTGAAAACCATTTTATTGGAGTAAAATCATACTCAACAGAATTGCTGGCTTCAGTTCTTTTGGTGAAACTTGAAGTCTTTGTCTGCAGAGACATGCTGTGCTGTATTTAGTGCTAAAGCAAGCATCACTATTAGCTACTATAAGCTACTACATTAGCTACTACATATATTAGCTACTAATAAGCTGCACATACTTATCATCGATTTGAAAACGCATAAAATATTAAGATATTTACAGCTAGTTGTAAAAAGTAAGTTATTGTAATTAATAAGTCACAGATATTACAATGCATAAAGTTAAGTCTTGTATGATTATATAATTGTCATTTACTGGCCATTTTACAGTTATTTACCTTAAAGTCGGCATGAAACAAGTTGCGGTAGTCTTTTCTTCCCTATTGTGACTATTCCCTATCATACAGTGAAACAAGAAAAAATTTTAGGACGGGACTTTATTTTGTCCATTGGAAATTGATTGGATAGTTGGATCGTTGTGGTTTGCTACAGGTTGTCCCACCCTCACGCCAGTAAACGCATCATCAGAGAAGAGAAGATATGTCACAGCAAGAGGGAGGGGAAGTTATTTTGATTAAAGATTACAAGGGCACATAAGTATAAAAAAATTGGCCATGGATAAATAATGTATAATAAATACTGAAATATTCCTTATAAAAAACAAGAATTGTCCATTTGGATTTCATGGTGACTTTAAAAACTACAGGAAGGGTTAACAGTGCAGCATCCTGCACTGTTTGTGCTATTGACAAATCATTTGATCTGTTGAGAAGTATGCTATGCTATTTTCAAAGTTAGCACCCACATAGAAACCAGGGCAACTGCTCATATCATCCTAGCATTGTGTTAGTGAGTTGTCATAGACGATCACATTTTCTTCATAAAATGTAAAAATAGCTTTAAATATAATCAAGCTTATTAGCACCATCAAAATGAAACCCAATTAAAAATTCTCTTCACAACACATTTCTCAATGCTTGTCTTAACATGATGTTACTGCAAGTAAAAGCTGATTTCCTTATGTCCTTATAACATAATGAGGGTCCTTGAATTGTTTTTAATGTCAGCGGAGGCCTCTTCTACTACATGGCAGAATACACATCACCACATTGTTCTTCTACATTAACTGTTTCATACAAGTGTGAGCTGTTGTCTGGTCCTCCACTGGCGGGAGCTTTGATGGTAATTTGCCATTGGGCAAAACAAGAGAACCGCTGTATCGAACAATTACTACTTTAGTCATGTAAACAAGGCTGTCAATGCCATGCCGCCACTGAAATCTCTAAATCCATGCTTTGAGCCGTAAACCATGGGGCCTGGAGCAGAAAGCCAGAGCAGATGATACAGAGAAAGGCTTTGACTGGAGACTTGTAGGGCATGTTTCTGCCTGAATATCTAAAGTCTGGCTTTTGTTTGCCAATACTAAACCCAGATTAGGGGCTGCAATTGGCTAGCCTCCATGTTAGCCTTTCAAGAAACCCTCAGAATAACAATTTATCTCTTGGGCTGCGAAGACCTTCTTCTGAACCAGATGATGTGGTTTCTGCTTGAAAAAAGAGAAATTACTAACAGCTTCAAGCTTGGTTTACCATGCCTCTGTGAGGGGCAATGAAGGCCAATTGGATGAGCTTTTTAAGCCCCAGAATTGGATCATAAATCAATCTCCTTATGACATAGAAAAGCTATAAATCTAGGTATTATTTTATTATCATACAGATTAAACTTTGCATAGAGTTTGTTTCATAGTAAACTCTTGGGAATCCATGGAAATATGAAGGCAGTAATATAAAATATAATGACCACCTGGCTAATATGCTGTTAGTCCTCGTGCGCTGCCAAAACAGTGCTGACTCGCCAAGGCATGGACTCTACAGGACCCCTAAAGTTGTCCTGTGGTATCTGGCACCAAGACATTAGCAGCAGATCCTTGAAGTCCTGTAGGTTGTGAGGTGGAGCCACCGTGGATCGAACTTGTTGGTCTAGCATATCCCACAGATGCTCAATTGGATTGAGATCTGGAGAATTTGGAGGCCAAAGCAACACCTTGAACTGTTAATCATGTTTCTCAAACCATTCCTGAACAATGTGTGCAGTGTGGCAGGGTGCATTATCTTGCTGAAAGAGGCCACTTCCACCAGGGAACACCATTGTCATGAAAGGGTGTACCTAATCTGTAACAATGTTTAGGTAGGTGGCACGTGCAAAATTTACATCCAAATGAAAGGCCGGATCCAGGGTTCCCTTTCAGTCGTTCACGTTCGACGTAGTCGATGTTCGACCAGCGACGGTTTCTTCATTAGGGCGATCGGGCGACGCACCACCAAAGTGTGAAAGGGACTTTTTCTATCACAATCTCATTCAACCACAGAGTTACGCTAGCAGTCACTCTGACTCTCTCACTGTTGTTCTGCCTCTGGATATAGTCCCATCAGCGCCAAGTCACGTTCTGTGGAGTACCGCCTCTTTTTGGGCGATTTCACTATGGGCGAAAATCGCCCAGAGTGTTCACATAGACCTACATTCAAAGTTTTTTTTTTTTTTAAACTGCAGGCACTGCAATGCATTCTCTATGGGTTCCGGGAGGGCTCGCACTAACGTGCTTTCGTCATCATATGTAAACTTCACTTGTGCAGCGATTGGTGGAAACAAATATACCTCTAATAATATTTAGCCATAAGCTGAAGTGACATCCAATAATTTCCTCGGACATACTCTTGAAACTTACATTTCACGGACATATTCTCCATCTGTAAATGTTAGAAAGTCAATATTTCCAGTTAGCTGTCAGTGGGCGAGCTTTCTGCAAGCTAAACTTCCGTGAACGAGCGCCGCCGCGTGCATGCGCGCCGAACAGACGGAGCGCAATAGAATAGGAGCGCAATTATTCTGACTAAAATATACATTAGCACTAAATTATAAATATATTTAGCTAAAATATTTGTTGTTGAATATTTGTTGTTGTTGGTGAACACAAATGTGCTAGAGAATTTCAAACCTACATGTGTATTTTTATGATATTAGCTTTGTTTTTGTTTTTTGTTTTTTTATTTTAAGTTTAGTAAATTTAACTACTACTTTAAAAAGCATTATTTTGTTTTTAGATTGTAATGTTGCAATGTTAGAATGTAATGTGATTTGACCCCTTTTTTGGATAGACTGCAGATAGACAGAAAGGTTACACTATGTTTGTTTTTATAACCTTCAATATGAACAGTGTTTGTAGGACAATATTGATCAGGATATTACTTTTTTTTTTATTAAATACAGTTTTTTTTATTTTATTTTTATAGAAAAATAATAATTAAATGAATGAATGAATGAATGAATGAATAGCTTTATTGGTCACTAGTCACAAGTACCAGCGAAATTCCGCCATCAACCTGTCCATACAAACATACATACAATATGACAAGGGGGTAGACAGGACAGGAAGACAGAGCATTTTAGGAAAGAATACAGCATAACATGAGGAGAGGTGAGGAGAAAAAAAAGGCCACCCCCAGACTACGCTCCTGTAAGGAGTCCAGTTTGGGAACAGTAAAAAACACCTCAGCAACATTGGCACATAATCAGTACACAACATGAACACACAAGACTTGCAACAAGGGAGGGTAGTTGGGGATGGAGGTAACCCAGCACAAACAAGCAGCCATCCGGTTCCATATTTGGAGCCAAGATGTTATCCATATTTTGGTTCAAAGTCACCAAAGTCACAGTCTGAGTGCTGACAGCTCTGCCCACTGCTTCAATCATAACGGGCAGCCTTATGGGGTTTTGGACAGCTGTCACCGTCTTCTTAATTCCTCGATAAACCAGGGCAATGCCTAATCCAAACAGCAGAAAACCTGTTATCATGGTTCCGAATAGGTAGATGTCTTCAATGTCCTCCACGGAAAGAGCCGCCAGACACACGACCCGCCACCTCTCCCACGCGTCCATCGTGTAGCCAGCTGCGAACGTTCCGGCAGGGCAGTCAGGTTCCCCCGAACCCAAGCTTCTCGTCGAGAAGATGGTGTCAATTGCGTTGAGAGACCAGTTGATCAAATCCATAATTTCTTAGTTTGGAGAACAGTGCGGAGAGAGTCTCTCAAAGTACAAGTAGACTAGACGAGACGAGAGAAGCAAAGCAGGGGAGATAAGGGAGAGGAGGGTAAGAAAATGCGACCGCCTTCGTTGAGAGCAAAAGAAGGATGTTTTTTTTTTTTGTTTTTTTTTTGTTTTTTTTTTTTTTGTGATAAATTTTTTTGTGACACTTTTTTTTTGTGATAAATACTCAGATTATACCATACATCGCCATTTAGCCCAAAAATTCAGATTTATTTGGCAATTGGCTATTTCCCAACGCTACCGGCTGAAGTTTTAGCTAAACTTTAGGCTAATGATAGCTACATTATTATCACTGTTAAATTGTTATTTAACAATTAGCCTACATTCAGTCCTGGATTAATAATTCAGTTTGTTGCGCCCCCCCAAAATTTTTTTAGCACCAGCCGCCACTGCGTTCGACTGAACGGGATCACACTAGGGAGCCTGTCATCTTCGAGTATGTTAGAATGAGCCAATGCACACATTGGTGTGCGTGAGTTGCATCACGCACTCCGCCGCGTGGGTATAAACATGGAAGCGGATGCACGCACCACTTGTCTTTCGCTTTGGAGCCGATCAGTCTTCACGTCGATGTCTCTGAAGAGTGTTGCTATACTACAACGAGCGAGTGTGTCGGTGCTTCTTCAGGAAGTCTCTCCCTGGCTGGTGTTTCTACAGCGCGAGTGCAGCGGTGGTCGCGAGCTCTCTGAGCTCTCAGCTGCTGTTCTAACAGCACCACATTTTCTGTTTGTCTGACGGCCGGTTGAGGGTGGAGAGAGTGATTGCTTCACTGGTACAGGCTGCACCATCCCTGTCAGTGTTGCAGCGATCATTCCCCTGTGTGCTCCGGCACTGGTGAGAGGTTTCTCACTTCCTGAAAGAGCAACACTGGTGCGTTTGCGTCTTTTTCAAGATGTCATTCTGCCCGTGCGCTTCTGGATGTGGTCGTGCTGCATCACGTGTTTGGGTTTACAGCACGCTGAGGCAGCTTTTGTGGACGGTTCATGTTCCCATAGTGGGAATATGACTGTCTCGGTGTTGAGATCGAGACTCGCCTTCATCCGCAAAGGTGGAGTCCCCATTACCACGCCCCACCCCAGGGTGCCGTGTGGGATGGGTGATCGGAGAACAGTGATGGAGTTTCCGCCCGGTAACCATTCCCTGTGGGCTCCTCACTCCTCCATCACACCGATACCGTTAGAGCCCCCCCGTTGAGAGCACTGGTCCCTCTGTAATGGACCGACCAGATGTCTCACTCGGGGTTCCCCCAGGGGACAGGATGCTGATCGCAACATCGGAGGGTGAGCTGACCTTTTGAGATGACTGCGTTATCCGTTATTCAGCTGCGTTATCCCCTTCTGGGAGTGTAACGTTGCCCGAGCCAGATCCTCAGTTGTCAGCTATGCTCAAACAGGCCGCCGAGGCTGTCAGGCTCAAGTGGAACCCTCCACGTGTCCCACTCAGTCTCGGTTGGATGATTGGTTTCTCGGGCTGGGCCACGCTGGTTCTCAGCTCGCCGCCCCAGTACCTTTCTTTCCCGAGGTGCATGGAGAGCTTACTAGGTCGTGGATGGCACCTTTTACTGCCAGAAGCTGCCTGGAGAGCTCTTCCCCCCTCACTACCCTTAACGGAGGATTCCCCTCCTATGGACTGAATACATGCGCCATTCTGCTCCAGTTGAGTTTCCCTTCGGCCGAACCCTGTCGAGCTCCTCCATACCCCCTGCGGCATTGGACGTGGCAGAGCGTCCGATGCTAGGCCTACCACTCGTATGCACTGGTGGAACTTGTGCTAGGCTGGGTCCATATGTTGTGATCCCTACGGCGTTCCCATATGTGTATTCTTCCACGGTACGGCTCCCCGAGGTGAGCCCGTGTCTTTCCCTTGGCAGAGTCCGCTCTGCCGTCACTGTTCGGTTGATCCTCCCCCGTTATAGGCTGGTGTCATCCCAGTGACATTCCATATGTTGTACTGCCTGATAATTCGCCCAGTTGAGATGTGTATCTCCCACATTTCCCCCCTTCGGGCTGGATGTGGCTTCCATAGTGTCCCTTCCTTCCATCGATAGGGCACGCTTTCCCAGTGTTATCCAAGTCTACTGAGCAGGTCTTGCGGAACAGCAGTGACTTCCCTGGCCTAAGCCCTGTCCTATCACCGCCTCAAGATGCGGCAGGTTCAGCAGGCTTTTGTCTAGGCACTGGAAGGTGGCAGCTCTAGTGGCGCTTTCCATAGTAGATCCCATTCAGTCGAACGTCTCGGTTGCGTATGCAACCCTCGTTCTCTGAAGGAGGGAACGGAGATGTAGTCCCTTAGCCACTATTGCTGGACCACCGCTGACTCAGAGTTACGCTCGGCTTCTCAGCGAAAAACAAGTGGAGCGTGCATCCGCTTCCGTGTTTATAACAGCGCAGCGGGGCGGAGCGCGTGATGCAACTCGCGCACACTAATGCGTGCATTTGCTCGTTCTAACATACTCGCAGATGACAGGCTCCCTAGCATGATCCCGTTCCCTTCTTCAGGGAACGAAGGTTGCATACACAACCGAGACGTTTCCCAGTAGAACATTACCCAGAGCATCACACTCCCTCCACTGGCTTGTCATCATCCCACAGTGCGTCCTGGTGTCATAACTTCCCATGTAAATGGTGGCCATCCATGCAATATAAGTGAAAACTGGAATCATCGGATCAGGCAACCTTTTTCCACTGCCATTTTGTCCAGTTACGATGGTTTCATGCCCATTGTAGGTGCTTTTGACGGTGGACAGGGGTCGTCATAGGCAATTTGATTGGTCTGCGGCTACACAGCCCCATACACAGCAGAGTGTGATGCACTGTATGTTGTGAGACATTCCTCCCATAACCATCATTAAAATTTTGTGACTTGTGCCACAGTAGACCTTTCGTTGGCTTGGACCATGCGGGGTAGCCTTAGTTGCCCTTGTGCATCAATGAGTCTTGGCTGCCCAACACAGGTTGCAGGTTTGTGGTTTGTCCCTTGTCGGACCTCTGTTGGTAAATTCTCACCACTGCTGACCAGCAGCAACCCACAAGCCTTGCCATTTCAGAGACACTCTGACTCAGTAGTCTTGTGGCTGATCTTTATTCCTGCTAATTTCTCCTGCATTCAACATATTAAGTACCATCTAATCTACCCAGACCATAATATGTGGGCCTGTTAGGAGATAAACAACAATATTTGCATCACCTGTAACTGGTCATAATGTTTTTGCTCATCAATGTATAGTCGCATATCCTTTAAGCAGCAATATCTAAATGAATTCTAAATGCGTCCAATAGGAGGATGAATAAAATGAGATTGAAATTCAACAAAAATAACTGAAACCCTTCTTTCCCATGGCTGGTGAAATAATACAGTCCGCCTCGTCTACAAGGGATTTCACATGCTGGGATGTTTGTTGAATGGGGTCCAGATTTCACCTGCTATTAATTCATTATTTATGATATGTTTTTCATATCTTGGCATTTGCTTTGTGTTGGAATCTTCAACATCTTAATCCCCTGTGTTCTTTTTATTTCTTAGTTCTGCACATTTCCATATTCACATATCTTCTTTTCTCCCTGCTGTCTTGTCTCATGTGCAAAGAGGATGCCAGAGTATTGATTTGTATCTATGGAACCTCTAGCCAGTGGTGCTGGTAAACATGAATGCCATCTCGTGCTATTGTCCATGTCATTGAATAAAACTACAGCATCGTATCAAATTAGCTCATTGTGCTTAGCTGCATTGTGTGGATTATTTTCAGAATTTGACAGACGAAGAGAGCCGTCCAAATAAAAACTGCAATTTTTTTATTTAAATCAAAATTGAGATGTGTCAGGCACTGTGAGGTAATCTACATTGGATATAATTGGATATAAAAAGTTTACACACTCCTGTGCAGGTTTTTGTGATGTAAAAATGAAATAAAGTTAAATCATATCAGAAATTTTGCACATGCAATATAAAAATAACAACTTTTGCAATGCCACTGAAAACCAAAGTGACACATTTCAGAGAAAAAGATACAAATAAAAACTTAACATAACTGCATAAGTATGTGCACCCTTTTATAATGTGGCTGTGTTCAGAATTAACTAATGATTAAGATTTTTCTGACATCTTGGTTGCATGTTTCTACAAGAGTCATTGGCAACAAAGAGCATCAGTGGCATTGCCTAGGTTGTAATTTTTACATTAACTAAAGGTGCAAAAGTTCTGATATGATTTATTGTTTCAGTTTGTATATCACAACTTGTTTAACAGGGGTGTGTATACTTTTTATTAGCACTGTATTAATAGTCAATAGTCTAGATATTATAAAGTTGAAAAAGTATATAAGTAGCGCGAGTACTATAAGTAGATATGCACAAATTATCTTCTTGGAAAAAGGAACACAAGTATTGATGACTCATCTTGTACTCAGGGGCGTTTAAAAAATTTTGTCTAATCAAATGCTCTCTAGAATGAGAATGATGGTTCCGGACTGAGACTTAAACTAAAGTCTATTTGGCTATTTAAAAGAAAGAGATGAGCTTATCTAATATCCCTCCCAAAGTTCTTGTTTCGATAGCAAGAAAGAAAATCACAATTGTCTAGCAATTTTCTGTGTCTTTTAAACATTTTTTTTTGCAAAATATACTGCAACTGCACCATATAATTTTACAGTCCAAACAATGGAAATTGCAACCTTCTGAAATATCCTGTATAAAGCTGCTCTATCTAATATTACTGCTGTAATCAAAGTCTCAGTCAGGGATCTTTGCCTATTAACATTGTAATTTTATGCAAATGTGGTCAGTATCGTTACATAGAGAGTTTTCAGTTTATTAATGAGATTATTTTCTGCACTTCTGATCTTTTATTAGTAGCGAAGAAAGTTCAAGAAAGATAAGACGTTAAAAATAACATACAATTGTACTGATTCCAGGAGGGTAATTCAGGAAACATAAATAACCTATAATAATCTATCCAATATCTTTCCCTCACACACAACCAATATCCGGCGGCAATCTTCTGAGGCCAATTTTCACTCCTTTAGAGGATGTTTGTATTTTCCTGCTCCCATTAAATGTAACCACAAAACTCTAAATGACTGAGAGGAAGCATTTTTTTTATTTTTTTTTGCATGGGTGAGGTGTGAATGCAAAAACTGCAAAAACTGTGTGTAGGCCTATGCTTCTGAATGCGTCAGTGACTGTTTACTCATTACTTTTTTCCTTTTAGAGATGTTGAATGTCTTGAACAAAGCAAAGAGAAAAAAATCAAGTCTCACTTCAACGTTTAATCAAATCAAAGGTGTTCGCACTCTAGCATGAAAACAAATGAAATGCTGAAAACCTGTATACTTTCTTTTGTGAGGTAAAAAAACAAAACAAAACCCAGACATTTTCCAAAATATATTTTGTGTTTCACAGAAGAAAGTAAGTCACAAAGGTCTGGATGACATTGTCACAAACGGGTTGCAGTAATGCTCGCACGATTAGGAAGAATATAACTTTTTAATAACTTTAATAATATCCAACACTGAACACTCAGAAGAACACAGGGAAAAATAAAAGAATATAGCAACCATGTAAAACATTGACAACACTGAACAATGCAAAGTGAAAGTGAGGACCTAAATAAACACAGAGTAATCAATTGAACTAAGAATTTGTGACCCGTCACGGAAACCAGGGACACAAGTCGGCAGCACAACTTTCGAGCAAAATGAGAAAGAAACGTTTTTTTTTTCCAAAATTTGTGATTTTCGTTTTTTTGCAGAATCTGTTAGTTGAGATCACGAAGAAGCCTCTTCATGTTTGAGATAGCAGTATTGGTATATTTAAAAGCGTACATTTTGAGTTTGAAATCGGGTTGTTTTTCGGAGATTCTAGCACGCAGTAGGGGCGTGTCATTGTCGGTGTGTATTTCCATACTGAATAAAGGCTGGTTCACACGGCAGGATAATTAGGCCGATTTTAGCCCCGATTCACCCCTTCCGACAATCTTAAGGATGCTCCGATTATCGTAAAATAATCTGATCAGATATTCCTGCCGTGTGTGGTGTGTTAAGGCTGCTCTCGTCTGCTCGGAAGGACGTCGGGACCGCTCCGATCTCAAATCGGGGATATCCAACATGTTGGATTTATTTGGCCCGATTTCTTCTCGTGTGTGGTGTCCCCCGAGCACGCAGCCTGTGGACTGTGGAGTGTAGCCAATCAGAAAGCGAGGTGACGAGGCGGCGAGGAAACACCGGGAAATATAATCAAAACAGCCGGCGGCATGGCGCACCAGAAAGTTTTTTTTTATGGCACATTTTCCTGACCTTTCTGCTCCCCATGTGCTTTACAGGGGGAGCTTTACAGGGGGGATGGCTTATCTAAATGAGATGTAAATGAGCCTCTATTGTCACTCCCAGCAGGAGAGAGAGGTGAGAACTGAACAATCTTCATAGGCTGTGTTCTCCACTTTGAGCTTTTTTGAGTGCCTACCTTCAAATGGCCATAACTTCTCCAAATATTATCAGATCTCCATGTGTTACACATCGTTGGAAAGCTTGGAGACTACACTTTCAGAATCTGTGAATAACTCAAAATGCCCCAGAACCGACTTGTGTCCCTACTTTCCGTGTTCGATCACATTTGTGAAACTAATGAGTAGCTATGGAAACTAACTAGCAAACAGAACTCGGGCAAACTGGAACAGGGAACAGAATGAAAACAAAAACAAAACACAAAATAACATACTTCTGGCATAACACCCTCCTCCCGGACTCCCAGCAAAGGCATGTCTTTGCGGGGATTCGCATGCCAAAGCGGGGATTCGCATGCCAAAGCGGAGCTATAGAATGGAAGACCCGAGGTGCATCCTTGCAGCAGAGTGGAGGAGGGGCCGAAAGATTGTCTTGCTTAGGTAGAGGAGGTGGGAGAGGGAGGCTTGGTGGTACCATGGAGACGAAGGAGACTTAAAGCTAGGCAGGACCAGTGGAGACAAAGAAGACTTGGAGCTGGGCGGGACTAGCGGAGACGAGACTACGGGGAACAACTTCTTCCATTTCCTGATAACAATTCACAGAGGCCAGGTACAGCTCACCCTCAGCGGCGGGAGTGTGAATGCGGCTTCCCTCCATGCCTTCGTACTCCATGAGACACCCACTTGGATTGACAATGTTGCCGGCTCACGCACCTAGACTATTGGCTCAGGTGTTGTCTCTGGCGCTGACATTGTGGCAGGCTCGTGCTCTGTGACATGGTGGAACCTGGCATTTCGTCCGTGAAGGGTTGTGGGAAGTGGCTGGCTGGGTCCTGGGTCCAGAGTGGGGCTGGCGACAATGAACGTCAATCCACAATTCCTTTTGACTTTTGGCAACAAGCGTTGATTCCTTCAGACTGTTGAAAGTCATCTAGTGCATTCTAAGTCTCAGTCCTTTTTTGGCATAATTCCTCAGAAAAATTTCAGTCCGTCCGTCAGCCAGCAGGAACAGACCATGTTCCTTCCAAGCTCACACAGCATTAAATCTGAATTAGATTTCCTTTAGTTTGCCTTTGGAGTTGATTCACATTCACACCAGGTGAAAAACCTCTACACTCCCTCATTTAACTGACTACATTTGCTAACCACACATATTTGCCCTAAAGTAACAGGTTACATGCACTCACATGCACTTTAACCAGAGGAGAAAATCTGTGCTCTAGTGAGTGCTGGAGCCATTAGGGACAGAGATGATACCGAAAGAGAGACTGTCCACAGCAGTCCATGTTAAATGTACTGAGCAGACATAGAAAGTCTTGGTAACACTTTATTTTACAGTGTCCTTGTTATGTATACTTGCCATCGTAATAACAGTAAATTATGCATAATTACATGCAAGTACCTCTCAACCAAACCCTAATCCTACCTTAACTCTATAGTAAGTACATGTTGTTAATTAATATTACTCAGTACTTAAATGTTTAATTACACTGTAACAATGACACCTTAAAATAAAGTCTAACCAAAGTCTTTTCAAAGTTGCTTCATTTGATATGTTCATTTGGTCCAAGGAGAGAACAAGCATTTTCAGTTTTGCAGGAGAAGATTGTGATGTTTAGTTTATCATCCAATCCAATCCAATTCACTTTATTTATATTGCACAATTTAAACAAACACAAGGTTTCCAAAGTGCTGTACACCACAACAATGATATCAACAATGATATAATTGTCTAACTAAGGGAGGCCAGTAATGGTCATTGCCATAAGCAAAACTCATTTAAAACTCACTAATAATAATAATAATAATAATAATAATTTAGTTATAAAAAAAATACACTATCAGACAAAAGTTTGGTAAAATGAATGTTTTTTGAAAAAAGTCTCCTATGTTCACCAAGGCTGCATTTATTTGAGCAAAAATACAATAAAAACAGTAATATTGTGAAATATTATTCTATTTTAATATAGTTTAAAATATTCTATTTTAATATATTTTAAAATGCAGTTTATTCCTGTAATGGCAAAGCTGAATTTTCAGCATCATTACTCCAGTCTTCAGTGTCACATGATCCTTCAGAAATCTTTCTGATGTGTATTTGTAAATTCAGCTTTGCAACCACAGGCATAAATTAATTAGATAGATAGATAGATAGATAGATAGATAGATAGATAGATAGATAGATAGATAGACCAATGTAAGATAAAATAAGCTTTTAGTTTACAGAGACATTGTATAAAGCTACAGTATGGACTCTGTGAGAAATTGCCCAGGTATCCCCGACCTATTCAATAAATCAATAAAAAGTACTTCTACAACAATTAAACAACATGCACACATGGGAGCGCATGCACATGTACTGTAACACATTAAACACTATGACCACCTCTTACACACAGGCACACAAAATGACTGGGTGACAATGGCAGCGCTCTCAGGCCCCTGAGAGATGGTCTAAAAAGTTTTTTTTTTTTTTTTTTTAAATGGCCTGTTGAGCAGATAAAGTCATTCATCACATCCGGATAGAGACAAGCTTCAACTTGAAGGCACTGTGGAGACAGACAGGACTCGGATTGATAGCACAAAATAATTTCCAGGTGCTTTTCAGGCTCACTCTAGTGTGAAACTAGCACTAAGCCCTGCGACCTGACCCAGAGCAGTGCAAAGAGGCAAGAAACAAAACAAAACAAAACAGATTTCTAGCCTGCTGTAGTTCACAAACACAGATTTCTTATCAAAGAACACTTTATTTTGATGGTCCCTAACACATTCTGTTGACTATAAGTATAGTTGCACCTACATGTCTACTAACTCTCATTAGAGTGTTAGTAAAGTATTAGTAGACTGGTAGGGTTAGAATAAGTTGACATGTACTTGCAAAGTTACTTATAGTCAGTAGAAAGACTGTTGTGGGAGCATCACAATAAAGAGATGGCAGATATTAAGCATACAGTCTACTAATTCTCTATTGAGAGTATTCAAAGAATACTCAAAGTTACTTATAGTCAACAGAATGTTCAAAAAGGACCATCAAAATAAAGTGTTACCATTTTTTTCCCCCATAGAAGACAATCTCAGAATGCACTGTGACAGGCTTAGTGATTTGTGTGTGTTGTTCACTTAAGTATAATAATAATAAAAAATAAAACAAACTTTTAAGCAATATTTGTGTGCCACGTATCTTTTATATTTACTAAATACATCACGATTTTAGCTTAGCAACATGCTAACACCAAACTCTATTGTAGGTGCAACGTTACTTATAGTCAACAGAATGTGTTAAAGGGACCATCAAAATAAAGTGAAACCGAATAATGCATTTCAGGTGTTATACTGATTCCACCTTAGGCAGTAGAGAAATGATTTATTATCAAGGAAGATATTTTATCAGGGATATAGAATGGACCATTGCGAAATCGTGAATGCTGCTCCTTTATAGCCCTATAAATATCCCTGAACTTTCAACGTATACGACAAAGATTTCAACATTGTGAAAACCTTCAATTCCACAGCCTCATTAGCAGCAGCCTGCTGGACGATCTCCAATCAAAGTCAGGTTAGATCTATGCGGCATATCGCCTGTAATCCATCCAATTTGTTCTGGAGCGTAACAGGAGAAAGAATGCATGGAGGATACCAACGAGTGGCGGGAGCTGCCGCACATCGTTTACAACTGGCTTTCATATTGTCCTGATGCTGATAAGGAGCTTAAACTGTCTCCATCGCCACCCCAGAGGATCACTTAAATCAGACAACACGAGCACACAAAGACTAGACTGTTTCTGTCTTCACTTTAGAGAAAACAATGATGATGTAAAAGGAAAGAGATGTACTGCAAAGCCTTGTGCACATTCTGAAGCCATAGGGGATCGTTGTTCGATTCTTCTTTATCGTCTTCCAGAGATCGCAGAAAATACCCTTTCTTTAATCTATTCTGCACAAGAGCATTTTGTTCTGTGGAATAACATTAACATTAGTCACTTATTTTGGGACAGGGCTTTTAAGAAAATCACTCAACTAAACACAAACACATAAGAATGTTAATGTCGTCCCATTCACCAAGAATGCAGAAACAGGCCAGTGGAGGCTCCTGAACTCTAGACTGCATTAAAAAGACTTTATCAAGCCATCCAAGAAGGACTAATGGAGATGCTTCCAGAAAGTTGCTATTCGCACAAAGAATGGCAGAACAGAACTTTAGCACCAGGCAGATGGGCACATGTTATTTGGCGCCTGAAATCGCTCCCTAAAACCCAGCAGACATTACACACGTTAAATTGTTCCCATGTATTTACATATTCAGTGTGGACTTCCCTGCTGATAATTCTCATTAGAAGGGTCTAATTCAAATATAAATCTTTCATGACAAAGACAGATTGGACATGCTACCCCATGTGGATTTTAAGGGGGATTTTTTAAGCTAAACTTTGCTTATTACATTCAAGACAGAATGTTGAACAGTTGGAATGATGACCAAGATAGGCAACTTGCTGTTTGACTATTACAATGGCTGTGTCTTAACTAACGCTGTTAAGGTCAGCACAAACGGCATCTTCACTAATGGAATCTCATGTATAAGTGATTTGAGATACTCTTCATTAGCAATTTTGTTAACAATCACTCACATGTGCCATATGAAACATTAGCATTTAACTAATGGAAAATTTGTGTGTATTCTCGCCTGAGAAAATAATGTTGCTCAGAGAATGAAGATGTTTATTGGAAAAATCTTTATGTAATCAAAAATAATACAAATAGCCTCAAACTATTGTTGACATACAGTAAACGTTTAGAGCTTTAAAATGGAAAGCAGCGCTTATAATTTCATACTGGAAGAATTTGTTGAGAATTTGAGCTTGAAATTTTGGTAACTTCAAATATGAATACTCTTAATACTTTGATACTCTTGAGATACCTTCTGAAACATTAGAGAGGTGAGGTCTTTTTATAAGGAAAATGTCTAAAAAAAAAATTCTATATTCTCTTTTGCATGGGCTAATATGCACAAAAATACATATCACTCAAAAGTATTGTTTGATTGAAATGTTTCCTAATGATACTTGTAAGTATTGAATTTTATGCAAATGTTATGCCATATATAAGCAAACATTTACATGCAATCATTTTATTTGGCTACAGTGTATGTCACTCCAGATTTATTTATTTTTTCTTTCATGGTACTTTCATGATCTTTAGGACAATATATATATATATATATATATATATATTTTATTTTTTTATATATATCTTTGTTCAGTTGTATCATTGTAGTATCATGGTATCACCATGGTATTCTGTGTAGTATATTGACGTTCATGTGAATATGGAGTATGGTCAATACCATAGAATTACCATCGCTGTAACATAGTACTTTTTAGTAAGGGACATCTTCAATGAAATTGTGTGTGTGCAAATATATGTGCATTTTATATGTGATCTGTGTTGTTTTGCCCAAAAAGATGAATCTTATAATATAGAAGGTGCCATACCTCTGTGCTTCCCCTAAGAAAGGTAGCTTGGTAGGTAGAGAGCCTTCTAGGTTTTGAGACACATCTCATATGTCATGTGTTTGAGCATCAGTACACTGCTAATGCAGTAAGCACATCATTCAACATCTCCCTACCTCTCTAAAGCTCACAGGCCTGGCCACCTGCTGCCCTGCCTGATGACTGGATAATTAGATTGCTTTGCATCAGTGCCTCTTTTCTCCCGTAAAACGCATCAGTATTATCCAAACCCCATGCTGACCGAGGATTGGAGCACAGCGGATGCCCCCTTCCAACTCGCTCATGGAAGGAGGTCACAAACAGAAAAGTCACTGTAGTTGCCTGTAAAAACAAAAAAACTTGATTGCCATACCCTGATTAAATTTGCATATTCAAATGGCAGATTAATTCACAGCACAAGCACTGCACCATCTTCTGCCTGCAATTAGCTTGTTGCTCAAATTCTCTAGTTTGATTTACAGAAACCTCATCAGAAGAGACACATTTCTGTTGACATTATTTTGGAACTCGGGTTGCAAATATTATAGTTGTCAACAGGAAATTAAAATTGAGCACATTTTCTTTGCTGATAGAGGTTTGTAGGTTTTTTAAGTAATGTTTATAAATGTGCATAAATATGCACAAGGTACAGAAGTTCTCATACCTGCACTGGTTGTGAGCAGTATGTTAGCGTATGTTAGTTAGTGGCTTGCCTTTTGCAGATTTTAGTCAGATTGGCCTAATTCTGTTCAATCAATTCTTAATGAATACAGTGAAGCCCCACCCTACATGTTCTCTCATTAAATTTGACATTTTAATCAGAATAACATCACATGATTTGAGAGTAATGTTTCATGTTGACTAACAATTCCCCAGTAGTAACCCTGTTTTATGTACCACCTGAGCTTTTAAATAATACAATCACTGGACATACCAATTAATTACCTGCAATTAGTTAAAGCTAACCGAGAAATATTGAAAGTTCAATTACATTAGAGGCACAATTTAAATTAGATTCCATAAAGTTGTTCAGTAGGAGTGAGGTCACTAAATAACACACATTTACATTTCATTGAGACTCAACACTATTAATGAAGCATTCATTTGAAACCATTATTTGAAACCCAAAATAATGAGAAATTAATATTAAATGCATTATTATATGTTGTTGTTCAGTTTAGAAGTGTTGAATTCTCTCGCATTTGCATGCCATACTACTTCCATCTTCATCATCATCACACAGTCAGATTTATTTAGTCATAAGTTGTAGAAGCTAAATGCTTCAGCTGACCATTGGACAAGGAAAATGCCAAGCAAGTAAACCACCTATCCAGTGGGTCGAGCACCAACCCTCATGCACACAAAACATTAACATTAAATAATAATAGAACAATAATATTATATTTACAACAATATTTATTCTCTTTTAAACCACTAGATGACAAAAAAAAAAAAAAAAAAAAAAAAATCAGCTTAGCACTTTATTTTTTACTTTTGATGATGCACGTGGAAATTTGTCCGCTCCTTGACGCCATCGTGGACAGAAACACAAAGTTGATTCTGCGCTAATTTGATCTAATATTAAATGATTATTATTCTTGTTTTAAATGTTCCAGATAGCAAATGAGAATTGATAAAATCAATGTCTATATTTTGAGACAAAGGTCTTGTTGATGATTTTCAGTTTTGTTCAAGGTAAAGCAACAGTTTTTCAATAACGGAAGAATATGTAGAAATATGTTAATTGGGGTAAAAATTGCACAATAATTAACATGATAATAAACAGCTGGCTGACTTTTCCATTTGTTGATATGACATGGTTAGATTCAGATGTTAAATATCATATATCAAATTGGGTCTACACCTTAGAGATAATCACCATATTTATAATGAAACCATCACATTTAAAAATATTATGTTTATCATATAATATAATAAAATATTACATTTATTTGTCACTATACTGTAAAGCTTTATTAAATTATGATGGTATCTCATTCAATGCTTTCCTAATCTTTACTTTTTAAAATAATTTTGTTTCTGTATTTTTAAAATAAACATTTCAATGATAGATAAAAAATATATTCTTTTATTTATCAAAATAAACCGAAAATAGTGCAAACTTGGCTAAAGTGATTGTAAAGTGACAAGTATTAACTTAGACATTATTAAAAACATTATTTTAGCTAAAGTATTTTTCCCCATGCTGGTGAGCTTTTTACCCCGTGTGTGGGGTAAAAGGTCAACCTTGCCACCTCAAACATTTATAAGCTTTTTCACCAAACAAACCACTTTTAGGATTTATTTTCACACAAAATCTGTTGCTCCATCAATGTTCAACAAAAAAAACATGTATATATTTTTTCTGCAGTCATACACTGTGGGAGTGGTGAAAAGCAGGTTTTTCTTAGGGTGTACCTTTAGCCCCATTGTACCCTAGATATGACGTCTGAAAGTTGTGTTTGGTGGTTAGTTTGTGAGTAAAAGTACATGTTTTAATCTAGGCTACTTTTTCCACTTTTTATGTTATTTCTAGCGATAAATTACTATTGTAGTAATTAAATGCTCGTTAGTTATCTCCAAGGCTCTCTCTATTTGATCAATAAATCAATTTTGTGAGGTACCTTCATGCGCACGCATTGCATGCAAAATCACTGATTTCACCAAGTACAACATGTTCCTAGATCAACATCTTTGTTGATCCTGGAACAACATTCCAATCAACCAATCATATTTGAAGGACAAGTTTACAGTTTATTTCAAGTTTAGGCTTAACCAGTGATAGGTGCTTCCACATCAGTGTTATTCACCTATCATTTCCCTCTGATTTTAGGGATAAGGTATGCGTAGGGATACATGTAGGTTTAGGGAAAGGGAATTATGATTAAATTTCCGGACAGGAATGTTGTTCCAGGATCAACAAAATATGTTGACTCTGGAACATGTCTAACTCGGCAAAATCAGGACGTGCTGTCATTGGCTGATAAGGCAGTGAGGCAACAAGTCAGCTTTCCTGCACATATGAGGCCTTTAGACTCGTCACACCAGATATTAATTAAAACCAAACGGCATTGATTGATGAGTCATGAGTCACGTGATGCATCAAGTTTGAATATACTTGGCGGCATATTATTCAAGATACTGTATATGGTGAAAGGGAAGATTTCCAGTGATTGATTAATTAACTTTTGTCTGTTCCTTACATAAAGTTATTGTACAACTTCTGATGGTTTGTAATATAAGGCATGGGTTGTTTTTGCAGTGATTTTGTTGTTGTTGTGTGTGTCCTTTTAGAGCTTGGCAGTATAAATCACAATTTCTTCCATTGTATGGAAAAGAGCAGCTTGGACATTCTGAAAAGCTTCTCCTCTTGTGTTCAGAAACATGAGAGAATGTTGATAAGACGTTATAAAGGTATAAAGTACCTTTGGTAAAAAAGGCCAAATTTAAGACATTATTCCAACTGCTATTGGTATTTTAAATGGGATCTTAAGATGAATCTCATGTTCTTTATAGGAATTGTGTAGGTTTTAATGTTGTTGGTTTTGAGTTCTATACATCTGGTTTTGTAGTTGTAGTTCTAAAAACAATTTTCTACCCCTGTGGGGATAGACAATAAAGTTTTGAATTGAATTGAATAATGACAGAATGTTCATGAATTTTCAAAAACCATTTGAGCACCCCAAAGTCCATCCCAACACACAAAAAGCATCGGAAACCTCCTGACTGTTAAAAGCTCTTTGAGAGCATTAGTCCCATTCATATAACATCTGCTTCAGATGCCAGGCACTGATGAGTGGCTGAAGAGCATCCCGCCATGGCTTAGCTCGACTTTCCTCTCACTCCCAGACTATCCATGCTTCACATGCCTGCTGGGAGAGTGTGTTCTAATTGCTGACACCACATCTCTGGGCTCTCGGAAGCATGCGGCCCTCTTTGCGGGGTAGATAATCCATTACCATAAATCAGATGCACTGACATAGACAGGTGTTGCATGAATAATTAAAGGTTGCCACATTAGCGTCCATGTAGAAGCACCCGGTGTTGTTCAGCAAGAGATAAAAACACTGCAAAATTCATGGTTCAAAACAGGCCCACTCACAAACACGGATAAATCACGTTTATGCATAGAAATATCCAAATTAGCAGCTAATGCATGCATAAATGGCATTGTTCTGTCTTGCGCTGACCGGTTGGATTGCATCGTGTGTATGTATAGTGGCACTTTTTGAGCTCTTTACTATTTATAGGTGGTGCTGTTTTGCACCTTAATTTCACCTTTGGGATCAGTAAAGCCTGTCATGCAATATGGGTATGAGGACATGTACCGCAGGCTTCATCCAGCATTTTTTTTCTCTAATTAAAGGAGAGCGGAACGTCACAAGGGCGAGTAAATGATGGCAGAATTATTCCTTCAAGCAGATCTTTGGAAAATGCATTTTGACAGACAACCCCAGGAGATGAACATGTTTTAGAAACTTCAAGAAAAAAACAGGCAGGACCTGAAGACAATCCGCACTGATTCGGCAACCTCCAGGGATCCCAGCGGTGACATTGTTGAACCCTTCTCAATGTGCCAGGAATCCAATAAGATTCATTGCGTGGGGAGCATGAGAGGGACCACCAAGTGCTCCACAACGCTGAATGATCAGAAAACAAATCAGTGTTTTTTGTTGTTAGAATGAAGCAGTTGGGGATCAAATAATTTGAGAGCATAATAAAACAGAAGCTCAACCAATTTTCTGAATAGACGACGGTTTAAGCTTCCAGTTCTACTGTTTATGTTCTTGTGCAAATGATGCGTTCACTGCTCAGAGGTCACTTCACTCAATTTGTTTGTTTGGAAAATCCTGCAACCTCAACCACAGACAACACTTGTGTTATGCAGGGGTTTCTAGCATATTATACTTGTGTAACAGCTAAACTTTGAGTAGTACTGATTTGGTCCACAATGACTGATGGATAAATGTCACAGTTCAAATCCTGTGATGTTTCAATTTGTACAGTATACTTGTTCCGGTGCCGTTTGCAGTGCCCTTTGGACCGAGAATACACATTTTTATTTGGAATCTCACTTCAGGAGGTTAAATAACCCATCAAGATACTGAAGGGCACTACAGGCACTACCTGTTTTATACCTGGCATTTACATGTATTTTGTATTCAGATTGTCTCTGAATATTCCTTAGATGGGTCAACCCTTGTGAAAAAGAAGTGTGCTTATCTGTAATGAGTGTGCACTTGTAGTATAAAACTGTATTTGCAGATAACAATATTATTGAAATAAAAGGCCACTTAAAGGGATAGTTCACCCCAAAATAAAAATTCTGTCATCATTGGAACAAGTTGTTCCAAACCTGTATGAATTTCTTTCTTCTGCTGAACACAAAAGAATATATTTTGAAGAATCTCCGTAACCAAACAGTTGATGGGCCCCGTTGACTTCCATAGTATTTTTCTTTTCCATCAACTGTTTGGTTACCCATATTCATCATAATACTAAGAGTCTCAAAATTCAGTTCTCATTGCATGCTACTTCCGTAATAAGTACTTTAAAAAAATATATAATAAAGTTTACTTTTTCACAAATAATACTTTCATTCCAAAGCATTGTTACAGGATAGAGAGTTGATCATATTTAAAAGCAAAATGTAAGACAGTACTTATTACATCAGAGGTTGTGTGAATCTATATTCTCTCATTTACAGAACTCTAAAAACATTAATGAATAATTCAAACTGCTCCTGTCATTTTGGCTTCTAGTCTATTGTGTTTCCCTGCTATAGAAACATTCAGTAAAATATGCTAATAGAAAATGGGGAAAACATTAAGTTTTAAAGTTCCTCCATGAAAACAGACTGGGAAAGAGTGAGGGAGTATTTGGGGGTGAGATTCCACTGGGCGCCCAGTGGAATAATTCATGGGATATCGATCATTAACTCGGGTGACCAGATCGAAAGAGCGTGGCGTCTTGTCTCTTCTTAGCATTTAAAGAGCAGAATAAAAATAAAGAGCCAAGAACCCGCAACACAGCACTTGGTGACTAAAAGAGAAGGTCTAGTGATATTTATGTCACCTTAAAAATGCCAAATGTTACAATATTCCAAAAACAGATCATGATGGAAAATCTGTAGTACATATTACTAGTCAGAATCTATCCTTGTTTCAGTGATCGCATCCAGGGTACATTTAGATCTTACTTTAATGTGGTCAAGTGCTTATTGTGATCCAGTTACTACAGCCGGTGTAAAGAGGACCCTTGAGTCACTTATTTAAACACTTAACATTGAATCCTGGGAGGACAGAATCATTCTTAAGCAAAATAATCCTCTCGAAACTCAATTTCTGTGCCCAACAAACTTTGTTGATACAGCGAATCGATCATAATCAATTCAACCGGCACCTTCTCCTAGAAACACACACACCAGAGGCCTTTTAAAAATATACATCACATTTATTTCAACTGTTACAGATCAGCCTTTTTCTTTGTCTACAGAAGTGTTTGGGCACTAGAAGTTGAGTCCAAACCCTTTATCTCTGGTTCGTCCGTCAGTCCCCCTGTTGCCCAGCAACCTTGCTAGTTCTCAAAACCCACCAAACGTAACAAAAATGAAAACAGAAGGTCAAAAACTTGGACGCAGCCGACCGAAACACACCACTGTTCCACATTTTCTGTTTCTCTAAAGGTAACACAATGTACAAAAAGCAAGTCTGGAAATAGTAAGATTTTCAGCACTATAAAAATGTTTTTTTTTTTCTTCGTTGTCTCCACACTCTCCACTTGTGAATAAGAAAACAATGCACTTATTTCTACTGAGCTTACTCTGCATTTGCTTGTCAGGCAGCCAAAGGGTCAAATGGATGCAGTAATGTAACAAGGGAAGCCACAGTGGCACAGAGCAGTGGGCGGCCTCAGTGACTGTTGAGAGCTGTTCTGGGCGGCAGTCCCTAACAAAAAAAAGTCCCTTACAGCTTTGTGGAGATTTTAAACAAAATGTCTCCGCACTTTGTACAGCACAATACTACAATGATATCCCCAACAAAGATCTGAAAAGGAAACAAATACGCCCAGAAAACAAAAACAAAAAATTTAGAGTTGTCTGGAATTGGTGTCATTTCTTGATCCTTGGAAAAGAAGCACTTCCCTTTGGCTGGCCCTTAGGTCCTGATGATGGCACAGGCCAAAGCAGGCAGTCTGTGTGGAGGAGGGAGAGCCCATCCCCTTCACACAGGGTTGGTTGGGAGTGGTCGTTCGGTGGAAGGCGGAGGGAAGGTTTAAAGGAACAGTACATGACTTAGTAGCCTCACAAGGGAAAAGAAGGCACCATTAATGACAGGAAAAGAGCAGTCCATGCCAAGCCTGGAGCAAGATTACGGCCAGAGAGCTGCCCGCTCTTTGCACGCACTCCTGGAAGTGAAATAAAAAAGAGGGAAATTAGATATGTATAATTTATAACTACACTCTAAAAAATGCTGGGTTGTTTCAACCCAACTTTGGGTCAAATATGGACAAACCCAGCCACTGGGTTCATTTTTTAATTACATTTTTAACCCAATGTTTGGGTTTGTCCATATTTAACCAACTGAAAAGTTGAAGTAAAAAGAAAACCAGCTTACACTAAGAGTAAAATTTGCACTAGCTGTGCGTAAGTTACAATTTAGCCTAGTTTTGATGTAAATGGGCACTAAGATACAACTTACGCACTAGTAAATATTTTTGCGTTGCACCATTAAACTTAGTTGAAGCGTAACTCTATGTATAAACTAAATATTTACAGAAGACTCCAATCAGGAGTGACGGTTGGAATAAAATAGCAGACTGATTGAACTGCATCAATAAGCTCTTCTTTTACCTGACAGACTTCAATTCTTTAGACATATATGATAATGCTGACATTTACACTCGCTTACATTTTAGTAGAGAGAACATTATGTGAATAGATTTGTTAGCGGCTCATCAACACAAAGCCTTCCTACAGCGCGCCACTGTGTGCATCTGTCCCATCGGTCCGTGTTGTGCATGTCAAATAAAATCTGGCATAATCAATAAATGCTATTTCTTATGTTCTTTTTGTATCATTACTTATTCATCCTTACTAATTTCATTTCAAATAGTTTCTTAATGTTATTTACATATAAAACGCTTGTTATTCATGATTAAGGGTCGTATTTAATGGAAACGTATTTTTACTGTTAGTTAAGTGAGGCAAAAGAAGTTTGAAATTCCCAGCATTTAAACAACTTCTGCTCACGTATTTGAAGGCTGCTTTTGGATCATCGAGGCTAAATGTAATATTATGCGACTACACATTACTTTATGGAGAGTTTATGACCTACCAGCTACGTTCTGCCTTACGAACAAATGGTGCAACGGAATAAAGTTAGAGTTAGTTACAAACTAGCTAGTAGTTACTAAGCCTCTAGTGTGGACTTTACGTTCCAATTTAAGAAAGAACTTACGAACAGCTGGTACAACCCTACCCAGGGCATGCAAATATTCCAATTCTTTATAGTGCCGATATATACATATGAAAACGAAAAGAAAGCAACCTCGAAGTGACCTTTCATCTGTGTCAGTGTGAAAGGTGCTTAAGACTGAAATTATCTAAAAACAATGTTTGAATAGAGTTTGAGCAGCTTTAAAGAGGTTTGTGTCTGTATGTGCGTGTGTGTGTGAATAAGAAACCAAAAACGAATTTCCAGTATTTGCTCTACTAGCCCATTAGTTCTGGTAGTATAACACTGCATTGCAGACTTCTCTTTACTTTTCAGATGGAGGAAAACTTATTTGGCTGTGTAGGTGTGCGTGGGAAAGTTAATTAAAGAGGAATTAAGCGAAAGCAGATGAGCCTACTGCCATATGTACACATGCTCAAATCTGAAAAACCACAATGGGAATGTGACCCGAGCTATTGCTTACCTGAGGAGGTGAGTACTCTGACCTGAGCGCTGGCGGCTCCTTCACCTCCTTCACTGACTGCGCGCACCTCGATGATGTATGTTCCCCCCTCGGGTAGCGTCAGGACAACGGCTGAATTTGGAGTCCTCATGACTTGGCTGTGACCCCGTCCCTCCTGACGCAATAATACCTGCGTTGAAGAAAAACAACCTTCAAATACGTGCAGTGGCATTGAGTTTCACTTTAGATTCACAGTATTTGTGCGATACCAACCTTGTACCCAATGACTTCTGACTCATTGTCTCTTGCTTTCACTGGATCCCAGGATAGAGAAACATTGTTCCCCTCTTGAATCCACATCAAGTTGCCTGGGGGTAGACTTGGGGCTGAAAAGAGAGAGAGATAACAAAAGAGTAAGAAGAAAAGCTCTGAAATGAGCAATGATCACATATTAACTGGAATGTACAAATGATAATCCTCCTCTCAGGGTCCATTTCTATTCATACATCCTTCTAGACAGTACTATGTTGATAAAGTGTGCGAACCCATCGCAATTTCGGCAAGTTTCAAAACCCAGAAACGAGTTAGCATTTTAGCACTTCCCGTTCCATCATCCTGAAGTCATTAGGTTTTTGGTTAGATGCCTGAAATAAGGTCTGTGGTTAACAAAAGCTCTAGATATTTTTGTTTTATTTTACAACATAAAATACATCAGTAATACCACCTTATGATTTAATAAAAGCATTTACTTCTCTTGAAAAAGGCAGTTCCTATAAAGTGGCTAAACAGGACTAAAGAGGACATTGGTCAACTCAGTAATCCGCTTTTACAGCCTCTATGTGTTTATAATTATGCTCTTGCAAACTATGCAACGCATTCTCATCCTAGAGCGTCATATACTGACGCTTTTGACATTTCGTCTACATCGAACGCACATGGCACCCTTTAGCGTCAATATGACACGCACAGAGCTTTGTTCGGTTATGGGTAGGTTTAGGTCTGGGGTAGGGTTAGGGTTAGACTGCTAGGAGGCGCCTTCTGGCCCATATCTATCTGCGTCTCATATTGACGCTAAAGGGTGCCATGTGCGTTCGAAGTAGACGAAATGTCAAAAGCGTCAGTATATGACGCCTTGGGATGAGAACGGGCTGAACTATTCCAATGTTTCTAATGTTTTAAATAAATTAAAAGAGTTGTTGGAAGCTTAATTGTGGTGGCGTTAAAATCATGCATGTTTGTTAATAGCTTCAATTTAGCTTCTAACTTCTTGCGATTTAATTTAGGCTTCAAAATATCTAAAAGTCAATAAAAGTTAAAGGTTCATAAAAGTTGTTCATTTGTAAATATTATCATGATGGACAAAATGTGTAAGAATCATAAAATTTTGTTGGTCACAGAGCTAAATGTCTGCAGTAATCCAAAAGTCAATGGGAAATATCCCTTGAATTTGTGTCAAGGAACCAGTGTGATGCTAACTTCCAGGTTGGCCTACAAAAATCTCATCACTGCAGGACTCTATACACATATATATACACATATATTATATATATATAGAGTTTCCGCTAGAAAAAAATGGTGCCGGTCAAAGTGACCGGCAGAGGTTTCGTTTTCCGGACATTTTGATGATATGCCGGTCAAATATCGCCTCTTAATTAGTCAAGTTGAGGAAAACTGGAGGCAGGCTATGTAACTTAAAAAATGACATAATCAGGCCGTATAGAATGCAACATGTTTATAACTTTCAAATAGACGGAAAAAAACATGAACGTCCGATTGGCGTCAATCAACGCCAATTGTTTTTACTATGTTTTCACATTCATAGTTTAACAACCCAATCCCCCTTCCCCACATAAAATATCTGAATAGTAGCCTATTGTTTTTACTCAAGCGAACTTAATTATACTCTCTCAGTATGTCTCATTTAGCTGGTAACATTTAAATTGGCCACCGTGAAATGACTCCTTGTCAAATGAACTAGCTACTTTTTACGCTGTTTTGCAGTGCTGAATTGAAAAATCACGGCAACGGACGTTGGTTTATATAGGCTAATATCACAGCCAACGCATTAGACATTATTATTATTATTATTATGGAAGGAGACGTGGCGTGTTATCCAAGCATTAATGGCAGGGAAAGACCCTTATACTGCGAACGACATGAGGAGTTTCTGGGTGTTTCGCCCTCATTTCTGCTCCGAGGTTTTGATTGTGGCATTTCTTTGAGATTTAGAATCCAGTAGGCTAATTATTGTTCCTTTTATGAATTTAATAAAGAACTCTGTCTCGTATTTTGTCCAAACGATCCATGTAGGCTACTTTTGTGTCCATTCGTTTTTCCTTTTTTAACCCGTAATTGAAAAACGAAAAATGAACGGTTGTTGTCTTTTTAAAACGCAAAGTTGAACACCAAATTTTTTATTTGAACTGGCTACACCAACTTCTGCGCAAAAAAGTAAATATCGACGAATTTTCAGATTTTTGTTTATGACTTTTTGCCCCTTTATTAAACATTTAAAATATTCACAAATTAATATGGAAAAATTTCGATTTTACTGGTTTTCTAAGGCCAAATTAGAACCTGGAATTTATGTTTTTCCCGCAGTGCTGAATGAGAAGAGCCATTAATATTATTAATAAACTATTGTTTTCTAAGTTTTCTAAGTTTCTAATTTGTTCGTTTTAAAGTGGACATTTCAAGCTTTAGCCATAGGCTATATTTTTTTTTAGTTCTCGCGCTCCAGTTTATGGAGATCATGAAAGTGCGTCTGATTGTTTTATTTTATTTTACAAAAGCACAACGTTTTCTTGTTATTGTGAGTTTACACAAATAAAAGTAGTTGAGAATAATGTATTATTATTTTCTGTATGACCAGAAATGATAGAGTATTTTAAGTTGTTTCCACTGTTATTGCAAGTGTTCGCGCCCGCGCCTCCGTGCCATGCAGTGCGCACTCCACACCAGCTTTGTTCCTTTTTTGCATAAAAGCGTCTTCTAAATATAGCCTATTAAATGTTATAATATAATAAAATAATATAAAATAATTATTATTTGCGTAGCTATACATGGACCTCAAACACACCGCGTCTTCTAAGTCAGGTGACTGTAAATGCGCAAAAACTGTTTCCATTGCAGTTTTGCGAAATAGCCTACTCCTTTTTCGAATTGCCTGAAAAACCACCTCATGCGAGCGTAAAAACTTTTTTGTGATAAAAGGGAGTTTTTGCGAAATTGACGTGTTTCCATTGTGCGTATTTATAATTCGCAATTTCAATTTGCGCAATTTGAAGGGTAATGGAAACGCGGCACAACTTGCAATGCGCATTAAGCCGCGTGACCTTGTTCTCCGCAAGGCGACTTCGCTGCTTCGTCTTGATCCGATCCTGCTTTTTCTCTGGGCCTGGCCATATTTGAAACGTCTCACTGTTGTTTAGGTCTATATTACAGCCGTTTTAGGCATGCGCTTTATTTGAAATGCAGCATACGATGTTGTTTAATAACTTTCAAACGGTAGAGCCTGTTCCTTTATGACATAGCCAAAGGTCGGTGTATTTTTGTTTTATACATTTTAGGCTTATTCTCAAATTCAGATTGTGTTAGGGGGGCGGGACTATTAGGCAATTTTAATCGGACAATTTGACCGGAGAGATTTAATTTTGTCGGACATTTCATTTTTTTCCCGGCCAATGTCCGGCAATTACCGGACAACGGAAACCCTGATATACACATATATAATATATATATATATATAGCCATGGCTTGACATTAACTTTTTTGCTCACCAGCCATTGTGGCTAGTGGTTTTCCAAAGTTACTAGCCACTCCACATTTTCACTGGCCACAATTTTGACATCTATACCATGGGGAAAAACAGCCATATAGAAGTGTTTTGGATTATCTCACAATTTGGCTGCAGGTATATTAGGCTGCTGTCACTTTAAGACCTGACACATGGATCCATTATACTGTTACACATACATTTTCTTAATTTCAAACAGAACATACTATGTTTACATGAATACTCGCCAAGAACGACATTTTGACATTATTTTGTTTTTATTTGCCTGTTTAAGTGCAATAACCATGGGAAAAACCCTTCAGTTTAGTACTGAGAGGCGGCTTTATGTGCGCGCACTTTGGGTATGAGCACAAAATCTGTGAGAATGAGTAAAATTACGCGCAATATGCGCAATCATGTCGAAATTCAAGTTCTGTAACCAACAATATTTATCTGGAGCAAATGAAATGAATGAGTGAGGGGAGGAGAGTTTGTGTGCCAACTCCATAACTCGCTGTCAGAGAGATGAGAGAGTGAGAAAGCGCAGCTGGTATCGTGTATCTGCGGAAAATTAGTATTGGAAGCATTTCAGATATTTCAGTATCGATATGTATTGAATAATCTTTATTTTTGGACATAAATCATAAAGATAATATGATCTGATAGAGAGAATCCTTTCAGACCCTCATGTGTAGTAAGGCATACTTAAAATAAGGTAACTCTTAAAATATCACAACATTTTACATTATATTTTTATAGGTTAGTTCTGTAAAATGTCATGTTGTTGTGCAATTCTTTACATACTAAATGCTATTTATGAATTATTCATGATATTTGTAAATAAAAATAAAAATATATTTAAAATGATATAAAAAATAATTATTACATTTTACCACATGACATTTTTAGAGTTACTTCACAGAAAATGCAGCTGCCAGGAATACAAAGTGTACAATCCTAAGAGCTTGCATTTTAATTTATAAACAATCTTATTTGTCATTGAGCATTTTATTAATTGTAAAGTTTATTAAGCTCACATAGGTATTGCTTGGATGGAACTCACCATTTTTCTTAGTGCTAATCTTGATGGCTGAGCTGGCTGGTCCTTGGCCAACGCTGTTGAATCCCTTCACCGAGATCAGATACTGTGTGTTTCCCTCCAGCCCCGACAGTAGCATGGTCGTCTCATTGCCCGCTGTCCTCTTTTTCTTCCCCGTCTCCTCCTGCTCAATGTCTTTCCAGAAGCTCACCTGTTCCCAAAAAGGCAATTTGCCATTCATTCATTCAAGATTTTTTTAGTGATAAAGAAAATGAGACTGAGTTGCCTCAATAAATGAGAGAATGAGAGTAGCCAATTTTATGTAATATTGTGTCATTTGATTTAAATAACTGTCATACATTTTGCATGAATGGCATAATAGGCAAGCATGTGCTATCTCCCGGCGATAAAATACGATAATCTTTCTCAACTGTGTCATTTCACTGCATAGAATCATTTCCTTTATTCAGAAGGCACAACTGTTGTCTGTTGAGAAGACAATGATGAAGAAAAGTTAAAAGGGTGAATTGTGGCTCTGTTCCAAAACCTAGTGAGCTGCCAACAAATCATTGCTGTCGGGGCAGAAACCTTGTATCTCCATATTTCGTGATTTTTCATAAATCATTACTATCGGTCACCTTTTACTGCACGTCTGTCTGTGTATGTGCCCAGCAAGCAATGGCCTCCATTTCACCGTCTAGGTTAACTATAGACCTGATATAGTCCAGCTATGAGTAACCCGCTTCTAGCCAAAATAACATTGAACATTGGTTACATGTTGTTTGTGACAACATAGCTTGCGAGATGTATGTTATTCCATCACGTAAGCAAAGTAAACAGTGATTACAAGGTGTTTGGTTTCATTTCTTCACTGATTTCATTTCTTTGTTATCTAATTGATGACTAGTCTATTCTTGGACTTTGGTTTAAACGTCTATTCAATTTTCAGTCCAAATTTTGCCTTGTTTTAGCCTAGACGTCTGGGCTGTGTTTGGACGGCTATCTTTTAAACACAAAATTGCTTGCTGGGAATATTTAACAAAAATATAAATACTTAACAAATTAAATGTATTAAAAAGGAGCTTGTGACTAAACCTTGTAACTCCATTGGATCTTCAAACTGTCGGTCAAACCTCATAACTCCACCCCGCCTCTATTGTGAATGAAGTGCCATACACATGTTGGACAGTCTCTGCATGTTTGCAATGCAAGGGTAAATAAAGAACTGGTTCTTTGAACAAGTACAACATTTTCTTTGTCATCTAGACATAGCCAGTACTGTCTTAAATAGACATGTGTAGCACTTGTCTCAGCAAAAAACTGAGAACTCACATATAGTTTACAATAACTTTATAACGTGCAAGTTGATGAAAATGTAATAGGATGCACTTACTGCCTCAGATGTGGCCGTTCTAGTGATGGACAAAACCTGTAACTCCAGCTGAACTTTTTTTCTGGTAAAATGTTCCCAAATGTTTCCCCATTTCCTGAAAAGTAGTGGTTTTGGACATACAAGGTTTCCGCCTGACAGCAACAATATGCATCTGCCTTCTAAGACAGCATCCTAACCATCATGGGACCCTGTGTTTGGAACACTCTACATTGACTGCAATTTCCAGACAAATCCTGCATTTCAGGAGACTCGACTTTTGAGTTTTACTGTTAGCATAATTGCTAAGCTAACAACATGATACTTTAATGACAATAAAAACACATGGCACACACATTTACTGTAATGAGTAACAAGGTCTGTATTTAATTAGATTGTTCTACACAGCCATATGGGGTCAGTAAGACTTATTTCTGAAATAAATTAATACTTTTAGTAAGCAAGGATGCTCAAAAGTTACAGTAAATGATTTCCATTTCAAATAAATGCTGTTCTTTTGAACTTTCTATTCATCAAATAATCCGAAAACTGTTTTCAACATTGAAAATAATAAGAAATGTTTGTTGAGGTCCAAATCAGAATATTGGAATGATTTCTGAACGATCTTGAGACACTAAAGACTGGAGTAATGATGCTGAAAATTCAATATATATATTGCATTTTATTATTATTATTATTATTATTATTTAATAAAAAAAAAAAATAAAAAAAAAATGTTTTGGCACAAAACCATTTATTCATTCATCTCTCTTTTTCTCTCTCTCTAACCTCGTAGCCTTGGGGTCTTCCAGGACCAGGAATGGGCGGCTTCCACGTCACTTTAATTTCGGAGGATGAGATGGCGAACGCCTGCACTTCTGAAGGAGGCTCCCTGGGTTCTGCATTTAAAACCAGAACACTTCAGATTCCTCAGCAAATAACACATAATGAATCACTCTATACGCTATCTGCTTCACAAAGTCACATTTCATCAGTATCTCTTATGTGTTAAGAACAGTCAGAGCGAAGAGTTTAAGCGGATGCAAATGGTAAGTTGTGAAGCCCTGTGATCGTGAGGGAGAATCCTGCTGTGAGACTGAGAGGTGACAGAAACACAGAACATCCATCATATTAGTAGCAGTCACGGGAAACAGCGCTTGCATGGTCACCGTAAAATCAGCCTGATAAAGGGTGATCACACTGAAACTGTTTGGTCCTCTTGATAATTTCAATTTGGGCAGTGAATGTTTTTTTAAAGGTCAAAAACATTCTCAAAAGTAAATTGTAGGTCATAAAACCACAACTGAAATTAAGTAAATTAAAGGGATGGTTCCAAATTCTCTCATTATTTGCTCAGTGTCAAGTCCAACTTCAAAAAGGGTGCAAAAGCATCATAAAAATCCCCCCAGTTCCACAGACAAGGTTTATGTCAGGCTTTGTCACAGCAGTCTTATGGAGAATGAGGACCCAGATGCAGAATGACTAAGGGATTGGATTTTATTGACAAGGCACAATAGGGATGGTTAGGTGTGAGGATGATCCAAACAGTAGGACAGGGCAGTCAACAGGAGATAGAGAAGACTGATGAGATCCGACACGGTTAAAGCTAGGCAGGAGAACCGAGGAGATGGAGTAGCACCAGATAATGACAACACTGGAAATCAGGCAGTAGTTTGAGAAAGAGGCTGGAAACTTTGAGCAAAACAGAAATAAACCGACTCAGCACAACAACAAGAGAAAAGAAAAGTGTCATTGTTACATAATTAACAATTACAGTGTAATTATATATTTAGGTACTGAGTAATATTAAGCAACTACATGTACTTACTATAGGGTTAGGGTAGGATTATGATTTGGTTGAGGGTTAGTTGCATGTAATTACGCATAATTTACTGTTATTACTATGGTAAGTACATGTAACATATGTACAACAAATTAAATTAAATGTATTAAGGACACCATCTAGGACACTGTAAAATAAAGTGTTACCGGAAAATACTAGGAATAAATAACTGGAACTACAAACAGAGAAAAAAACACATCAAAATAGAAACCAAAAATAAGGCTTGAGAAAACTAGAGCAAAAGACTGGAACTAGACTACAGCAAACTCAAAAGAATAAAATGCAAAACCTAGAACTGGCAGGGAACACTGTCTAAAAAGATCAGTAGCCAAACAACAATCTCACACACTACATACACACACAACAAACCAGAAAACACATGAAGGAATGAGCACAATATAAAGGGATCAGAGCACAAGGATCAGGTGAACACAAACAAGAACTAAACAAGGGGGTGTGGTAATGGGAAACAAGGAGGCGGTACAAGAGGAGCAAATGGCCAACACAAACAAAGACAAAGCCATGTGCTCAGGCACAAGACAATAACCCTGACAGTTTAAGCCTAGTCTCAGACTAAAATGCATGTTTGAGCTGTTTCAACTGAATGCAACTTGCACTGGCATTTCTTAAAATATGTCAGTGCCATTGTTTTATCTCAAGATGCAAGGCATCTTTAAACACACATAAACATTTCTAAGGAATGTTTATATAAGATACTTAAATGTCCTATTTAAACTAAGGCCTGACCCTGGCTTAATCTAAGATCTGTCTGTGAAACCAGGACTATATGACTCATGGACCATTTTCTAAGTCTTCTGAAACTCTTGATATCCCCTCTAGCACTTCTTGACCAATTTGAATTGTTCTTTTGAATCAGATCTCTTCAATGAATCAGTTGATCAGCTTAAAAAACAAAACAAAACAAAAAACCTGTAAAGAACGCAAGTCTTACTTTTATGATCTTTGTTGGAGCTTGAAAGCTGGTCACCATTTAATGTACTTTCATTTTATGAAAAAGTGCAGTGTGAACACACTTTAATATCTCTTTTTGTGTGCTTCAGAGTACCAAATGTGCACTTGTTTACTTATATAAAAGTATATAAAAACCTGTAACACTTTACAATTAGGTTCCATTTGTTAACATTAATTCATGTACTAACTAACTAACATGAACTAACCATTAGCAATACATTTGTTACTGTATTTGTTAATCTTTGTTAATGTTAGTTATTGTTTGTTCATGTTACTTCATAGTGCATTAACTAATGTTAACAAATTCAACTTTTGATTTTAATAATGTATTAGTAAATGTTGAAATTAACATCAACAAACATTAATAAATGCTGTAGAAGTGCAGTTAATTCTCAGTTCATGTTAACTAATGAACCTTATTGTAAAGTGTTACCAAAAAACATACTTGCAGATAATATAATATTAATTAAATAAAAGGCACTTTAATAAATGTTTTTTAACACAGTTAAGTACACTTTTAAAAATGTCAAATGAAAGGTTTTGCTTTAAAGTACATTTTAAATCATTGCTTTAATCTTTTGCCATGCTTGATTATCATTTTAACAGCTTTCAAGTATGTTATTTGATATTACATTTAAAAGTTAATATATTTTAAATGTAGTAAATTGCAACTCCATTAAAAAATGTGCAGTTTCAAATATATTAAATATTTCAAAGACAACATCAATAATTATGAAATTGTATATAAAGATGTACTCAAGTCCTGGGTCAGAAAAGCACTGTAAACAAATCGCATTTAGTATATATATTTAAACTATAAAGCAATTACATTTTAATAGTAAGTAACATGCAAACAAGTGTCCAAAAACATTACATTCAGTTTGCACGTAAGTATATTCTTTTAAAATGTATTCTTTAATACTTATTTTAAAAAAGTATAATGAAGTATACTTTTTCACAAGGGTATAATTTCTGCTCTTATTGTGTGTACTGTATTTTGGATTTTGCTTCCCTGCTATACGGTGGTAGCCTGTGCCTCAAAATGTGGACGCAATATCGAACTGTACATCCGTCCACAGCCCTGGATTAGCCGTCGTGTGATGTACTTCAAAGTTCAAGAAACTCTGTACTGTTGAGCCGCACATTACTGAAGTTATATAAGACAGCAATAAATCCCATCAATCAGAGCCCTGCGCACATCTGACCCTCACCTCCTTCTGCAGAGAACACAGTAACCACCCCACTGAAGGGCCCGTCTCCTTTGTTGTTATACACCCCCACGCGCACCTCAAACGGGGTGAGAGGGGGGAAGGTCTCGTCTCTGTATTTATAGGTGGTGGAGTCTGCTGAGGTCACCATTTTCTCTTTCCATCCACGTGTGCCGTTGGCCCGGAACGCCACGATGTAGCCGAAACCTTCTCCGTTTTGGAATTCTTCTGAGACAGGCTGAGGACGGAAAAAAAGAGAAACATTAATATGAGCCCTGGAATATATATATATATATATATATATATATATATATATATATATATATATATATATATATATATTTTTTTTTTTTTTTTTTACTGGGTGATAATGTAAAAAAAAAAGAAAAAAAGTGCACTCATTCTGAAAATATCGCTCAAAGAGTTTGCTTAGGTAAAAAAAAATTCTCTGCAATAGGATCGGAAATTGGAAGAGGATCCTAATAATACACAGCCAGCTGAGCTCTGTGAAATGAGGGGAAGGTAAACAGTTGTGCAGCAGGTAATTTATGAAGACTTTTGGCTGGGAATTATCAGTCCTGAAGATGTAATATGGCTAATTATCCAGCACAATTTACTTCCTGTGTAATGTGTAAAAAATTGCTTCTTCCAGGTCAGCTTAGATGCTGACATCTTTGGTAAGTTTTACATCATTTTCGTAGCTCTGCAGGTGGTAGTTAAAAATAAGCAAAATTCAAGTTTAAAATTCAATCATGTTATGTACCCAATGAACTGTAGCGAGGGAACTGAATGTATGCCTATTATCTTAAAGAGTCAGCATAAAATCAAAATTGAGCCTATCTACAATCTTAAAAGCACAGTTCACCCAAAAAAATCAGTTATTTTCTCATCGTTCCTAACTCATAAGACTTTCATTCTTTTTAGAAACATAAATGTAGATATTTTAATGAAAATTGACACCTCAAAAAGTTAATAAAGAGAAGTAATCCATATGAATCGAGCAGTTTAAGTTTTCTGAAGAAACACAATCGCTTTATGTGATGAACATATTTAAAGGTGCAGAAAGCGATTTCTGAGAATCATTGTTGAACAAACACACCCCTCTCTTCATAATTGCTCCACCCCCAAAACACACAACACGCAGTGCAAGAGTGGGTGTCTCTTTATAATAAGCAGAAGCCAAACAAAATAAAGCTTCATGAAAAATTAAGTGAAGAGGACGAATGAACAAGGAAGAACAAAATATGTACACAGTACACAAGAGTATCTACAAGCAAGAGTTCACTGTTAGTTGCCGGCAACACACACTCAAAACCAATGTTGCTCAAGTATGGAGCAGAAACAACACAACCTCAGCGTCTGTTTTCAGGCCTTCCGCCTTAGGTGTTTCCAGCGCTGGAAAGCTTTTCTAATATTAACGCAGTTCCTAAAGCTCTTGCTTGATCATGACCCTTTTTTCCAGTGATATTCCACTGGCCTTTTCTCTTTTGTAATGTCTCTCAGCCATCTCTCTTTCTACAGTCTTTCTTCAAATCTCCCTCTTGCTTACTCTCTCTCCTCCCACATCATGAGTGGACACGCCCCCTACTGCTAATTGGCTGCTAGTTTGTTGTGGTGCTCGGCCCGATACACTTTCAACAACGTTTTTCAGAAATGGCTTACTGCACCTTTAATTTAAGCTTTTATTCATAACATTGATCAATGCACATATATGGAGCTCATCAAACATGGTAAAAGGATAAACCATACTTGCTTGACGCAAAAGAACAAACCTATTTGGTTCTCAAACATCAAGTTTGAGCTTTATGAACTTTTTAAACCGTCACAGTTTTGAGTGAACTTTCAATGGAAGGGTTTCTCAGGTTTCAATAAAATATCATTTGTCCCAGAGAAATTTCTTCTACTTGTGTTTCATGAATGAACTAAATAGACTAAGGGCCGTATTTTAACGATCTAAGCGTATGGTCTAAAGCGCACGACGCAAGTTCACTTAGGGCGTGTCCGAATCCACTTTTGCTAGTTTAACGACGAAAAATGGTCGGCGCGCCAGGCACACGGTCTAAAAGGGTTGTCCCTGTTCTCTTAATGAGTAATGGGTGTGTTTTGGATGTAATGTGCAATAAACCAATCAGAGTCTCATCTCCTCGCTCACGCCATGGCAGATTCGCTATTTACATGACAGAATTTGATAATGGAAAGACCGAACGCGTCTCCAGAGCGCAAACCGAACTGCTCGTGCGCGAGGTAAAAGTGCGCAAGCAGACCATCTACGGGACAAGCCGGATTCCACAATATCTTTATGTACACAAAAATAATCTTTTACATTGTAATCCTTTTATTTAAAATATTTGGCATGTTTGTGTGCTTCTGTGCGCCCCTGTGTGTTTAATAAGAAGAGGGTACGTGTGTTGTGCGCCCACCTATAGGCGCACATCACTAACACGCACAATAAATAAAAAATAAAAAAATTGCGCCATTGACTTTAGACCAGGTTTCAGTTGGTCAATGGCACAGTCTATTTCTGTTGCCTCAAAATAGCAACACGCCAACAATGCGCCTGAACACACCTCGTTTTCAGACCAACACGCCCATGGGCGCAAATGCATTTGCTATTTAAACAATGTGGAGCAGGACGTGAAAATGATAACTGCGTCAGACTGAAACTAGCAAAAAGCACTTGCCGCTGCATTACGTCGGGTGTAAGATAGGGCCCCATATATACATAGCTATACATTTCTTGCCCCTAGATTGTAAAATTTGCGTTCACCACAAGTCCATAATCATTTCATACACTGTTTTTAAAAAATGTAATCCAAATTAGGCCTAAGCTAATTATTATTCATAGCTAGTTCAGTTAATTATATATTATTGGATATGTTCCCTTTGAAAGAGGCTAACAACTCACCTTTTATGTGACGGTTTACAACACAGGCTAATTTTACAACCTGATCAATGTTTAGCTGAGAAAAAAAAAAAGCTATTTTTTCACCAAACAGCTTCAAAAACACACAGAAGCTTTAAATATGCATCCAATAAATAGTTTCAATTTCCATATTTTTCCAGTTAAATTACATCTTTTGTTATGTCGGTTCCGAAAAAGAAGCAACACTAAGTGGCACAGAATTACATCAAAATGTCAGAGAGTCCCAAATGAATCTTAGAGATTTTCAGTTGTAATGAAACAGATCACTTGTGAATGTCAAGCGCTTGATGATGAGCCTGAACACATCAATTAAAGATGCGCTAATCCAACATATTCAAGACCCGGCACACAGCGAGAGCTCACCATTATTCTGTGAACCATATCAATGTCTTTTCAAAGGGCTTGGTTCAGGCCCTTGAGTTAATAAACTGTGCGGGTGACGACATTTTGCGAATAATGAGTCAAATATCAATTAATGCAGAGCAGTGGATGTAAATCCGGAAATCACCTGTGATATTGAATTGTACATTTTATGGTACATTCTGCTCTAGGTTGAAGTCCTTCAACACTTCACTGTTTAAAATTTTCTTCAAATATATAGTATATATATATATATATATATATATTTCACATATAACTCCACTGCCAACAAGCTTTTTACCGTTATTCAACAATGTTTTTTTATGAACAATACAAAGTAGTCCACACAACCATTCTAAAGTCATCCGGCAACATAATGTGAGGAAAAGACTGAAATTTAAGTTGCTCTTGGCCAAAAATATTCCCCCTCCACTACAACTCTAATGTTTTGAATTTGAATTACACATATTGGAAATGGAGTTAGCATTTTATTTTATTTTTTTATCACCTAAACTATTCTTGTTCTGGAAGAATAATAAGTAGGAGGGAGTCATTTGTGAACGATTCACTGACTGATTACATTACTCTAGATCTTGGAAATGTATATTTTTTGTAACATTTGTAACCTTTTACATTGTGAGTTTATATATCGCAATTCTGACTTTATGTCTTGCAATTCCTAGTCCAAAACTCGGATTGCAAGAAAAAAGTCAGAATTGCGAGTTACAAACTTGGGATTGCTTTGTTGGATATAACAAGCAACTGTGAGGGTGAAAAAAGCCTGAATTTTGAGACAGAAAGTAGCAATAACCTTTTTTTTTTTTGGTGTCAGAAACAAGCTTCCATATAAAAATGAATTCTTCAAGATTGCACTTGCACACAGTGGGCATTACTAACATGACATAAAGACTGAAAGCATGAAAGCACTTTCCCTGAAATTACTTTTATTTTCTAGCTGACCTTTTGCTCATTGCGTTGAGTATTCGCAATGTGGTTTCGCATTCTGTTATCTATGCTAAAACACCCGAATTATTCTTGTTCTGGAAGGTTGTTTACAGTCTGCTGGTCACACGAGTTGATTTTGCCTGTCCAGCTGCTGACAATTTCCTCGCTGCTTTTTTCAAAACAGATTTGACACTTGCTTGATGTTTTTCTAAGGACGAGATATCAGAGTCTGTCTGCGACACCTGCTAGGCATTTAATAGAATGGAATGCAATCTATTAAGGGAGATAGAAATTTAATTAAAATGTAAGCCGGCGGAATTAAATCTTGGGCAATTTTAATAATTGACAAACACCTGTACTCTCCTCTCTTTTTGGCAGCGAATCTGTCCGTCATGCCAAATTTTGACTGATTTCCAGCCGCTTCTGAAATTATCACATCCCTTGGCGGCACCTAAAATAAGATGCAGACAGATGATGGGAGAAAAAAGGCTGTACCTTCAAATTGAATACTTAAGCACACGCTTTTAGTGCTATGACTGTAATTAACTCACTCTACTGTTTCTAGGAATTGAATTAACAACCCTTGAACCAACATTATTAGTGCTGGCTGAGCTTTTCTGCATGGGGCGACCAATAAATGGCCGTTTTAAAAAAGGAAAAATCGGTTCTGCTACAAAATGAAGTGGAACGTGCATCTAAAAAGGCTGTTGGAAGGAGTGGCACCCATGGTGAAAATGAAATCTGCTGGCGGTCTGATATCGGCACGCTTGGCGTGCTGCGGCAGGCATCGAATAGGAAGTAGGGCAACTGTAATGGTCCAGTCCATTGCTCTTGGTGCCCATAATACTTTTTCTCTCTCTGCAGACACTAATGAGTGGACGGGGCGAGCTGTTTAGTCATTCATCCTGTTTAATAAGCAGTGCTCGGCCCAGCCGCTGTCTTCCACAACCACCCAGAGATGATTGGAGAGGCAGCACAGAAGCCGGCTCACGTGCCACGAATGCCAAAGCAGCACAGCATCTTCTCAAATACACTAATATCGATTGGAGATGCAGAGCCAATTCAGTGGTTCTAAAGTGGTTAATCGGGACGCAGATAAACAGGGTGGAGCTAATACGGCTATATGGGACAGTGCCAGAGAGGATGGCACAGACATATACAATGAGGAGGAGGCTATGTACACACAATCTGTTTTCTGGGATTGACAATAGTATTAATGAACTCTTGACTCTTGAATCTTCTGTTTCTGCATATAGGTCATTTCACGACTGCTTCCATGCAGGAATAATCAAAGTCAAGCCTTTTCTGTTCTCCCAGTAGTCGAGAAAAACATCTGTAACAATAGCAACGGTGACTAAATATGAAGATGGTAACAATTTACATTCTAACCTAACTTACTCTCAAAATGCGGGTGTATCCTGAAAATTGAAATCAGTTTTATAAGATGCAGATCATCATATTTTTATGTGCGTACAGTTTTATAGCAGAGTAATCTGAGACAATAATAAATCTCATATGTTGCGGTGAGAAGTCTGATTCAATTTAGGGTTTTGTTTTGCAAAGAAATAATTCACTATTTTTTTTAACCCGTTTTTATATTTAGTTAATTGCTGCTGTTCGTCACTATGTTATGAATATAAAATAATGCTTTCTAGTTGCATTTATTGTAATGTTGTGGTCAATTTAAATCATTTACTCTACTGTGTTTTTGTGCCAGAGAAACTAATTGACTATTTTAACAACTCTGAAGGTAGCTTGCCAAGCCACCTGCTACTCAAAATTAAAAGCCCAAAACCTAAAAGTCAGATTGCAATTATGTCACATTTTTTGTCACATAGGATATATGTAGCTTTGGGTACCGATACCGGGCACCGATATGGAACCGGTACCTAAGTAACCGGTATGTAACCAGACCGAATCAAAACGCAGATTTCAGTGCCACTTATATGCCTCAGCTGTCTGTTGAAATATTTGCCCTCTGGTTCTCCGAAACGGACGTAAGAAGCATAATCACCGCATGTGATCGCTAGCTAACCCTTTGAAGCGTACAATCGTTCACACTAGTGTGATTAGAACGTTCAGATCGCGTGATCATCAAATTTGCATTCGCGCGTTGGCTAGCGCTGAGCCAGAGACAGACGCTTTCAGCGCTGTCATATTATATCACAACCACATATGGTTTATTTGAGGTTTCAGACATTTAAATATACATAAGTACTAGCAAAACTACATTTATAGTTTGTAAAATACACACTGATGTCTATGGAGGCGGCAATAACAATCCTTTCAATTATAAATTGAAAATGATGACACATTGTGTAGGTAACTATAACATTTACTCTGTTCTTCTCACACTTCACCAGCCACTTACTTCAATGTATTTCGGGAGAAGTGGATGCATTGACGTGTTTTAGGCCTAAATCTGACAGATACAATTCTCTGAACTGCAGTGCGTACTAACATGACGCCCATTGTGCATTATAGATCAACTAACATGGCCAATTCTATTCCGCAGCTCACAGTCACGGAACGTGTCACAGATTAATAATGTAAAACTACATATGAGTCTTCTTGCGTGTGTCCGTTTAAAGACAACTGAGATTGTGACATGGCTTACAGCAGGGATCATGTTCGTATAGTCTGGCAAGCAACAGTCGTAAAGGGCTATTATAAATCGTACAGTATGCACCCGGCTTTAATTTCTCTTTCAAACCATAGAGCTTTTATTTTGGCGGACAAACCGCAGGAAGACCTTAAGGCTTTCCTTTTATTGACAATAGATTTATAAGATGATTGAGAAGATGATTGGGACATGTTCAAATGCATGTTATATAACCCACCCAAACTCACAGCACTTAGATGGAGTTCATGTGCAGCAACATTTACAACAAACTGAGCCACTCCGAGATACTGAACACACAGGATCATGAACTGCCTGCTTTTAATATAATACATTGCAGCCTTTGTGATTTCATAACTGCACTAAGCCATATTGTGTTCTCACAACCTTGCATTGTTTTCGACCAGTAAACATAAATTAGAAAATTTAACTGTACTGGCGAGTAACACCGTGTAATTTACTCGCCAACGCACATTTTTACTTGCATTTGGTGCTTGGCGAGTGTTAATGTCGGAACGTGTGGTCATTTTGAAAAGCAATAACAGCTTGTCAACAGGCATAGGGTTTTAACCACTAATGAGGGAATAAGCAACGGTTAATGTAAAGGGCCTGTGCTAGGAAAGGTTAAATTCCAGGTATGGGAGACAGACCTGAGAACTGAAGTATTACTAATTTCATAAAGCTGCTCAGTCACCATTATGTCCTTGAATAAGGCACTTGGGTTCTGGGGGGGCAATCCAATTAATGCGCTGCAAATCGTTTTGGTTTAAAAGCGTCTGCTAAATGATATGTAATTTAATATGATGTACTATATGCCTCAAAATAGCACCTGAAGCCCCTGTCAAGATACCTGTTAATATGCTGCTTAATATGATACAGCACTAAAGAATTAATGCTCGAGAATTCTCCTGTGCATTTAAAATAGTCCCCCTGTAAAGCAAACATTAGATTTCAAATGTGTTTAGAGCTCTAAGTAACGTTTCTAGTGTATAGACATATTTTACATGTTGTGAACTTGGTGGAGGCATATAATTGAACTGCATGTCATCGCCGAAGCAAAATTAAAACTACAATTATTCTGTAGTTACAGTAATAACTTTCTCAAGGGGTTATAAATTCAGGAAGTCATCATGGTAAAAATATTCCATTGCATTGCATTTGGAATGAGCCTTATCATCTTTAATTTCTCACTAAGGTACAGTTCTCCTAATATGAAAGTTATTTGCCTGGTGACAGTTGGGGCCTGAGTATTTAATAACTGCAAGAATAACCGTCAGTTCAGAGTACATCTGTTCCACAATTCCCCAGTTAATCTCACCTTTAAATGGCCTCATTTGGAAGCCTTTTTTATTTTTTATTAATTTTTTTACATGTTTATGCGCAAAATACTCCCAGCAGTGCACAGAACCAAAGGTGACACTCCATGCTAGTATCCTCTTTACATGTGTACGTAAAACTGACTGAATGTTGTAAAATCTCAGACAACAAACAGATGTTCCAAAAACATCAGTTTCAGGGGAATAGCGTTTTGAATATTCAAGGTTAATGATCATTTTAATCTCTCTTGTGTGTCTAAATTTAACATTAGTAATCCACATGGCAACGACATCAACTGTAAAGCTTCCAAAAGGACAAAACATCATATTCAACAGTATATTCATATGATTTTTTGTGATATATTCCATGTCTTCTGAATCCATTGGATATGCTGTAGCTTTTCAATATCATTCTCCATTCCTCATATTGGAAAATGACTGCCGTGTCATATTAGGTTACGACACATGCGAGATCCGATGGTGTTTTTGGTGTCAATGACGTCAAATCTGGAATGTGTCAAACGCATGGATGTGTCATTTTCAATTTGCACCTGCATGAATGAAGCGTGAATCCAAAAGTTTGGCAGTTGGGAAGATTATCAGTGAATAATTCTATAAGTTACAGACAACTTCATATCAATATCATGATTCGCTTACCTGCTAATCCCTTGAAAAAATATAGTACACTTTAGCCTACCGTTTTTTAACATTAAAATAATTTACTTAAATGCAAACTGAATTTAATGTTATCGGGCACTTAATTGCATGTTATTTACAATTACATTTAAATTTACATTAAAGATTAAAAATATAATATATATATATATATATATATTGGTGTATTTCAAGAGCTGCTAACACAAAATGCTTAAAGGGGTCAATTTCTTTCTTCTGTTGAACACAACGAAGATATTTTAAAGAATGTTGGTAACCAGACAGTTGGCCATTGACTTCCATAGTATTTTTTTTTCCTACTGTGGAAGTGTCAATGGCTACCGTCAACTGTTTACATTCTATCTTCTTTGTGTTCAACAGAAGAAAGAAATTCATTCAGGTTTGGAAAACAATTAATCAATTGGCCAAAACAAATGACAACTGATGCCAACATGAACAGGCTGTGTGATTTGCCCTCCATCTACAAACCAACACAAATATGCATAAATAGATATGGATTTACAAATACTCAGTTTTCCTATTCAGTTTATGTCATGTTAATACTTTGAAGAAAAGTACAGTAAAGCTTGCAAAGAATTAAACATGTCTAGCAGATCTGGACTAAACCTGCACCACTTCTCAGTCCCCCCCCCAGCAGCATTGCCACAAAGCATATCATTTCATTTAGAATCAAGTTATTCATCTGTTCTTATAGGGGACTGTAAGTGTAGCAATCCTTCAACAGGCAATTGCAATGGTGGCAATTATGGCCGGATATAATTACCAACGCTCAAGTCAATTAGCTGCGTGAATCTATTTGGCCAGGAACTGCAAGTCTTTTATGCCATATTCATTAGCATAGCAATAGTTCACAGTAGGGAGTCCATTGTGCATGCTGAGTGCAAACCTACCTCCCAGGATATGACCAGCTCATGCCTGCGGCCGTTCCCACCTCTCACGTTGGCAGGGGCTACTGACGGAACTGCAGACACAGAAATACTGCAATAGTGCAATTAGTTTTTACTTTCTATTAGCTAAAAGGTGTAAAAATGTGAGTGAATCATTGCATGACTGCTAATGATTAATTAAGGCTTGGCTGCTTTGACACATAAGGAAGATTCACTCAATAGGTGTAACTCTCAAAACAACAACCATTAAGCAAAGAAACAGTGTAGCACTCACAAAACACATATAACAGCTTGATTCACAAGAATAAACAAAAGGATAAATAAAGAGGGGGGGGGGGGGGGGGGGAAGCAGGAATAGTTATATTTATTTTGTTTTAGGATTATGTATTTCTCATTTACTCTCATGTAAACGGATACAGAATTCTACAGGTGTTCCTACGAGGACAACAAATTAGACAACATAGGCACATTGGAAAAACACACCTAGGGGCAGATTTACTAAACAAGGCAAATTAGCATGAGAGCGCAATTCCAAAACAGCGCCGATGGGAGTGGAAAGTGAATTAAATTAAATACAACATGTAAATGAAAGAACACAGACGCAGTCAGATCTTGCCCATAATGACCAACGCAATCTACAAGTTAGCGTCTGGTCTAAGACGTTCTTTTTTTGGGCGGTAAATAATGGTGCAAACACCAGTACATTGACGAGCGCAAACCTTAGTAAATCACCTTACGAGAATCATTTAAGTACTCTCCTCCCATACATTTTTTGTCTGAAAGGAAAACTTTTTTGATTTAGTCAAATTGCTTGGTAGCTCACCTGGTACAGTAGTGCACGATGTGGAGGACAGTCCCGTGAAAAGTGAGTCACAATACATAGGCTCAAACACTTGTAGAAGCAAGGTAAAATTAGATGGTTGCTTCAGCAAATGCCTTTTTATTTCACTTTTGCTTTTGTTAACACTATCGTTTAGGTTCAGGGTAGGGTTTAGTTACTTTCTTGGTACTAACTTAGTTATTAACTTGGTACTTTACTTTCAAGCGTGACCGAGCATTAACCTTTCGGCGCCACTCACCAGACATTTCATTTCCGAACTGCCGCAATACGTACAACAACCAGCGTAATAAAACGTTGGCAGATTCACGTTCATTTGTTTTGGACAAAATTATACACTTTTTTAGCACGACTCACTGGACATTTCACTTTGAAATTGTCACGAAATGCGAAAGAAGCAACATAATATCAATTTGCAGAAATGTTGTCACAGGCACTTTATTTGGAGCCTAGATTGAAATAATTTAGATAATTTGAATAATCTTTACAAACCTTTTTTCCATACAACAACAATTCAAAGTTTAGGTCAGACCCAGTGTCTGACATAACAAAGATGTAATTTAACTGGAAAAATATGGAAATTGAAACTATTTATTGGATGCATATTTAAAACTTCTGTGTGTTTTTGAAGCTGTGTGGTGAAAAAAAAATTCAGTGGAGAATTTGGCTGCCCAACATAGAAAATTGCATTGGGCTATTTTTGACTGGCCATTGGGCTACTATTGTTGCACAGACCTAGCAACCCTAGTCAGACCCAAATTTATGTCACTATTCATGGAAAATCCTGCCCTGTGCTGTAGCTCTCAGACCTCACTCATCCTGCATATTTGAATTACTGTGTCGCATTTACACCTGACACACGAGAATCAATGGTGTATTAGCATCATTGATGTCAAACCAGGTGTAACATTTTGAGACGTCTTTTTTAATCTAAACAAGCGATTGTCAGACAATAATCTAAATGATTTATAATTGTTTTCTGTTCAAAAAAAAAAAGGTCTAGTATGTTTTCTTGCATGGACCACTTTTATAGTGCTTTTTGGAGTTGTTTTGTCTTTTTCGAAGCTCAGCGGCTTTAACAACTATGAACTGTTATTGTATGGAAAAGTGCTACAAGATGATTCTTCAAAATTCTTATTTTAGACTTAGCATATGGGTTCGGGATGACATAAGTGAGAGTAAATAATGACAGAACTATTCCTTCAAGAAAAAAGAAAAAAAGAAAAAAAAACCACAAACAAATGAACAGTGCAATAATTCAACTGGCTTTAAACAATACAAAAACATTTGCATCATGCTTGTATATTGGGATTTTTTTTATTTTTTTGCGTAATCGAACAGGCCTGCTGAATGTTTTTGAACCAAAGAATGTTGAAGAGAGGGTTTTGTTCTCCGTAAATAGAGAATTCTGCAGCCTCTTTGCCTGAGGGCACAAGTGACTTTCTGCTTCAGCTCAAACACAAAAACTTGTTTAAATTCATGTAAGCGGCTTATTTTCCACTTCTCCTCCAATTAAAACAGAACCAGGGTCACCCTGTATATTCAGACGGGTGACGGCAGTCGTAAAAATGTGTCACAACAAGCAGCTACACGATCCCTCGAGTGGAGGATAAACGAGGCTTGAGAGAAAACTGTTTGTTTATTTAGATTTCTGTTCTGTTGGAGGACATTTAGCTTAGTGACATTCACGGGTGAGTGAACCAATGACAAATACCTGCTTCCTTAGTGCGGACCGCTCTGGAGGGGGCGCTCGGGTCGCCTGTGCCGATGCCGTTCGTGGCCACCACCCGAAACTCATACTCCACCCAGGGGTTGAGCTCCACTGCCATGGCAGACTCCATGCTTCCTGTCACTGGGTCTGGATCTGAGTAAAGCAAAGCGGAGAGGGACCAAAACACGTGAGGAGCCAATACAGCTTAAAACACAAGCCAACACAAGCATCTACTGTGACTAAATCCTTGTAGACTGTAGGCTTTTCAAAGCAATGTGGACTGATACATACAGTATGCACATACAAAGTGTGAAATGCATGTGACAATGCAACAATTTCACTACAATTAAGCAGTGATTAAGTGATTTTGGGGTGAAAGTTCCTTTCTGAAGTTTTCTCAACGGTTTTAAGTGAGATGAACTAAAATACTTGTACCATGTCAACCATGCAGAGCAACAACTCTGTTCCAAAACGTAGTAAACTGCTTTGTTTTCTACTTTCTACGTACACAGCTGACTTCTACACAACAATGATGTACTAAAAAACATTTTTCGTTCGCGTTTTTGGAAAGTTTTGTATGCAGACAATAATGCTGTCAAATGATCCCTGTTCACACAGATCCCCCAAAATGACAAAAAAGAACGCTGTATTCTGCAGCCAGGCCAGTAGTTGGCGATATCACTTTGTAAAGAAACACTACGCACCTTTAGACTGAACGCGTAATACGCATGTGCATGATTCGTGTTTTTATAGTTTACACAGAGACGATAGCGGGATCATTTTCAAAAACTTGCATTTTCAAAAATGTGTTTTCAGGCACCCAAACCACTGTTGCCGTGTAAATGAATGGCCCAAGCTCATAAAACGTTTTCCGTTTATGGATGAAAATGGTGTTGTGTAAATGCCCCCCTAAGACAGCAACCAAAATGCAGTCTTACAAGTGATTTATTCGGAACAGTGTACATTAGCACATTACTAGAATATCACTGCAATGCTCTAATAAGCATAAACACACACACACACACACACACACACACACACACACACACACACACACACACACACACACACACACACACACACACACACACACACACCTGTGAAAATGACTGACCCCTGTTCACATGAATCCGCGAAAACGACTAAAAACACTTTATTGTGCAAAAGACTGCGCACATACGCATTCAAACGTGCATGCCTAGAATACACACGTAATACACATGTGCATGTCGTCACCGTTTTCACAGATTCACATTTTTGAAGTTTACACGGAGATGATAACGGAATCTTTTTCAAAAACTTGCACTTTGAAACCTGCATAAACTGCATAAAAGGTTTTCTGCTTTCAGTTGACAATGGTGTCGTGTAAATTAATAACTAATGACTTTTACAATGGAAATTAATCAAAGCTGAACTTAAACTGCACAATGACTTTCTTCTAGAGCTGCTGTACAGCCAAACAATCTTTGTTGCATTCATTTCCTGTTATCACTGTAAAGCTGCTTTGAAACTATGTGATGTAAAAAGTGCTATAAAGGTGACATGACACACACACACACACACACTGGAAAGTACAATTATAAGGAACATTTCACTCCTTTTGGAACATTCTATCCATCTGTTTTCTGTGTGTCTGTCACAATGCAATGCATTCTGGGATTGCCTTCTCTAAGAACACATGCCTTGCTCATTATTTAGACAGAATAAACAATTATACTGCCTGTGTTTTGGAATAGCCTTTGCAACGGGAGAGCATCAATGATGCTTTAAATGCTGCTTGTGTAGGCAGCTCACTAAGATGTGGAATGGAGCCAACATCTAGTTTTGTAACATCATTGATCGATTTTTGAACAACCTAAAAATCAAAGCACCGAAGCATAAATCTTTACACTTCTACAACAAAGAGGAATACTTCTATAGAGAACAATTTCAACAGCAGAACCTGTCACAGATGCATAAACTGTCCCTCTACACACTCAAATTTAAGACTGATGGTCATGCCCTTGTAAAAAAAGAAGTGTGCTTAATTATATTGATTCTCCACTTGTAGTGTACTTCAGATAATGACCTAGATAATAATATAATATTATACACTTATAGTGCTCTTTGTAGAAATTCAAATGAAATGTTTTACTTCAAAGTATAAATCATTATAAATTATATTGTGTCATGCTTAAAATAAGTACACTTTGATGCACTGACTAACAAGTGTATTATTGGATATTACATTTAAAGTTAATATATTTTTAATTTTCAACTTTTGTAATTAAAATAAATAAGTTTAATTACAAAAGGCATGGTGTATTTTAGTTCAACAAATGCTTGTCAGTACTTTTTGGCAGTACACTTTAACCATATTTAAAAAAAAACTCAATAGAATTATGAAATTACATATAATTATGAACTTAACTGGATCAATAAAAGCACTCTAAAGGTCAGCTAATTGCATTTTAAATGTTTCCGTCGCTTCTAGTAAAGTAAGTTTGTAATTTTGATTTCACTCATGGTTTGTTCTAGTTAATACATAAGAGACAACAGACACAAGATTGTGTTTGCCCAGAGGACACTCCTCATTCTACACACCTCATTTCAGTGCAGACACACACTTGGCTGAGGACCAAACCTCAGGGCTTACTTCTGTCTACAGTTAACGGCTGTACATAACCTGTGGGACCAGAGCCGTGCTCTAGGCGTGAGGTAGCGAAATGAAAAACTCCCAGATGCTCTCTGCAAAATTTTTCTCTTTCCCCCCTCCGGCTTACCCTGCCTTATCTCACTGTTTCTCTTCTTCACCCTCTCTATACTTTCTTCCTTCAGTATTTTATTTTTTCTCTCCCTCGTTGACCACACATGCCTTGATTTATCTTGAATTCCTCTGAGTTTTTCATTTTCGGTTTTACTGTCATGTAAAAAAAAACAAAAAAAAAACTAACATTCGTATTGCCACTGGCTCCTGGGCTTTTAAAAGATCATCGTTGTATAAGAATCCCGACAAGTGCAGAAGAGCAACATTGGCTCGACCAATGGTGTAACTTTGGGGTGGGTCTATATGTTTGTCTGACAAATGACAGGAAATCTGTTTAAAAAATGTCATCAGGTTGCCTTTCTGTTTTATATCCTATTATTTACATACTGTTTATGTAATACCTTTTTAAGCTATCAGTCCATCCATCCATCCATCCATCCATCCATCCATCCATCCATCCATCCATCCATCCATCCATCCATCCATCCATCCATCCATCCATCCATCCATCCATCCATCCATCCATCCATCCATCCATCCATCCATCCATCCATCCATCCATCCATCCATCCATCCATCCATCCATCCATCCATCCATCCATCCATCCATCCATCCATCCATCCATCCATCCATCCATCCATCCATCCATCCATCCATCCATCCATCCATCCATCCATCCATCCATCCATCCATCCATCCATCCATCCATCCCACCATCCATCTTAGTGGTTAAAAAACAACACACTAACTCTCAGTTTTAAATTAACCATGACAGTAGCTATGTTTCCATCAACACGTTTTTATCCGAATTATGTGATATCGAATGAAAAATGCCTTATGGAAATTGAATTTCTTGAATATCGACTAAAATGAAATACGGTCGGTCTCATCGGATTTTATCTTGATCGATATACGGTTTATGCGATAAACGCTGATGGAAACGTTATTTGCCGAATAAATAATGGATTGCGATTAAGTTTTAGGTCATTTTATGGGTACAACCCGCCACAAAAGAAGAAGTTTTTGTTAATTTCCGCCCAGTTTGCACCCATTATATACTGTCTGGTTTGCACACATGGCCGGTGTCAACAAAGTGGACAAACGAGGAGACGAGATACTTTTTGAATTTAATTTAACAGAAAAATAAAACGGCTATTATAGCAAAAATCTAAGAAATGCCATAATAGTCAAATAATGTCGCTATCAGCTGTCACATAAGCACCTAGAGTCCTGCAATCGGTTCGGTACCCGCATAAAAGTGGCTAAAACGGGTGGATTGTGACATTCCTAAAATTCACAGGCGGGGACGCGGGCGGATAATGAACTCCTTGCGGGCGGGTAGCGGATGAAAAATATGTGCAATGTTTGTATGTCTAAATTGCCATTACACACTCGCAAATATGTGTTTTGGGCATCCTTAAAAATATTCTTGTTTGCCGTTATACGACCGATCCTGTCAATTTAGGACCGACCCAATTATTTTTTTCCCCCTTTTAGTCCGACCAACTGGCCGGTTGTAAACTTGCGTTAAGATCGACCAAAACAACTAATACAAATGCAATAAAATAATATTAATTATATTTTAGTAGGCCTAAGTATTGTGTATATAAATTGCCCATAGCCTATATAGGCCTACAAATGTAGGCTATACGCTCTTTCTTTTAAATAAAAACCCGTCAATCAAGCAAAATAATATTCAATGATTGTAGGGCAGGCTAATAAGCCTATGTGTTGTAGCCCAGTCATTAAAAAACGATTTAGTTTCATATTCATGTTTAAATAAAATAATATATATATATATATTTTTTTTTTTTTCATGTTGATTATATGAAAAGTGAAAAAAGCATGAATAAGATAAGATGATCCCGAATATCGGGAGACAAATGGAGTGGGCAGACATGATTTTGACCACTTTATTAAGTTTGTTTTTGTAGAAAGACTTTCTTTAAAGTGAATTTCGTTTTGTATTAATTGTATCTTAATTTTAATCAATGTTTAATCAACCATTTTCCTGGATTTAATAAATAAGAGCTAAATAGGCTATAGCAGGCAATATAATCAGGACACGGAGAGGCGCGGAGAGGCGTGAACTGGAGGTAGCCTAGGCTACTTGAATGGCCCAAAACAAAGCACACTTTAGCACTCATTAGCCCATTCATGAGGCTATTGTGATGTTGAGAGAGGTGCGAGATAAAAAATAAAGCACTTTAAATGGAATGATTTTAGCTTGTGTGCGATTTATCGCGGGCACGGGTCAGATCTGGTGCTGAACTTTGCGGGTACGGGCGGGGGCGGGTCTCCAAAAATGGACCCGTGCAGGATTCTGCACTATTACAACTTGTGCAATATTGATCATTTGTTGGTAGATGGCGCGATCCATTTTGTCTAGCAAAACTTTGTTCGCAAATGTTTGCTTGAATGTTGTGCGATTCAGTGCGAAAATGAATGGAAACACCTTAAAATGTCTCAAATCAATTCGATATACCAATTTGATCGCAAAACAGCATGTGACGTCATTACGCACAGGTTTTTATTCGCTTTAAAGCCGTTTGATGGAAACACACTTTCACCAGCTTTATTCGCATGATTTTTTTTACCGAACTTCATATAATTCGATTGACAAGTTGATGGAAACATAGCTAGTGTTTATATAATCCGTGTTGATTATATAAATGCTGGCAATGTTAATTTAACACTGGGGGTTAGTGTGTTGTTTTATTTCATTGGATGCATACAGCACTGTAAAAAATTCTAACCTCTCCAAGTCAAAATTTTCTAGTGACTGGTCACATCTAAATTTTTTAATTGGCCCAAGTGCAATTCTTGTTGCAATAGTCTGTTAACATTGGCTCAATGAGAAATAATACGTCAGACTAATTGAAACATTTTGATGTTATCAGTCACTAGAAATTTTAGACTTGGGGATGTAATTTTTTTTTACAGTGAGCATGATGAGGTCATGTGACAACAGTAGCATACCACTGTTGAAATGTTTATCATTGCATAATGTCTACTTACTAATTTTAGTATTCTAATCTGAGTATATTTTAAAAAAGTACTTTTAGATATTAAGGAAATAAAAGGCCAGCACAATAATAATTTGTTGCATTTATATAGCGCTTTTTCTGAGACCTCAAAGCGCTTTACATAGAAGGGGGGAATCTCTTCAACCACCACCAATGTGCAGCATCCACTTGGATAATGCGATGGCAGCCATATTGCGCCAGAACGCTTACTTACGCCAGCTTACTGGTGGAGGGGAGACAGTGATGAAGCCAATCAGTGTATGGGGATGATTAGGAGGCCATGATGGACAGAGGCCAAGGGGCAAATTTGGCCAGGATGCCGGGGTTACACCCCTACTCTTTTTCGAAGGACATCCTGGGATTTTTAATGACCACAGAGAGTCAGGACCTCAGTTTAACGTCTCATCCGAAGGACGGTGCTCTTTTGGCAGTATAGTGTCCCCGTCACTACACTGGGGTGTTAGTACACTTTCATTACTGTTTCATAACACTCTTAAGTAAAAAGTGGACTTTGTAAATGTCAAATATTTTAAAGTACATTTTAATCCAATGTTTAATTGTTTGTTGTGCTTTATGCGATTGACTAACATACCAAAGCACATCTAACATACACGAGTACTTAATTAAAATGTAACTGCAGTGTGTTATTTGATACTACATATAAAGTTAATATAATTTAAATTTACTAAATTGCATTCATTACAATTTATTATTAATTTCATAAAAACATGAAACACAAGTTTCAATAGAAATTACACAATTAAAGTATTTTACAACAAATGCTTGTCAGTAAATTTGTCAGTACAACTGTCACGGTTCATGAATTCACTGACTCTTTCTCGCGCTGTGTTTGTGTTGTGTGTGTGTGTGTGTGTGTGGGCGTGGTCGCTGATCAGCCGCTGATTATCATCAGCGCCAGCTGATTCTGATCAGCAATCTCTTTATAAGCTCATTGTCTTTCGTCTTGTGTTTGTCAGATCGTTGTGGGATTTTCCCTCGTGTAGTGAGTCTTCGTTGGTGTTCCTGATTCCCGGTGTGGTGTTCCTGTTGAGTTCGTTCTGCCTGTCGTCTTCGAGGATTCTGTTTCGTCTCTTCACTCTGCGAACCCAGTTGGTGTTGCCGTCTACTTGTCATTCAGGATTTCATTTCACCTGTTCACACCACGGATCCGGGTTGCCCATCTGCCATTCCTGCGCTACCAGGGACCTTCGAACTGTGTGCTTCATATCTCTGTCTCCGTGTGCATTCAATAAACCTTTTACTTGCACTTGCATCTTCTGTTTTCCTTACGCGTGACAAAACGATCTGACCTTATGGATGCAGCAAGAGATTCTGACCTGGCTGAATTTCTGTCCCGAAGTGTAACGAGGATGGACCAGCAGGAGGAGAACTTGAACCTGACCGGACGCGCGGTTCAAGCCTTGGTAGCGCAGGTGTCCGAGCTCACCCAGCGGATTCAAGATCTAACGCCTCCCACTGCGCCACCCACACCGCCAACGCCACCCCCGCTGCCGCAGAATAACCATCCACCGGAACCCAGATTACCAGCGCCTGAGAGGTACAATGGGGAACCACAACTGTGTAGAGCATTTCTAACCAAGTGTTCCATGTTTTTTGCTCTGCAACCGCAGACTTTCGCTTCAGAGGAATCCAAGGTGGCTCTGGTTCTCACTCTACTATCTGGACGTGCATCACAGTGGGGAACGGCGGTGTGGGAAAATAAGGATCCATGCTGTTCCTCGTTCCAGTCACTCGCGGCTGAGATGAAGAGGGTGTTTGATCGAGCGGTGGCCGGAAGAGAAGCTGCACGTCAACTAGCTGATCTTCGCCAGGGAAGCCGATCGGTTACCGATTACTCGATCGAGTTCCGTACCCTCGCCGCGGAGTGTAACTGGAACGAGGAGGCGCAGTGGGATAGATTCCTGCATGGGCTGGCTGACCGTATCCAGGGAGAAATTTACGCCCTGGATCTTCCCAAGGATCTTAATGGACTGATCGAGTTGGCTCTGCGGGTGGATGCTCGACTACAGCGAGTGGAACAACATTCCCGCAGGACCTTGGTTCCAGAGACCTTCCCTACACCTCGAGCCAGTGGCAGCGATACGGTCAGCCCCACCTGCGATCACGAGCCCATGCAGGTGGGTAGAGCTCGGCTCTCCCGGGAGGAGAGAGAACGACGGAGATCCCGGGGTTTGTGCCTATACTGCGGTGGAACTGGCCATTTCATCAACGCCTGCCCCGTAAAAGATCGAGCTCGGCAGTAAGTAGGAGGCTACTGTCGGGCGGGATCTCCACCAGCAAGACCTCCTCCACCCTCCTCCCGGTGAGACTGCAATGGGCAACCCGGCACTTTAACGGTCATGCACTTCTGGATTCTGGGGCCGAGGGAAATTTTATGGACTTGTCATTTGCACGTAAGCTGCAAATTCCCATCATACCACTCACTAACCCGATTTCTGTCAATGCACTCAACGGACAAGAACTACCTGTCATTTCATTCACCACTGATTCACTGACACTTATAACCTCAGGCAACCACACTGAAGAACTTTCATTTCTACTCCTGGACTCTCCTCATGCTCCGGTGGTCCTCGGTCATCCCTGGCTTACCCAGCACAATCCCAGGGTTGACTGGGGCCACAATTCAGTGTCTGCGTGGAGCACCAAGTGTTATGCGTCTTGTTTAATGTCTGCTTGTTCTTCGTTGTCCAGTTCTGTTTTGCAGGAGGAGTCGGTGAATTTGTCTAACGTGCCCGCGGAGTACCTCGACCTGAAGGAAGTGTTCAGTAAGTCTCGGGCTGCTTCTCTTCCTCCGCATCGTCCCTATGACTGTGCGATAGATCTTATGCCAGGTACGTCTCCGCCTAAGGGCAAGTTATACTCTCTTTCTATTCCGGAGAGGGAGGCCATGGAGAAATACATTTCTGATTCTCTAGCCTCTGAATTCATTCGTCCTTCCTCTTCTCCGGCGGGGGCGGGGTTCTTTTTTGTTGGTAAGAAGGATGGATCTCTGCGACCGTGTATTGATTACCGAGGGTTGAACAACATCACGGTAAAGAATACTTATCCTTTGCCGTTGATGTCTTCAGCCTTCGAGCGGTTGCAGGGAGCCACCGTCTTCACAAAATTGGACTTACGTAATGCATATCATTTGGTTCGCATCAGGAAGGGGGATGAATGGAAAACTGCTTTCAATACCCCCAGGGGCCATTTTGAATATTTGGTCATGCCCTTCGGGCTGTCCAACTCCCCAGCGGTTTTCCAGGCACTCGTCAATGACGTGCTGAGAGATATGGTTGACCAGTTCATATATGTTTACCTGGATGACATATTGATTTTTTCATCTTCTCTCCAGGAACACGTTCAGCACGTCAGACGAGTGCTTCAGAGGTTGTTAGAGAATGGGCTTTTTGTCAAGGCGGAGAAATGCGCTTTTCATGCACAGTCTGTTCCTTTTTTAGGCTACATCATCTCATCGGAGGGAATACGCATGGACCCTGACAAGGTTAAGGCTGTGATGGATTGGCCAAGTCCAGATTCCCGTAAGGCCCTACAGAGGTTTCTGGGGTTTGCCAATTTCTATCGGCGTTTTATTCGCAATTTCAGCCAACTAGCCGCACCTCTGACTGCCTTGACCTCCCCCAGAACGACGTTCAGGTGGTCCGATACAGCCGAGGCTGTATTCGCTAACCTCAAGAGCCGCTTCAGTTCTGCTCCCATTCTGATTGCCCCTGATCCTTCACGTCAGTTCGTGGTGGAGGTCGACGCGTCAGAGGTGGGGGTAGGTGCAGTTCTGTCCCAGCGTTCTTCCTCAGATGACAAGATGCACCCTTGCGCGTTTTTGTCCCATCGTTTATCTCCTGCCGAACGTAACTATGACATTGGTAACAGAGAGTTGTTGGCAGTCAAGTTAGCACTGGAGGAGTGGCGTCATTGGTTAGAGGGGTCGGGGGTACCCTTTATCGTTTGGACCGATCATAAGAACCTGGAATATATTAGATCTGCCAAAAGACTCAACTCCAGGCAGGCTCGATGGGCACTTTTTTTCGGACGTTTTGACTTTGTTCTCTCGTACCGCCCGGGTTCCAAAAACATCAAACCCGACTCTTTATCTCGTATTTTTGATCCATCCGAACGCCCGGTGACTCCCGAGTGCATTTTACCTGAGAAAGTAGTTATCTCCACACTCACATGGGAGGTCGAATCGAAGGTCAAGACGGCCTTAGAAGGGGTAATGCCTCCGCCCGGTTGCCCACCGAGTCGTTTGTTTGTGCCAGAGGGGGTTCGGTCCGACGTTATTCGATGGGGTCACTGTTCCAGTGTAGCATGTCATCCAGGTGTCAATCGCACCAATTTTTTGGTCAAGCAACGATTCTGGTGGCCATTAATGGCTCGCGACATTCGGAGTTTTGTTTTGGCCTGCTCGGTTTGTGCCACTGGTAAGACTTCCAATCGACCCCCAGAGGGGTTACTCCAACCGCTGTCTGTCCCTTCGAGACCCTGGTCCCATATAGCGCTAGATTTTATAACCGCCCTCCCACCCTCCCAGGGTAAGACGGTTGTTTTGACCGTAGTGGACCGGTTCTCGAAGGCGGCTCATTTTATTCCCTTGCCCAAATCACCTTCAGCCAAGGAGACAGCGGTGGCTGTCATAGATCACGTCTTTCGGTTACATGGCCTCCCGACTGATGTGGTTTCTGACAGAGGGTCCCAATTTGTGTCCAAATTTTGGCAGGAGTTTTGTAGATTACTGGGCGCGACTGTCAGTCTGTCTTCGGGTTACCATCCCCAGAGCAATGGGCAAACCGAGAGGGCCAACCAAGATCTTGAGAGAATGTTGCGATGTTTGGTGTCCAAGAATCCTTCCTCCTGGAGTCAGCAACTTTCATTGGTGGAGTACGCCCATAACTCGTTACCAGTGTCATCTACGGGCCTATCTCCGTTTCAGTGTAGCTTAGGGTACCAGCCACCAGTTTTTTCTAGCCTGGAATCCGAAGTCACGGTCCCCTCCGCTCACGCCTTCGTCCAGAGGTGCTGTCGCACATGGACCAGAGCCCGTGAGACTCTGCTCCAGGTGAGGGCACGCACCAAGGCTAAAGCCGATCGCCACCGGTCTAAGGCCCCCGTATACGTCGTTGGTCAAAGAGTGTGGCTTTCTACTAGAAATATTCCGCTCCGCTCCGTGTCTAATAAACTTGCTCCCAAATTTATTGGCCCATTCACTGTCACCAAGATCATTAGTCCGGTGACAGTCCGCCTCAAACTTCCTCCAGCGTACAGGAGAATTCATCCCGCCTTTCATGTCTCCAAATTAAAGCCTGTTTTTCGTTCTCATCTTAATCCGCCAGTCCCGGTTCCCCCACCGCCGCGACTCGTAGATGGGGAACCTACGTATTCGGTAAATCGTATTCTGGACTCAAGACGGAGGGGACGCGGATTTCAGTATCTGGTGGACTGGGAAGGTTACGGTCCGGAGGAGAGAAGTTGGGTTCCTGCCAGAGACATTCTGGATCAGTCCCTTATTGATGATTACAATCAACAGGTAGGTCCTCCTGGGAGCGCCAGGAGGCGCTCCTAGGGGAGGGGTAATGTCACGGTTCATGAATTCACTGACTCTTTCTCGCGCTGTGTTTGTGTTGTGTGTGTGTGTGTGTGTGTGGGCGTGGTCGCTGATCAGCCGCTGATTATCATCAGCGCCAGCTGATTCTGATCAGCAATCTCTTTATAAGCTCATTGTCTTTCGTCTTGTGTTTGTCAGATCGTTGTGGGATTTTCCCTCGTGTAGTGAGTCTTCGTTGGTGTTCCTGATTCCCGGTGTGGTGTTCCTGTTGAGTTCGTTCTGCCTGTCGTCTTCGAGGATCCTGTTTCGTCTCTTCACTCTGCGAACCCAGTTGGTGTTGCCGTCTATTTGTCATTCAGGATTTCATTTCACCTGTTCACACCACGGATCCGGGTTGCCCATCTGCCATTCCTGCGCTACCAGGGACCTTCGAACTGTGTGCTTCATATCTCTGTCTCCGTGTGCATTCAATAAACCTTTTACTTGCACTTGCATCTTCTGTTTTCCTTACGCGTGACAACAACTTAACCAAAGACAATACAAGCAATTATGAAATTACATATACAGATGTACTAAAGTCTTACTTAAGAGGGTCAAAAATGCACTTTAAGTTCATCTTATTGGATGTAATATAAATTTCAACATAATACATTTTAATTTAGTAGTCTGAAAACATTAGAAGAATATACTTAAATGTGAACTGAATGTGAAGTAAATGATTTAGTATGCTAGTCTGAACTCTACACCACATCTGTGCAGTTGCAAAAGTCAAACTCTTCTAGTTAGTTTCATCCCCAACGGTCTTTGCTGCTCATGTTGCCTCAAATCTCTATTGGAAATGAATGACAATATTTTGAATGAATGCACCATTTGGCCTACTCCTTTTCTAGGAGAAGGCACAGTAAAGAACATTAAGTGGTAACAGTGTTTAAACACTATAAAGTAAACATTTTCATCTCTACTTCTTTGTTCTAATCTGAATAGGTTCAACACAAAGCATTGTGTGCACACTACTTGTGCCTTATCTCTCTTACTCTCATCCGTGTGGAATGTTCAGACGGAAAAGAACAATTATCAAGACTACAAAAGTGCATAAAACTTAGCTATTATCCAAAGTTGACTGCTAATGTTTGAACAGATGACACAAAAAGCTGTTGTCTTTGGATAATGGCAGATAATTACAAGCGGTATTATTGTCAGGGTTCCCAAAATAAAGCCTTTTAACTCCTGATAATGATGGAAAAATATAATGAGAGTCTTATTTATCTGACAAATTACTTAAAAAAAAGAGCTGGGTAATTGGGTGAATTTAAAAAGCATGTCACAAATATCTCTAGATGTTATAAAATATTTTGTAGAACGATGTTGTTATTCCTGTTCGTTGTGTACATTTTTTTCTTTTGATTTTGGGATAAATTATGAACCAATTCAAGCTGATGGGAAAGTTAGGTTATGCTTTATAACTATTAGTTTATAGTTAATTCATATATCATGAATTGTAGTATCTAAATTGTTAAAGTGCCCCTATTGTGCTATTTTAAAAGTTCCTAATTTTGTTTTGGAGGTCTCCTACAACAGGTTTATAAGCATCAAAGGTATAAAAAAATAAAATAAAATAAACTTTTCTCATAATATACATTGCACATCACCAAATTTTTCAATGATTCTCAAATGACTCGTCGGATGAATGAGTCTGTCTAAATTCCTCCTTTCGCGAGGGCCAGAAGCTAAACGGCCATTACCATAACTGAACTTCAGCTGAGGCTTCCTCAGTCCGACTCGTTTAGGCGGTTCAGAGTCGATTCTTTCTTTAGGGAGACAGTAACTTTATTTATCGTGCACTTTTGACTTTACAATAACCACCTGACGTGGAGCGGGTTAAAATGTTTAACTCTGTAAGTTACAGTGTAACGCTGGGCTGATGTTATGTAGATCTATTGTTTACATCAAATTTGTGCTTTAATGGTAGGGTAATCATTACTGGTCATGTGCATAAACATCTGCGTTTAGCTTCAAATGGTGTCTTCGGCCATGGTATTCTGTAAAAATGAAGAGCATCTTTTTTGGCATTCTGATTCCGACATCCACGTGCACAACAAATATATTTTTTTTTCTTATTCTGTGGATTTCGCCCGTTTTCCTCCACTTGTTACAACTTGTTTTTCTGCCACCACAATGCGCACGCAGCTACAGTCATGTAACCGTGACGTCTATTGAAATAAAGTGTAGCCCCTTTTAGCCATTATTTATTACTTTAGATGTTTGTTTTTTTTTGTGTAGTAAGTGATTTACATAATGTTATATTTCTGTGATTTACCATCTATTAAGTCAACTGAACATTATCATTGATTATGATTACCGAATCATTATGTTTAATTAGTGTTGGTTTACAGCTTTGTTTGAGCACTAAATTGCTAAAATTGTGTAATAAAGACAATTTGACCCCCTGTTCTAAAGTGAAAAGTATATTCACATAAATTTTTTATTTGAATGGTACTCATTGAGTGATGTTCAAGTTTATTCACTAGAATAAGCCAATAATTATGGCTAAGTTGCCAGTAATACAGTACTACTAAAGACCATTTATGGTATGTTCATGCTTAACTACCGCATAAATAATGCCTAATATTCCTTTACTACATATCTATTCAGTTAATCATTAACTACTGGTGTGGTAATGCTTAACTACCACATGATTATGGACCCTTAAAATAACTACCAAACTCACTATTTGTACACAATGTATTAACAATGTAGAGACTTCAATTTAAACTAATAGATTATAAATGATTTATAAGTATCACTGTATACTTATTATAAAGTGTTTCCAAAAAAAGGTAACCTACTACTGACCTTCAAATTAATTTGCCATTAGATTTCAGCCGGTGACATTTACAAAAGCACAACAGACATTTAATACAGCCCCACTGTGCTCTTGCCACACATCCAAACAGATGGGAGGAAAAGTCAACTCCCAGAGCTTGAGTCTGCATTCAGAGACACTGTTAGCAGTCATATGCTGAACACTTTGGAGTGAGATCTTATAGAACAAGAAATATAGAAGTACTTGAGTCACTGACCATTAAAACTTAAACTTTTATATGCAACCTAATGCCTTAGATCAACCGTAGCCCATGATTGTAATATATAGATATACTTGTATATTACAATAGCATTTGATTTTTCGAATTGCATCACTTAAACACACACAGCATAAACTGTGACATTAACATGTATGGAAGTGATTACCGGTTTTCACTGTTTGCCAGCCCAGAGAGACCGGGCTACGTGCCTGTACATTGTAGGTGGTGATTGGACTGTGGTTGTCAACCCCGTGGCTCCATGACAATGTTGCAGTGGTATCCGTGATCTCCTCTACAATCACCACTCCAGGAGGTCCAGGAGGGCCTAAAAAAAAAAAAAAAAAAAACTACTGAGTCAGCCACACTGCAATAAAATATACGTTTGACAGACTTTCCCACATTTTTTCCACTTATATGATTAGTTCTTCTAGTGTTTAACAATAGTATCTAGCCTTCGCTAAGTTACAGTTCATTTTCGGACGCGTTTCAGAATGGACTACACTGACAGAGAGAAAGCAGAACTCGCATCATGTTTATTTTTCTTTATTTGGCAAAAAGCACAACACTTTGTTTTTATTGTGAGTATACACAAAAATAATACACACTTAACAGGATCGATTGATGTATGAAACGTGTATGGAAGATAAAAGTCAACAGAGTATTTAGACTTTCTATTGCACTGATAAGGAAAAACGCGAGCAGATCACGCTGGCGTGATTGCCGACCTCAGAGGGTTAAATAGTGTGTATGTGAAATTTTAACAAAAAATACCCCACAGATTATTTTTTATAGCATGTTAAAATTTTCCTTTTTTGAGGGTGAGCAAAAATGCGTCATTTTGTGTGTGGGCTCTATGCAAATGAGCTGCTGCTCCCGGCACAGAGGGCGGAACTTCAACAGCTCGTTCTTAGCAGAGCCATATAGAGCCCTTTGTTGCGAGGTGAGGTTTATGTAAATTTGGGGGTTTGTGATGTCACTAACCCTGGAGGAAGCTCGTGTAGTACCTACCAGTCTTTTGTCCTTAACAAGTGATTTCTGTAAAAGAAAATATCTCCCTTTGCTGAACTTTGAGCGTTGTAACTTTGCAGATTTTGTTTATGCTCAAACAGCAACATTACACACTAACTAAAGTTAGAAAAGTGAAATCATAATCTCTGATTGGTTTATTGCACGTTTCGCCCATAACAACCCCATTACTCGTTAAGAGAACAGGGACAACCCTTTTAGACCGTGCGCCAACCATTTTTCCTGTCGTTAAAATAACAAAAGTGGATAAGGACACGCCCTAAATGCACTTGCGCTGTGCGCTTTAGACCATGTGCTTAGATTGTTAAAATAAGGCCCTTAATAGTTAACATTCTGTAACTGAGACTATGTTTTAATCTGAATGCAGTTATATACACATCTTTTTCCTCTATGTTTTGGTCTTCTGTCCACATTGAGACAGCGTTTTTGTCATGAGAGCTTTTTGAAGATGCTCTCCAAAGTGGATTAATCACCATTTTCATATTGTAGTGTGGACTGTTAAAACGGAGGTATTCAAAAATAAAGACTTATGTTTGGACATGTGATGGATATTGTACCTACAGTATATAGATATCTATGACTCACCTATTCAGGGGTCTCTGTCTGCTTGTTTAGTGCGCACCAAGGTTCAGATGGCAGCGTTCAATTTATTCAAATAAACTGCACTGACAGAGCAGTTCATTTTAATCAACACTCTCAGAAAAAAAGGTACAAAAGCTGTCACTGGGGCTGTACCTTTTCAAAAGGTACACTTTTGTTCCTTTTAGGTACTAATTTGTTCCTTTTAGGTACTAATTTGTCCCTTTTAGGTACTAATATGTACCATTAAGGTACCAATATGCACCCTTTAGGTACAAAAATGTACCTTTTAAAAAGGTACAGCCCCAGTGACAGCTTTTGTACCTTTTTTTCTGAGAGTGAAACCTACCAAGTGTGAACACACCCTAAATATAAACGTTAGTCTCGGTGTAATTAGCATTCACAAATTTCGAGAAACTCTGTACATGTGTATACATGTAGAATTCAAACTTCACTCAATCTCTAATCAAACGAACAAGTGAACTTGCAAAGACCATAGAAGGATTTTGTATGACAGATCTCTCTGCAAGGATTTCACGCTGATTAAAGAACCTGCTCTCGTTCCTCTTTGTGTCTATTATGGTAGTGCACCAGTCCTCTTAGGCATGGTTGAATGGTGAAATGTTTTTATTTCTGTTTTTATACGTGCTCCTGCAGCCTCCTCAGTAAATGTAATCTGTGTGAGCAGAAACCGCAACTGGCTCAAGAGGAAAGAGTTGTAACAGAGAGGCTGACAGCTGTTTCGGCCAATGAAAGTCAATGTTCTGTGCGGTTTGAAAGGGGATGTGTTAAAAGGATGGACTGAAAGGAGCCTTTGCATTCAAGGATATTAATATGCACGGTGAGACACCATGGCAGCAGTATTATGGGTTTCTGTTTCAAGTCTGGATGTAGACCACATAAGGGTTTTCTTGTCTGAGAGTAAGCAGTGCACATGTGGAAGAGAAGTGGCCAACATCATGAACACACACGTGGCTGAAGGTCCGGTAGGGCAGACAACACGTTTCTTTGTAGGCCAACAGTGTTTAAAGCATGGATAGTCTAATGACTGTTTGTTTACGAAGGAATCGTACACATCAAGCTGTGGGGAGAGAAGTAATATATTCCATGAAAAATTTATTCAGTAGGAAATAATGGGCGAGATTTTATTTTGTGCATTATGATTTGTTTGGATAGTGAAAGCAGGTCATGATATGATTGGTTAATATTGATATGCAACTTTGGTTACCTCAGCAGGAAAGAAAAGTATTTTTCTCAAGCTTTGTCTAACACAATATTTTCAAGGCTAAAATATTTCCTCTGGTATTTCTGCTGTAATAATGACTGCTGTTTGTTTTCAAATTGTTTTGATATAATTTTAGTAATCAAACATATTTATTTTGTATGATTCTGCAATATTCAAGATTTTGATTCTGTATGATTTTCAATAAAAATAATAGTTAATGGAGGATTTTTTACATTTGAGCATTTTAATAAAGTTTTAATTATTATTTGAAGTCATCCTGTGGCCCCCTACAACCAGTTGTAAACCACAGTTTACTGAAATATCATGAAAGCTCTTCATTTGTATAATAATCAAGTGGTTTTCAATTTCTAGTCAGGATTAAACATTATATTTGGCATACTAATCCAGTGGTTGCAATCAGCTTTAATTTCTTAAAATCTAACACATTATTTTAGGTAAGAAGAGTATAGAGTAATATAATATTTTTTATATACACTCTCCAGGCACTTTATTAGTTGCATTAACAAGCAGTTGAACAGGTGTACCTATCTAATCAGCCAATCCCATAGCAGCAACTCAAGGCATTTAGGCATGTAGACATGGTCAAGATGATCTGCTGAAGATCAAATGAGCATCAGAATGGAGAGGGAATCTGATTTAAGTGACTTTAACATGGCATGGTTGTTGATGCAAGACAGGCTGGTTTGAGCATTTCAGAAACTGCTGATCTACTGGGATTTTCATACACAACCATCTCTAGGGTTTAAAGAGAACGGTCTGAAAAATAGAAAATATCCAGTGCAGAAGTTCTGTGGATAAAGATGCAAGAGGTCAGAGGAGAAAGGCCTGACTGGTTTGAGCTGAAAGTCAACAGTAACTCAAATAACCAATCGAGCTCTGCAGAAGAGCATCTTTGAAAGCACCTTGAAGTTGAACCTTGAAGCAGATGAGCTACAGCAGCAGAAGACCACACAGGGTGTCACTCCTGTCAGCTAAGAACAGCAAACTGAGGCTTACAAGTTTATTATACTCAAATGGCCTCCACAGTCACCAAATATCAGTCCCATAGAGCACCATTAGGATGTGGTGGAACAGGAGATTCCCATCATGGATGCGCAGCTGACAAATCTGCAGTATGTGTGATGCTATCATGTCAATATGGACCAAAATCTCTGAGAAATGTTTCCAGCACCTTGTTGAATCTGTGCCACATAGAATTAAGGCAGTTCTGGAGGCAAAAGGGTGTCCAACCTGGTACTAGCAAAGTGTACCTAATAAAATGGCTGGTGAGTGTAGATTATTTTTCCCCACCAATATAATCTTGAATTTAAAACATTGTGTTAGAGGTAAATTGCCGGAGAAAATTGCATAACATTTTGTATAAAAAATTATGAAAACAAATTTTTTTTTATCTCATATGTCAATAACAGTTGTCCTTAACATAATTTTGACATGCTAATTCATTGCTAGGAAATAATGAAGGGTGGGACTTTTATCTATACTGATTTGATTGAACTGTTTAATAGTTTATGTATATAAACAAAAGTTCTGTACAATATTCACACAACCTTGGCTCATTTTGCGGAAAAGAAAATATTTCAGAATTGTAGTATGAAATATTCCGAAAACAAACATCTGTTTCTTTTGAAAAAATGCAGAGCGATAAATCATGAATCATGCACAATAAAAATGGGAAATTTAATCAGAAAGTCAACAAGGTCAATTTGATTTCGTGTTGTTTGTAAAGATGTTGTAATCACAGTTTTTGATTATGAACTGCAATTTATACTTTGCAATTCTCCTCACTAGTGTCCTCACCTCTTACTAGCAGCTCAGCTTCTGCAAGTACACTGTCCGCACTCGTCTGAGCACGGCAGCCATATTTCCCAGCGTGCTTCAGGAGGATGCTTCTGATCATCAGGTCTGCTGTGGAGGTCTGCTAAATGGAGGGAAAAAAAATAGAAAGTACAAAGGGAAACAGAGAAGTGAGATAAAGAGAGAAATAGACCTCCATGCAGTGTTTGACACCTGAGCAATGGGCTGCTGCTAGCCGCTATTGGCTTGTGTGGATTAAGAGATTCCTGTTCGGTTTAAGAGCACGCCATTACTTTCCTCAATCTGCTCTTCTCTGGAAATGAGAAACGCCCCAGGCAAGAGTGCGAATAATTCAAGGTCTACAGGCAACTCTTTAGTACTGGGGCTGATTAAAATTACAGCACATGAATCAGACAGCTGGGTGCTGCGCCACTGTCTGCCATGTACTGTCTCGATGAATATGTGTTGCCTTTGAGGAATATTCTGGATACCTCACCTCAAAAATATAATAGAAAAAAAAGAAACTGTAGTTATATTTGACATACAAAAATCTAGGGATGCACTAGGGAAAATTTTGGCCGATACGATAATTATTTATATTTGAAAGCCGATGACTGATATATAATCTAAATCCAAACTTTCACATTAAAAGCCATGTCCCAAGCACACAATTATAATGTTCTCATTATACTTTTTTGTAGCCTATATCTGTCATGAACTGCTCCAAGACACGAAGGTTAGATCCAAATGCAGCTTTATTAAATAAGGGTAATCCAAATTCGTAAACCAGTAAACAGGCAGTGGTCAAGGCAGGCGGCAATAAAACAGAGTCCAATAAACAGTCCAGGGTCAAAACAGAAAACAAACACGGAATAAACGCTCGGAAATGCAGACTGACAGTACAACAAGACTTCGCAGTGAGTGAATGAATGAACATGGTATAAATAGACAGACTAACAGGATGAGACAGGTGAATACAATCAGTGAATGAGGTACAGGTGAATGTGATCAGTGATAAGTGATGATGAGTCCAGGCAGTGAGTATGGGAATTGTAGTTTGTGAGTGAATAGGAGAGTCTTATGTGGAGTGCCCTCTGGTGGCTCTCAAGGGCACTCCAGCTGGTGATCGTTACATAGCCCCCCCTTTAAGGAGCGGATTCCAGACGTTCCTAAACTGTCCAGGAGGGAGGTGGAGCGGAGGCGGACCCGGGGGCGGGATGGAGGGCCAGGCCCGTGGAGCGGCAGAGGACCTGGATACTGCAGCAGGATGGGAGGCCAGGGCGGATCAGGCTGTGCAGGTGACCAGGGTGGAGCAGGGTGTGCAGGTGACCAGGGTGGAGCAGGGTGTGCAGGCGACCAGGGCGGCGCAGGCTGGGCAGGCGACCAGGGCGGAGCAGGCTGTGCAGGCGACCAGGGGGGAGACAACCCTTCAGGCGGCCAGGGAGGAGACGAACCTTCAGGCGGCCTGGGCGGAGACTTTCCCTCGGGCGGCCACGGCGGTGAAGACCCCTCGGGCGGCCACGGCGGTGAAGACCCCTCGGGCGGCCACGGCGGAGGAACTGGAACAGACACCAACGGCTCGGGAACTGGAACTGGCACCACCGGAACTGGCACTGGAACTGGTACCACCGGAACTGGCACTGGAACTGGCACCAACGGCTCAGGAACTGGAACTGGCACCACCGGAACTGGCACTGGAACTGGTACCACCGGAACTGGCACTGGAACTGGCACCACTGGCTCAGGAACAGGAACAGACACAGACACAGACACAGGCTCCGGCTCAGGAACTGGAACAGACACAGACACAGACACAGACACAGACACAGACACAGACACAGACACTGGCTCCGGCTCTGGATCTGGAACAGACACCGGCTCAGGGAAAGGCATGTCGGCAGCCATCTCTGCTGAGGGTAACTCTGCTGAGGACACTGGCTCGGCGGAGACCATCTTGTCCCGAGACACTGGTTCGGCGGAGACCATCTTGTCCTGAGACACTGGCTCGGCGGTGGCCATCTTGTCCGAAGACACAGGTGTGGAGTCGGCCATCTTGTCTGAAGACACAGGCGTGGAGTCGGCCATCTTGTCCGAAGACACAGGCGTGGAGTCGGCCATCTTGTCCGAAGACACAGGCGTGGAGTCGGCCATCTTGTCCGAAGACACAGGCGTGGAGTCGGCCATCTTGTCCGAAGACACAGGCGTGGAGTCGGCCATCTTGTCCGAAGACACAGGCGTGGAGTCGGCCATCTTGTCCGAAGACACAGGCGTGGAGTCGGCCATCTTGTCCGAAGACGCAGGCGTAGAAAGAGGAAGAGGAACAGATTCAGGCTCAGGCTCAGGCTCAGGATCAGATTCGGTCTCAGCCGGACGAGACACTGGACGGGCGGACGTGACGTGGAACTCTGGCTCGGGCTCGGCAGGACTGTCGTGAAGCTCTGGCTCTGGCTCGGCAGGACTGACGTGAAGCTCTGGCTCGGGCTCGGCAGGACTGACGTGAAGCTCTGGCTCGGGCTCGGCAGGACTGACGTGAAGCTCTGGCTCGGGCTCGGCAGGACTGACGTGAAGCTCTGGCTCTGGCTCGGCAGGACTGACGTGAAGCTCTGGCTCTGCAGGACTGACGTGAAGCTCTGGCTCTGGCTCAGCGCGCTCTGAGCTTGACGGGACCAGCATCAGCGAGGGCTTTGAGCTGGGTAGGACCAGCGGCGAAGAGGACTTTGAGCTGGACAGGACCAGCGATGAAGAGGGCTCTGAACTGGACGGAACCAGCGGCGAAGAGGGCTCTGAGCTGGACGGGACCAGCGGTGAAGGCTCTGTGCTGGACGGGACCAGCGGTGAAGAGGGCTCTGTGCTGGACGGGACCAGCGGTGAAGAGGGCTCTAGCTTGGCGGGCATGTCGCTTGCTGTCTCAGGTGCGGCGGGCATGACGCTCTCAGTCTCAGGGGCGGCGGGCATGACGCATACTGCCTTGGCTTCGGCAGATTTGGCGTGAAGTGCGGGCTCGGCTGGACTGGCGTGAAGTGCGGGCTCGGCTGGACTGGCGTGAAGTGCGGGCTCGGCTGGACTGGCGTGAAGTGCGGGCTCGGCTGGACTGGCGTGAAGTGCGGGCTCGGCTGGACTGGCGTGAAGTGCAGACGGTGACATGGCGTGCCACGGAAGGAAGCTCTCCAGACATCTGGAGAGTGCCTCTCTCCAATCCAGACCGGAGAGATCAGGGAGCTCCCTCGGGTCGACCTCCTTAGCCCCCAGCCGGTAACACAACTTAATAGCCTCGTCACCCAGAGAGCAAGAGGTAGCGAGAGGAACAAACCCCCAGGTGTACTGGAACAGATCGAGGCTATTCAGGGCCAAGGCCGCGATCTGTCCAGCGAACTCCCGGCTCATGCTGGGAAGATCAGGCGAGATCCGTACTGCTGGATTTCTGGAGGTCATAGCTGCTGGATCTGGGTGTGGCGAAGTCTTCTGTCATGAACTGCTCCAAGACACGAAGGTTAGATCCAAATGCAGCTTTATTAAATAAGGGTAATCCAAATTCGTAAACCAGTAAACAGGCAGTGGTCAAGGCAGGCGGCAATAAAACAGAGTCCAATAAACAGTCCAGGGTCAAAACAGAAAACAAACACGGAATAAACGCTCGGAAATGCAGACTGACAGTACAAGACTTCGCAGTGAGTGAATGAATGAACATGGTATAAATAGACAGACTAACAGGATGAGACAGGTGAATACAATCAGTGAATGAGGTACAGGTGAATGTGATCAGTGATAAGTGATGATGAGTCCAGGCAGTGAGTATGGGAATTGTAGTTTGTGAGTGAATAGGAGAGTCTTATGTGGAGTGCCCTCTGGTGGCTCTCAAGGGCACTCCAGCTGGTGATCGTTACAATATCCTTTTCAAAGTGATTCCAATCATATTTCAAGCAATTCAAAACCATCATGGCGAACAGTGTGCATCTGAAGTGTCTCAGCTGAAGGAAATAATACATTATTTATCTGATTTAATATATTGGCCAAACTTTCTTATTGGGCCGATAACGATAACATTAAAAATGAACATATATCGGCCGATACTAATAAGGTGGCCGATATATCGTGCATCCCAACAGAAAACTAAAACTATTTTTGGTTTTGGCAGGACAAATAGTAATATATTAACACTTCAGATACTACTATAAACTAATATGGAAACAAGTTTTACTAATCAGTAGGTAATAGCAAATTTAGGTTTGAGACTGTCCCATGTTAGGTAATCAATAGTGCATTAAGAACTAATAAGTAACTATGACAAATTCTAAGGAATTACCAATTAATTACTTATCACATGATTAACCTCTGTCTGAAATGTGAGCGATTGTCTTTTTCTACTCTGAACGTAGTCATAAAATGCATCCCTAAATACTCAAGTGTTACCTAGTCACTCTTCAAGAACTAGTAGTGATTGGACCTTAAGTCCATTAGACCACGAGTGACTAGATACTACTTTAGTAATTGTGATGCATTTTATCACCACATTTCTTACCCCTTGTTCCCCTACTACTCATTTGTCCTACATTACTTCCTGCATTACCTATTAATGACTGGAGTTGCAAAGTTACTTATAGTTAATAGAATGTCTAGAGTAGATTTTTGAAATAAAGTGTAACCAAAAATGAATAAATAGTTATTTTCATAGTAAAGTTTATATTTTTTTAGTTGACATCTAGGTGCAATATTATTTATAGTCAACAAAATGTCTAAAGGGCACCATCCAAATGTCTAACTCAATGCCATTATACACAACGGATGGACAGAATTTATCCCAAAGTACTTCTCGGTATAAAAGTCTATCATGTCTAAAAGTTTCTATGACAAAAGAACATGAGATTTTAGCCTCTAAGTCTTTAAAAATTAAACAATGGGACATTAAAATGTACCATATTAGTGCAAAATGCCTACTGCATTAAAAGAAAATACATATCTCTTTATTTCTGGTTCTGTCTAATGCAAAAAAAAAACCCCAAAAAACTCTCTCTCTTTTTTTAACTTTATACTCTCTTTTTCATTGAAATGAAAATGTGCTATGAATATTCTAGTAAACTCTTCCTACTCTGAGTGTTTTTGCTGAACAGACATTTTCTGGGGTTCATGAGAAAATCCTTTGGTTCAAGTGTCTCATAAAGTATTCATTAACACTGAAAAGCTAGCGACAACATGAGAACAACATGCAAAAATAAATAATTCAGGTTACATGACTGTCATGCAAATAGGTCTGTTAATGCACCTCGATGGTGGAATGAACATCAGTTGAGTCCCTCTATACAGCTCAGCTTGTTTCCGCCACAGAATACAAAATAAAAAAGGTAATTGCGACTTCTTTTCTCACAATTCAGACTTTTTTTCTCACAATTGCGAGTTTACATCTCCATGATACAGTATAGTCGCAATTGCGAGTTATAAAGTCAGAATTGTGTGATATACAGTCACATTTGTGTCTTATTGTCAGAATTGTTAGGTATAAAATCGCAATTGCGAGAAATAAACTCCAATTCTAAGGAAAATAACTGACTTTTTTCCTTTAGAATTGCATGTTTATTTCTCACAATTTTGACTTTATAGCACGCAATTTGGAGATATAAAGTCAGAATTGTATGATATAAAGTCGCTATTGCGTGTTATAAATTCAGAATTGCAAGTTTATTTCTCTTTTGTGACTTTATATCATGCAATTCTGACTTTATATCTTGTAATTCTGAGAAATAAAGTCAGAACTGCGAGATGTAAACTCGCAATTATGAGATAAAAAAGTTGCAATTATCTTTTAAAATGTTTTCTTATGTGGCGGAAACAAGCTTCCATACATTAATGCACTTGACTAACTCTAACCTATTAATTTTAAACAGCAGCGAAGGTTGTGTGCCATTCAGAATTTAACAGAGTTTATTTTCTGTACAATTCCCGAATTTAAACAGGATCAAGAATTATCATTTGAATTTGAAAATGGAAGTAGAATTAAATGTTTTAATCTCATTTGCATGTTGATTTGGATGGACGCATCGGCTAATTTAGAGCAAAAAGGAACAATAAATGGACAATTTAATCAGCTATTTTTACATGAATTACTCACTAAACAACCCAAACACCCAGTTACTGTAGCTGCTGTGCCAATTAGCAATTAAACCCATTGTGGGATAATCAAATATAACACCTCTAAAATGCAGGCTAACATGGCACATGTACTGTATCTTCCCACATCAGGTCACAGTGCATTTTTAACAGTGACAGTTTCATGGCAGATTGGTGCTCAGTGATGCTGTGAAGGAAACCAAATGATATTGTCAGCCGGAAGGAAGACTGAAATATGCCTATAATATGATACTGAGGACACATGATGGTTTGAACTTAATTGTGTCAGCTGGAGCTGGAGCTGAGGAGGGATCAGTACCTATTAGGTGTTACATGAATGCATGCGTGAGATGAGGTGACTTCATGAGGTTTATGTTGTTATCAAAGCCAGCCAATCAAATTGCTGAATGTTCTCAAGGAACTAGTTGTCCAGAATCCTATTAGTGTTGCTGCTTAACTTTTTTTGTGGAAATACTTTTTTTTGTGAATACTACCATTCAAAAGTCTGGTTCTATGATATACTCCAAAAAATTTAAATCAATACTTTTATTCAGCAAGGGCACATTAAATTGATCAAAAGTGACATTTAATCCATTTATAATGTTACAAAAGATTTCTATTACAAACAAATGCTGGTATTTTGAATTTTCAATTTTAAAATAAAAATAATAATAATAATAATAATAATAAAAGATCTGCTTTGCCATCACAGGAATACATTTTCCTGTGAATTTTTTAAAACATTTTTAGACAATTTTATGATATTGCTGTTTTTACTGGATTTTTGTTCAAATAAATGTGCCCTGTGAGCATAAGAGACTTCTTTCAAAAAACATAAAAACATCTTAATTATTAAACATTTTGGACATTTAGTGCATTAAATAAATAAATAAATACATACATACATACATACATACAGTATAATTGTGACCCTGGACCAAAAAAATAACAGTCATAAGTCGCAATAGTGGCAATAGCCAACAATTAGTATGGGTCAAAATTATCGATTTTTATTTTCTGCCAAAAATCATTAGGATATTAAGTAAAAATCATGTTCCATGAAGATATTAAGTAAATTTCCTAACGTAAATATATAAAACATTTATTTTTGTGAGTGAATGCAGCACAATCACGAACATAAATGAACAACTTTAAATGCGATTTTCTCAATGTTTCCATTTTTTTTGCAACCTCAGATTCCAGATTTTCAAATAGTAGTATCTCGGCCAAATATTGTCCTATCCTAACAAACCATACATCAATGGAAAGCTTATATATTCAGTTTTCAGGTGACGTATAAATCACAAGGTTTTGTGGTCCAGGGTTACATTATATAAAATACAACATTTGTGCCTATTCAAAAGTAAAAAATAAATAAATAAATAAATAAAAATAAATCAATTATTCTTTATCAGTTGCTTCACTCATAGATGTGGTTAAAATAATAATAGTAATACTAAATTCAAAGAAATCCAAAGCACAACAGACGCCTGTGCATGTGAAATCACTTGATTCAATGATTTTGTGGCGGCAGAAAGCCTGTTGATGCGCTGTAATCAGGGAGTGTTCTCGAGAGTATGTGGAGCTGCTGCTCCTCTGAGACTCTGATAAACATGATGGTGTGATTCACAGCGGGTCTTTCATCATGATGACATACGGTCCTAGCTGACCTTTCACTGGATTGATTCTCACTCCAGTTAAAGCAGGATTTGGTGCAATGTGGCATCTCTAAAATAAGTAACTGAGACTCCATCTGTTCAGGAGCAACAGATTGAAGAAAGAGTTATGATACTGTTTTCAAAAACCATGGGAGCAGTTAAATACTTGAAAATTCATTTTTAACTGTTTATTTTGTTTTCCTCTTTTTTGGCTAATTAATGACATTCAAAATACGAGTGTAGGGAAGCGGACAGAGAGTTTGTCACCATGTTGGTGTGTCAACCAGATTGGATTATTTACAATATTATCATATTTGTAGTATTAATAATATGATCACGGTTATCGTCAATGCCGGTATACAGCGCCATTCTTGATGCCAATTAAAAAATCATGAATTGCTAGTGATATACCATACATATTGATGATTTATGAAAAAGAGTTCACTGTTTGAATTAAAGCTGATATTTTTAGCTGCCAATATCAACCAAACTAAGTTCAAATCAAAATGCTGATATTGAGAAAATGCTGATAAAAAAGTTTAGTTTCAATTGAAAAAAGCTCTAATATTTACTACTTCCAATATTAGCCAAAGGAGGTATATGCCAATAATGGACAAAATACTAATACTGACAGCTAATATACAACTAAAATATACAACATAAGCTAATTAGAAAAATGTGTCTTTACCTACACTTGTACAAAAACATTCCTATACTTACAATTTACTGCCATTTCCAGCTAAAATGACCAGTAGTGGCAGTAAAACTCCAACAACTTTCATTCATTTTCACACAAATTATGATTGCAAGGGCAGATTATCAATTAATAAAGACTTATGTATGCGTTGTTCCTTGCACAATACTACGAAATTATCTCAAAACACTTTTACCATAGTACACGATTTGTAAACTAAACTAAAGCCTGTAGTTTCACTTGCCATCACAGGTTTAAATATGATCTTCTTATAAAATCAGCCAGATATATCTAAAAACATATATTTGCAAATAAATAAATAAAGCCATTATTGACCAACACGCCACTGAAATATCAGAAGAAAAAAAGGTTTATTATTTGATTTTTACATCTTTTTAATATTACCTGCTTTGACCAAATCACATCCATGCCATCAATTTACAAAATAATAATACTGACTGATAGCAATAGACCACGCACCAATAATAACTGATATATTGTATAATCTTGCAACAATAACACAGTGTAAGTAATATTACTATCCACAAAACAGGTGATAGTCAGTCACATTCGACGTTACGTCGATACTGACGTAATGGGATCCAAGATTGGCCAACACGTCAGTATAGACATAACGTCTCAGTTCCCTCCTTCAGGGAACAAGGGTTACATCAGTAACCGAGACGGTCATCTACAGCATCAGCACAAGTACACAGTGACACATCTGTGGTGAATCCGCTTACTGTTTGAATGTACTCAAAGTGACTGCCCTCCTGCTGGGTGTTGAGCGGTTGGGTGTTGAGCAGCCAGAGGAAGGACACGTCCAGCGAGGGGTCGTGAGTGACTTTACAGCTGAGCACCACACTCTCTCCCACCGTCACCTCCACCCGGATGGGGCTCAACTCCACCCGCATGGGCTCTGAAACATCAACGTCATTCTGTCATCAGAACAAAAGAACCATACGACACTGAAGAACATCTGCAGCTATGATAGAATCTCTGAACACTAACACTAACACAGATGGATCTCTACCTGTTGATATAACATAAAACTCTCCTGATATTAGAGTAACAATTACAGAAGAATAAAATAAAGCATATTTTGTTACATTTTGGAGCTTGGAAGGGTTCAGTTTGAGCAGATGTTTTATACCATCTTTAATTTTCTCGTCAGAGCTAATTTTTCCAGAACATTCAGCATCTGGCTCATATTCACGATCTCAAACATATTCTCAAAACTATCATTTTAAATATCTTCAAAATCAATATTTTGATCGCTGACAGCTTCTTTATCATATCCACCATCAAGTGACAGTGACACTAATATTTTATTGCATTCAGTACTTGCTCCGCAGTAAATCGCTGAGCCATTTCAAGTTTTGCTGATGATACTTCCTATTCTTTTGTTTTCTGTCTGCGGTAACTATGAGTGAAACATCACTTCATCATTGTGTACCGATCTTTGTCACCTTGTGGAATAAAAGTGAATTGCACTTATTCAGTCATCAAAGATTCATTATTGTTGTGCAGAAAAAATTATAATTACACTTACAAACCTCGGGTCGTTAGTAACCCTATACAAATTTAAAAAAAATGTTTTTCTTGTTATATTGTTTATACATTTTTTTTTAAATAATTCTAAGAAGGTTGATGTCTAACTTTAAAAAAATGAATGAGGAGGAGGGTAGTGAATGACATCCCTTAAGGTATCGTTTAAGGGTTAAGAGAGCGAGAATTTAAACAGAAGACAACCATAACTGCAGCGTGTGCTTAGAATAAACAGAATGATATCGTACGCTGGTGTGGACACTAATATAGTTATCATTACAATTATCATTCTTGGTGTGAGCAGGCCCTTACACCATTTACCATGGACAATGGGACTTGTTAAAAACGCAGAATTTCGCTAATGTGATCGCACCTTATACCTTTTACATTGTCTGTTATTTTTGAGAGTGATCTACCTCAGACTCACTGAACAGCCTTATAATAGGTTATGAAATAATGATTCTGACCATAACATAAAATTGTATCTCTAGGGTTTCCTTCAACAAATACTTCCATACGCCAACAGTGATAAAATCAAGACAATCTGTCCCATGCCTCCCAGTTATTATCTGTTTTCTTGGTAAAGAACAACCTCCTCAACAATAGCTCCTAGGAGACAGTAGATGCTCTTGTGAGTAGATTCTTGAGCGAGCAAAACAAACATCTTCACGCCTGATAAGCTGAACTATTCTTCCATCCGGCTCAGTCAGACGGTCTGTTTGCTCTTGTGGTTAACCACGGGCTGAGGCTAGGCTGGGGGTTGATGAGGGTCTCTTACCTTTCACCAGAAGCACGGTCGTCAACTCTGCTGATCCAAACTGGTTTTCCGCACGGCACACGTAGCTTCCCTCATCCGAGCGGCTGGAGTTAATGATGCGGAGGGTGTTGTTCCGAAGCAGCATGATCCTGTTAAAAATGGAGAATTCATTTGCCAGAGGAAATATTTACCCACATCTTTAAGGTGAAATCAACAAATAAGCCTAAAATAAGTGTAATGGTTACACAAACTAATCAGCATTTAGCTGAAGTGAAAATATAACATTTATTTCAAAATATCTAATGAAATAAACCAAAAGTACCACTGTATTACCAATTTTTTTAGCACAATGGTATTCTCTAAAATACCTCACAGTACCATGTAAATATGGTAACAATTCAGTATACCATAGTGGAGAGTGGCCCCAAAAACAGTTGACTTAACTAAAACAAATAAATAATAATAATAATAATAAGTAAATGACCTTCACAGTTCACATAACTTTTTTTATTTTTTTATTAAGCATTACGTTTATTTACTCAATAATCTTCAAGGCAACGGGTTTGCTAAAATTTGTTAAGTAAGTGAACTGAACACTTCGCTGAATCACTATTTGAGATTTTAGTATTCTGAAGTTCTGAATGTAATTGTAAATATGTCACGAGAAACACAAACATATAAAGATTATAAACAAATAAAGTCTACAAAATGCTCAAGATTCTGGTTAATTAAAAAAGCCGACTCTTTGGCTGAACTAAAAATGAACTGATAAAACGTCCTCCTACTTACACTTTATGAGCAAGTCTTGTCCTTCATTGTTATTTTAACATCTAGATTTAAAGATGGTGCTGTCAATAGAGTCATTTAAAATGTTAATTGCCTGATATTATCTGAGGATTAGTACGTTGATGGCTATCAAAAGACATTAGCCAATTAACTGTTCAAAGCAATGAAAGGGCCATTAATTATAACAATTAGAAGATGTAAAAGTTGGTGTTGGTAAGGACAGAAAGCCCTGATGATTAATATGCTTGACCAAGTATATGGCACGTCAAACGGTCTTAATCGGAATACTGTTAATTTGAGTGGAAGTCAAGATGAGATATACTCCTAATGACATTTCATTCTTTCAGAAACCAAGAGAGAGCAAGAAGGCAAATTCAATTTAACAGAGATAACGAGAGTCTTGCTTTTATCTTATCGCTTGCTCTCATTCACTGTTCTGAGAGAAGTTTCAGAGAGCACCTCTGTGCTGCCCTCATATAATGAATTAACTACAGACAAAGAGAGAAGTCATTTCTTGTCTGGGGTCCAGGGAAACACAATGGAGAAATTTTTTTGTAAAAAAAAAAAAGACTAAAAAGTCTCCCTCTAAAGAAACTACTTGAGAACTTCAGCACATGAGCAACAGGGTCTCGGCTTTATTATAGCCCTCAGAAAGCCATCACCTGAAGAGTCACAAAGTGAATGATCTATAAAAAAAAAATCGTTATCATCTTTTTCCATCATCAAACTTTTACTTCAGGCCTTTTCATAAGAATCAACAACCTTTTTAACTCTTTCCCCGCTATACAGAATTTTCTGTCATTTATGAGACAAAGCTTCCCTACCATTTCTGTGTTTTCACTGTTATGCGGTAGGGGGCGCTACTACGCATCTTCTGAAAGAGTACTGCATCTCCTGATCAAAACACAGGCGATGAAGAAGTAGAAACAAGCAATAACATATGTAAGCAGATGCTGTAGTATACACCAGGGGTCGGCAACCTAAGGCACGCGTGCCAACACTGGCACGCGGAGGGTTAATCGCTGGCACACAAGCAAATGCGAGAGAAGTGTATGTATTTCATTCAAATAAAGTAGTCTAGTTTTATGCGGTCAAATGCACTCGGGCTCCCATGATTAGCATCGCGCAACATCAGCATCACACGTGCACACGGAACGCACATGTTAATACTGGAGTGCATTCACACCGGGAGCAGGAGCACGTGCGTGCGTGAGCGCCCAACAGGAGCGTCGCGTGAGCAGCAGTGAAGCGGGGATTTTGCCGCTGAGTCTATTTTGTCTGCGCTGCTCACGCTCAATTTAAAGCCCCTTTCACACAGAGATTCCGGAAAATACACGGATAAAGTGACCCGAGATTTGACCCGGGTTCGTTTGATTTTGGTTCATCCACTCTGCCAGTGATTTTCCTGAATCAGAGAGTGCGTTCACACACAAGCCGTACAAATCCCGTAAAGACACGTGACATCGATGTAACTTAAAATGTCTCAGCAGCGTCTTAAGTTTGCTTATGAGCTGCGATCTCTCTCTCAAGAAATCACGCTTGTGCATTTTTTTTCTCTGATTCGATCATAAACTTGCGCATTACGTACCGTTTCACAGCTCGCGAACGATCCCGCGCTTCAGCGTCATCACTACGACACGGCATTATTACGGATTTTGTTCACACAGCGCGCGTTCCGGGACTGAACACGGCAATGTAGGTCCCCAACACGGCATCAATCCCGGGTCGTGTTTGCGTTCACACAGAAGGCACTCTGGCAATTTGCCGGCAATTTCCCGGGTTCAAAGCGTTGTGTGAAAGGGGCTAAAGTAAAAGCACGCTTTTGATGGACAAAATAAATATGATTAAAAACAAAAGTGCCCAAAATGCACAGAATGTGCATGTCTAGTGTGTTTTAACAAGAACTGGATTAGGTTATGTCAGAAAAGAAAATTAAGACTCAAAAATATTTATATAAAATGTACCCATTTAAACTTGTTTTTATTATTCAGTTTGGGTAAAAGGATATGGTATTTTATAATAAAAAATATAAATATATTGAAAATAAATATTTGTGTGTGCTGTAAAGTGGTTAGAAATTTTTTAGAATCGCCTAAAAAAATCGGTATCGGCAGGTCACACTCAATAAAAAATCGGAAATCAGAATCGGCCTAGAAAATTGTAATCGGTGCATCTCTAGTAAGGAGTTATAAATACTATTAAATTGTCTATCTAAATCTAAAACAAATTTCAAGAGAAATATTTAAATTTCTGTTCTATTTCTGTGTAAGCCATTATGAAAATGTTAAATGTTTGTGTATTTATATGAGTGTGTGTGTATATATATATATATAGGCTATGTGTGTGTTGTGGCACAGTGATGAACTCAGAAACTTAAAAATGGCACTTTATGACAAAAAGGTTGCCGACCCCTGGTATACACATAAACTCGATCATCAACATTAAACAGCATATATATCAAAACTGCCAAATGTTACCAAACCCAGGATGAGCTATAGGAGTGTGCAAGCTTTGGCGGTGTTGATGGACTCGATCAGCGTGCCTCCTTCACTTGTTCCGCCATGCTGCTCAAGCATGTTGGGCTTGTTTCCATCAGAGTGTGCATGTCTCTTTTACTCAGCATACAGCGGTGTTGTGCATTTTAACCGACTGATGTGAGATAAGGATTCTTGAAATGCATTCTAAAAATCAGAATAATTCATAATAAATAATGGTAACACTTTATTATACAGTATCTTTGTTACATATGTTACATGTACTTATCATAGTAATAACAGTAAATTATGCATAATTAGAATCAACTAACCCTCAACCAAACCCCAATCCTACCCTAACTCTATAGTAAGTACATGTAGTTGCTTAATATTACTCAGTAATTAAATAAATTATATAATTACACTGTAACAATGACACCTTAAAATAAAGTGTAACCTACATAATTATTCACTGCATTTAAAGTGCCCACATTAACAATATTGTGCATGTTTGTTATCGTGATATATTGTATTACCGTATATCTGCGAATGTCTAAAATGTAAATGTCGGTGCATTGTAATTACATTAAAAGTACTTTAATTAACATCTGTTGTTACATTGTTAACTTTACCCCTAAATGTAATTCAAACCATTACCACAGAACAAACTCTAACCCCTAATCCTAACCCTAACCCTACCCTTACTCCTAAACCCAACCATACCTCAAAATCATTAGCAATAAATGTGGGAATTTTCCTGAATAACATGCAGTTACAAAGTAAATACAAAGACTTTGGGGTATTTAATTTTTACTAAATAGTAGTTATGCAACAGTCTCATTCAGTTTTAGTTTTGTTTAAGTCTGTTACCGGTTCTGCTTTGCCTGAGTTATGTTTGCTAGTTAGTTTCTTTAGTGAATGATTATGTTCACCTGTGTTCCGTTTAGTTACTTTGTTAACTGTATTTATAAAGCCCTTCGTTTCCTCAGTCCTTAATCCGGTCGTTTGCGTTTGTGTGGTAATGTTATATGAGTTTGATTCTTGTATTCTCTTGTGTGTTTTGAAGTAAAGACTTTGTTACTGAATTTCCTGCGTCATGCGATCATTGCCTTGAACGCGACAAATCAAGGCCACCTTAATTTAAAGTGTGACCACTTCCGATAGCCACTATTGTTCTCTGATTCAGAGAACAATAGTTTCCCCATCTATATTCTAGAATATTTTTTTTCTCTGCTTTGATTGGCAGATGTGTGACAATGAATATTTACAAAGCAATCATATTATTAAAATTCAATTTCTGCCTAAAACTAATAGTCTAGACAAAAGGGAGTCATCAGTCAAATTCTTTCCCTATTAATTTGTCTCATGATGTTTGGCTTTCATATTTACAGCATTAAGCACTCTGATCCAGCAGACGCTGATGAGAATTGGCAGGCAGAAACTCACAAAGGCGTGACAAAGTGTAACCTGTACATGGAAAATTCATAAGGAGACATTGGCTAAGAGACGTTCCTTCAAGTAGGAGAAATCGAGAACACGCATTCGACAAGGACGCCAGAAAGGACACAGAGTGGAGACCGGTGGGTATAAGCATGTAAATGAGCCTTTGTGACGAAGGTATAAAAATGAAACGTCCCCTTAGAGCCACCTAAAATATATTTTAGGCCACTCAATACAAAGATCTCACTCTCCTCAGGAGAAACATCTTTTAAAAATGCAGCAAGTGAGAAACATCCGTATGCTGTACAGAAACGGCTGGATAAACACAGTGGAAAATATCACGGAACATAATCACAGGCTTGTTTACAATGGACCGATTTTCCATTTCCCTGACTATGGCTTCTTTGCCGATATTAATGAAGGATTGGCCGCGGGGTTTTGAGAGTGGCTGCCCATACTTTCGAACTAATGGGATTAATACTTTTCATTTGGAATACAAAACCCTTGAACATTAGCGGAAATCCATGTTAATTACAAACCTTCATTAACTCCACACAGCTGTCAATGTCAGATAAACGCAGGGCAGCTTCGATCCCACCCCTGCTCCTCTCACGATTGAGCTTCTCTTCATCTAGAGACGTCTTCCTTGGATACAGCTAATGTCAGAAAATCCTTTTGCTAAAGTCACCCGTGTCCAGTCAAATTCATTTCGCTCATTTCAACGACCATCTGACTGAAAATCCATTTTAACTACTGTTATAGTTGAAGTGGGAAAAGAATGTCTTCTTTATTATTCAACAATGCAGTGTGCTGGCAGAGTAATCCAAACAAGTAATACGATTCTCTCTTGAATCTTCTACGGTAAACTGTATCACCCACCATTTCATTACATATCTTTTCATAACCTTGGTAGTGCTGATCTGATTATTTTAAATCTTACTTGTGGAGCTTCCCAAGCCAGAATCACTACTGTTTATTCTTTAAGGACTTGAAGAGACTATACACTTTAGCACATAACTTATCGCACACAGTTTGTGCTGTAGACATTAATGATATCTCAAACCGTGCAGCTTGTTGAGGTATGTTATTTCTTTTATAAGCAACATGACTTATATCAGTCTAGACGGATGAAAACAAGGGAGAAAATTGGAAGCAACTGAACTGAGCTGAACGATGACATCACGTTTTTTTTTTGTTTCAGAGCGGCCACATGTATGAATGAACTAAATGAATAACTTTTTTACAACAAAAATGAAACAGCACTGAACTTCCTTAAGCTGGACTATTTTCTTCTGGAAACAAACTTTGTTGCATTATTTTCCAGTTATCTCTGTAAAGATACAAAGAAACAGTCTTTATTGAAAAAAAAGCGCTATATAAATAAAGGTGACTTGAAAAAACGTAACTAATATTAAAAATGTTCATTACTCCATTAAGGTTCTATATAACATTCCTGGTTCTGTTATTTTTACAAGCCAAATAACCTTAATCTGGTACTAATTAGAAGTATTTTTAAGTTATAAGTTATTATAAAGCTGTTTAAGTTATAATTTTATGTCATGTATTGTAACCATCAAGTAAAAAGTTGCTTGATGTTTTTTACAGTTTGAATACATATGATAAATACATAGTGTACATATCATTATTATAAAAAAAAAAGTTTAAGATAAAAAGCACTTTATAAATGTCATGATTAATTCATAAATATCAGTTCTTTTATATATATATATATATATTTTTTTTTTATTATTTTTTTGACATTTTACAAGCTTAACTAATAATGTCATGCCACAAATACTGCTTCACTGCTTATGTTTTTCTAAAACATAATTATGCCAAACTGCATAATAAGGTTATCTTTTTATGAGTTCCATCCTCTTGTTTTCCCATCATTTAGTTTCAGGCAGACTTTTTTCACTTCATATCAAAATAAATGTTTATTATACAAGAGGTGTATTCAACTTCTTGTATTTATGAATTGGATTTTTTATGTATTTATGCATAAATGAATAGATTTAAACAAAAACAATGGAATAATTAGTCTCTCTTTCTGTAAAATGGCTTTCATAGAAAACATTGCATCCCCAAAAAAAGCAAAAAAGAAAGAACTATATCTGCCCTTGCTATGTCACAAAAAAAAGAAAATACAATAAATTGCTCGACTCTGACAGATTTGCCACAAGATATATCAGATCTCGCAAGCTCAAAGTCCATTCATCACCTTGTTACGTGAAGAACGGAGCATTCTTGGGCTGTTCACTTCTCCCATCTATCAGTAGTCACTGTGTATAAACAAACATCTATCACACAGCAGACAACATCATTTCAAATGTGATGCGCACCACTTTATGAACGATTCCAAACACACAGCGTCTGACAAACCACACAGCTGACCTGAAGAACACTTTGTTCTGACTCTACATCTTTTACTGCGTCATGTGGCTGCTGAAAGGGCTAACGGCATCTGAATGCTGGTTACACCATTACTTGTGAATTATTGATTTGAGAGAATGGAACTATGGCTTGATAAGCAGCAGGAAGTGAGGAAGGGTGTCAAGGTGAGAGCTGGCTTTGTGCTGCGTGTGGACATTTTTAGCGTCGCTCTGAGGTCTGAGCCGAGGACCGTACGCACGTGCGGTTGTGCGTTATGACCGGTCTGGGGCTGTTGGGCTGGCGAAGCCATTTTGCAGGACAATTTGAAAAGAGCGCAAATCCCAGTGGCTATTTCTCAGAATAAATTGCCTGCTTTGCAACAGCACCACTGTCAGCAGAAAAGCCCCGTAAATAATTTTGCAACGTCCACTTGCTCACCGAGCAAGGCCTGTGATAAATATGTGGTGAATTGGGGACTCGAGGTCTCGAATACCTGTTAGTAGAGGTGTGTTAAAAATGTAGTTGTATGCGTGTAGGGCATCATTTGTATTACTATGTAAGGTTGTATGTTACTGTTTCTCGTCAAATGCTTTGCAACTAGGTCTCTGTGACCTTGTTTTAACCCTAAAAGGAATTAATTGCTTAATGAAAGACAAAACAATGGATTAACCTGCAAAACCTGATGTATGAAATAGTCTTTATTTATTTGAAATTGAACAGTTTATTGAACCTTTAGACAAAAAGTTTTTGTTGAGTACCATATTTGAAACGGGCTTACTATGGCTCATATAGTGTGATTTAAGATTATATGGAGTTAGAGTATATGGAGGAAAAAAACACAACTCAATTTTATCCAGAGGCCCAAACTGAGCCCCCCCCAAAATAAAATAAAAATAAAAATAAAATAAGGGGTAGTTGCTGATATTTATATGGCCACAAAAAACTCCTATAAGCTTCATTTTAGTAAATGTTCATCTTGAAATTTTACTAAATAAAATACATTATAAGCATATCAATCAGACAAAAAAAGCACAGTTTTGATCATGTTGATCATTTCGTGGCCTTATAAACGTATGTATCAAATATTATACTGGCTTCATAGGGTTAAGATCATTTGTGAATGTGCATCTTATTATGAAAATCAGAGTGATCATGTAGAGGTTACGAATTAGCACAAAATTATGCAATGCAAATGTCAGCAGTGACTTTGAACATGCATATCCTTTAGAAAGAGAACCTGGGGAAACTATAATAGGAATATGTTAAAACACTGAAATCTCTTCAGAGACACATGCTTCATAACTGTTTTGGGTTTCATTACAGTCTTGGCAGGAGTAAATTAGCACAAGTTCGGTGCCGGAGGCACATGGCATTCAAAGCAAGCAAGGTGTGAATTCACAGGATGACAACACTCTAAAGTATGTTAAGAGATAGACTATCAAATTTAAACATCTAAGACTGGTGGGTCACAGGTCTGTCCTGATAGGGTCATGGACTTAAGAGTAATAAGACACAAATTCAAAATAATAAAATTCAACTAACCATATAATGCATAGCTGAATGAAGAGTTTGTAGAGTGTCATCATTTACATCATGTTTCAACCATTTTTGTCCATACAATGAATGTCAATGGGTCTAAAACAACTTGTATAGCTAAAAAAGGGAGATTTTCCTCAAAATATTTTCTTTTGTGTTTAGTCATACAGGTTTGGAATGGCATGAGGGTGAGTAAATGATGACAAAATGTTCATTTTTGGGTGAAGTATCCCTTTTAACATAGCAAAATAAATTTAGGATTTGTAAATATTTCTAAAGGTTTATCAACCTTTAAAAGGGAGGAGGACACATTTAACATGCAGTGTTTGTTATTCTTCTGCTGCATGTCCAAAGTTTCCTATTCAGCTCATTTCATAAACCATCACAACACAACCAGAGACACCATGAAAATTATATTCATATTATTAATTCTTTCAAATGAATAGGCTCTTGCGTCTAGACGTGACTATGGCAGAGAATCTCTGTTATTAAACATCAGCCCTTTCACAGACTTGTAGCCGACAGCGCTCGACGGGGGCTGATAATTTCAGATCTGTCACTCATGATGAGTGACACGTCTCCTCCATCAAGAGCTTGTACACATAGGCTTGCACTCATTTTCCTCATGCTGATTTAAGATTATGCATAAATGAACCACTACAGCGGATGAGATATCAGCCAACAGGGTGGGTCTACAATATAATGGCTAAAACAAGCTATATTTTCATTCTAATGAGGTTACATGTACAAGACCTTAACAGACGAATAAAGCAGTATGTCATAAATGAACTGACTCCGAGTGGTTACATTTAACCCTGCAGTCTGTTTAATGTGTGTTTTAAAATATCTCCCTTTCACGTCCACAGCATCTTAGATTATAAAAATGGACAACACACTTGAATCTCTTTAATGAGATAAGTGACAATTAAATTAAATTAAATACAGCAAACAATTAAATACACAGAATATAATATGGTAAATATTGAATTGACGAGTTGTCAATACAATTCCAGTTGTTTCTGCGAATTGAAGCGATCCATTTGCTTTTATATTCTGTAGTTTTCGGAAGAATGTTAAAAGATAGTTTAGATTTGGTGTTGAATCTATTTGTACAGTCAATCTCAAAGATCTTTCCAATTTTAGATGTGTTCTTGTGTGACTAAACACCAATGCTGCCACTCAGTCTTTTTGCCACTCAGTGACTTCCGCCTACTGTGACGTCACTTGCATACCCTCTATAGTAAGTTCAGAATTACATTTTTTATTTTTAAATAGATTTTTTTTTTTTTAAAGAATGTAAATGTCTTTATTGATACTATTGATTCATGTAATGCATCCTTGATAAATATCAGTATTCATTTCTTTAAAATAAATAAATAAGACTGATCCCAAACTTTTGATATACACGACTAATAATAAGAAATCAACACGACATCAATCACAATGCAACCTTGCATAGCAAACTAGCCTAATAGCTCTGAGAGTGCAAACAAACCTGTCATCAAATCGCACCTCAGCAGAGCTGAACCCAGCGTGAGACCGGTAATCATTGGACAAGAACATTGATTAAAGCCCCTGTGCACACAGATTCATGTAAATGTATGCGTGTTTATGGGCATATTTAATTGGAATCAATTATAAACACAGACCCTTAGGAGTGGACTGCCACTGCTTCATCCCAGATCCTGATAATTATCTCACTTTCATGCAAAACATGAACAGTCACAGAAATGCGCTTCAGCTGGGAATCAGACTCACCTTCGGCTGGGCTGGACTCTCCTATCGTTCTTCCTCCAAGAGATTCTGGGTTTGGGTGAGGCACGTGGCCGGCACTCCAGGGACACGTCTTTCCCAACGGTCGCGATGAGCCGGACAGGGTTTGTGCTGAACACGGGAGCTGATGCTGTTTAAAAACAAACACATGTCCACTTTAAAGGATTGCCATCAACTCTTATGACTTTCTTTCTTCCATCTAACACAAAAAGATACATTTTTATGAAGGTAAAGGTTATTATTTTCTATACAACACGAGGTGTATTGACCAGTTTTAGGAGGCGTTTATACGACACAGTTTTCATCTAAGATCAGAAAACTTTTTATGCTTTTTGGCCATTCAATTACACGACAATGGCGTTTTGGGGGCTTGAAAATGCAAACTTTGAAAAAACAGGTTTCAAAGTGCAAGTTTTTGAAAACGATACTGTTATTGTCGTGAATTTGTGAAAATGGTGACCGCATACCATAGACAGTAAAAGAAATGGACACAGCGACCCCATTGGATTCAGCGGAGAAAAGTGAAGTCAATTAGAAGCACTCTCTTCCTGATGGCTGAGCGTACTGCGCAGACTCAAACTGAGCTTGACGACGTAGATGTGACGTGAGCAACCCGTCTGTCTTCTAGTAGCTGTGCCAGGAGAAATCTGAATCATTCCCTTCCGAAACTTGCAGAGACGGAGAGTGTGAGTAGGAGGTGTCCATGAGCTAGGAGCAGGAGAAACTTTTGCTAAGTATTCTGATGAATTATTTTGTCATTTTGCCTCCATGTCCCCCCGATTGCCCGCGAGCTTCTCCTCCTGTCCATACGGTAATTTCTCTACTGTGCGACAGAGAGTTGCGTGGTTATGACGCAATCGTTAGCCTATTTTTACAAAAACTGCTTCTACGGGGCCATTACGTAAGATACAAGGTAATGGAGCCTTTTATACATTTTCGTGTTTCTTTAGAAATAAATGGAGTCTTCAAACGCCTCAGATGTAAAGTTATTCGCTGTAAAAAGTGACGCCAAAGAGTCAATGGAATGCTAACAGCAGGTGATGATCTGCTAATCAATGGCGGCGCCCGGGGAAGCTTAATTTTTTTCCGAATGACTGCCCCCCTGCCGCATACACATGCCTATTACGTGTTTAGTCTATAGCCACGTAGTTTCTTTACAAAGTGACATCGCCACCTACTGGCTATTTTTTGTCATTTCCATGGATCCGAGTGAAAGGGGATCGTTTCAACAACAGTGACATATGTACATGAAAAACGCTTATGTTTTTAGTGCATTGTTGTTGTGTAAACATAAACTTATTTTGCTATTCAGTTATCATTAATTTTCATTATATATATAAAACAAAATCTGTTATGTTCCACAGAGGAAGAAATTCATAATGCTTTCAAAGAAAGATGATGTTGCCTTTAATTACTTTAAGAAACCAAATAAAGCTTATAAACTACAATCTAATTTGTTCACATACTTGCTCAACAATGTAATTATGCTGGCACTGTTGAATTGCTAACTAATGACATGAGCATACTTTTGTAAATATTCATATGTAACATCATTTATCTTTTCTCTTTGTACAATTGGTGGAAGTACTATGCCAACGATAGCAGTAAGAGATGAATAAATGAGTCCTTTTTTAATAAAATAAAATGTCTGTTTTAAGAGACTTTTGAGACTCTAAAGGGAGATACATGTTTCTGGAATGATTATAATGGCATTGCTGTCATTGTGTATGATGGGTTTATAATTAGTAGCTTTATAATAATGCGTGTCGTCTACCAGAAGTAAAACATTTCCAGGCTAAACGATAAAAAATAATTCAGCCCTCGACAAGCGCATTTGAAGATAATTACTGTTAAATGTTTAATCTGTCTGCGGGGAGTTTCTCGCCAAGCTGACACAAACGAGTAGAATTAGTAGATTAGTAGATAAAAAGTGCACTTTTTCTTTTTTTTAGATAAGACAAAACAAGTAAAAGTTTAAACACTTTAAAATAAAAAATAAAAATACTCTCAAACTTCTTTTTAACCTATGGACACTCATAATTTGTGTAAATAATAATAATAATAACGGGCTGAGGTGATGTTTGAAATGGAGTGATGTGCACATGTATGACTAAGAAACTTCATTGTTTTGTCAGGAAGTAAAAAGGAAACAGAAATGTCCATTGTCCATTTTATTCAGACCAAAACAACATATGCTTGTGCTCATGTGTTTACATACAGTACACCTTGCACTAAGCTATTTCACATAACAGATGTTGACATATAGTCCACAAGACAAAAATATTAACTGAATTTACAGAAAATAATAATACCGTTGTTACCTGGATGATCTTTATGATAGTTGTTCATGAGTCCCTTGTTTGTCCTTAGTTAAACTTCTCCACTGTTCGTTTTTCCAGCATCTTCTACATATTTGAACTCCTTCCATATTTGACAACTGAGAAACTCATGTACAACTATTACAAAAGGTAAAACATTCACTGATGCTAAAGGCATTTTTTCATTTAGTACTGCCTTTCAGAAGCTATATAAGTTATTTACATGCTTTCCAGAAAATTATTTATTTATTTAATGACATTTCTGACATGACTTTTCTTGTTTGCGGGGGCACAACCAAGTCTGTGGAGGGGAACAAATAATTTCCTGCTAATTAAGCTGTTTCAGTCTGAAATATGTCACTTTACGTTACATGATGTCTTTGTAGAGTCCTGCAGTGATTATGTATTTTCGTAGACCAACCTGGAAGTTAACATCAACTGGATCTCTCGATAAAAAACAATTACGATTTTCCCATGGGCTTTTGGATTCTTGCAGAAAATAAGCTTGTGACCAACAAAAGTTTATGATTTGTTCCTCATGATAGTCTTCACTATACATTTTGATGACTAAACACGATCAGCAGATGTAAAAAGCTAACACCACCACAGTTGCATGTCTTTAACATCAGCAACATTAAGCTCTTTCAGTCTTTATTTAAAAAATACAATTATTCACACAAGTTAGAGTTTGCAACAGTGCGATTTTTAAACACACTGAGGCTGTAAAGGCGGGATATTGAGTAGATGAGTTTAATCGTTCGGTGTGATGACATTTCAAAGAGGCCATATTATGCCCTTTTACAAAGCTTTGATTTTGTTTTCGGGCTCTATAAGAATAGGTTTTTAAAAAAGAAAGATTTTTTTTTTTTAAAAACACATTATTTTTCACATATTGTGAGTGTCTGTAACACTCTGTTTATTTCCAGTCTCTATGAAGCCCCTCCTTCTGTGCTCTGATTGGTCAGCTGGACCATTGTGCTGTGATTGGTCAACCGCTTCAATCATGTTTCTGGAAATGTCACAGCCCTTACCATAACCGCGAGTTTCAGCTTCTGAACTGTGTAAACACCCGCACATCAGTTTTGGCTCATAAATTCAAGCCCGAGTCAGATGTAGAATGTAGAAATGTAAAAGAACAAGCAGATCGACCAGAACCACCTTTGCAAGCACGACTTGCACAATGTTTAATTTTTTCAATTCTCTTATACATTTCAGGTGTGATGTGTGTGCAGTGCACAGAAAAACTTTGGGGTTAAACTGTTCAGGAACTGTGTTAAAAATAGGAGTAGTTCACCCAAAAATGAAAATGATCCAAGGATTTACACACTTTCAAGCCATCCTAGGTGTATATGACTTTCTCCTTTCAGACGAACTCAATCGGAGTTATATTTAAAATGTCCTTGCTCTTCCAAGCTTTATAATGGCAGTGAATGGCACTCCTGAAGTCCATCAAAGTGCATCCATCCATCATAAAATATATCCACATGGCTCCAGGGGGTTAATAAAGGCCTTCTGAAGCGAAGCATTTGTTTTTTCTTGTAAGAAAAATATCCATATTTAAATCTTTATAAACTCAAATAACTAGCTTCCGGCAGAGTGCCTACGCAAATCGACTTATGCCAAAAGAGAAACTTCTGACATGACGCATTGACGAACGTGGAAGCGCAGAGGATAGAGCACGAGAGGCGTCTAAGCGTACGATACTCCTACATCCTACATTGCGTCAGAAGTTACTCTTTTGGTGCAAGACGACTTGTGTAGGCCTTTTGCCGGAAGCTAGTTATTTTAGTTTAAAGTTTAAATGTGGATATTTTTCTAACAAAAACCTATTGCTTCGCTTCAGAAGATCTTTATTAACCCCCTGGAGTCATATGGTTACTTTTATGATGGATGGATGTACTTTTTTGGACTTCAGGAGCACCATTAACTACCATTAGAGAGCAAGGATATATATTTTCTCATATAAAACTCTGATTGTGTTTGGCTCAAAGAAGAATTTCATATACACCTAGGATGGCTTGTGGGTGAGTAAATCATGGGATAATTTTCGTTTTTGTGTGAACTATCCCTTTAACCACTGTTTCCTAAGTTCGTCTGACTTAGGAAGGCCGAAAAAAAAGAGTTTGGGGTTTAAATTCAGTGTGGAAAAATCTGCGTTCTTAGACATGATGACAACACACTACTAACGTAACTCAACCAGGCCTCAATCTTTTTTTTTTTTTCTTTTTTTTTTTGTATGCCTTGGGTGGGAATTATTTAAATGAGGAATATAGTGACGTGTACACTCCCTTAAGACAACTCAAGACTATAATCAAGGTGTTTCTGGGAGTTCAGGCTTACCGACATAACTTCCTTTGGAGTGGACTTTGTGCTTTGTATCTTTGCAAAAAATGTTCATGCTCAAACAGCAACATTACACACAAAAGAAAGTTAAAAATGTAAAAGAGCCTAATAGGTCGTCTTTAATGTCCCCAACATCCTCTGTAGTTCCATTTAGCCACTTGTTAACAACCACATTTTTCAAGACAACTAAAAGCTTTTTAAAAAAACACAAGGGGGTTTTACTGATGTATTTTATGAAAATATATCGTGCTTGTGTTAAAACAGACCTTATTTAAGGCATTTAACTAAAAACCCATAAAAAAAACCCATTGACTTCAGGATAATGGAGCCGAAAGTGGTACAATGCTAACTAATTTCTGGGTTTTGTCCAACAAAAACACTTCATATCTGCAGCACTATATTCCATGCCCAATCTTAGAGACGTTCATTCCTGTATACTGATGTTCATGTTATGAAGAGACTGCATTAGAGGCCTGAGCTTTTCAAGGACATGTACTCCAGTAGCTGGGGAGGACATTGTGTGATGGTATAGTGAGCAGAGCTAAACACATATGGGCTAAAAGTGATGATGTCTGCAGTGCTGCTGGAGCCTTCTGGGGCCTGTAGCTACATGCTGACAGGCCTCGTCAGGAGTGTTTAGTCAAAGGTTGCACCATGTTTTTTACGGGTGACATTAGAAAATATGACATTTTTAATCTCTGGAATTGCCAAAGGGCCCCACAATCCACCACCTAACATGCTGAGAGAGTCAGGACCAATGAACGACTTTTTTAAGCTTGGAGTGGGGGAATTAAGCTTGGAGTGGGGGACGTACATGTCTTTGTGGAAACAAATATGTGTGTGCTTACTTTGTGTGTGACATACAACATTTAAGGGAGTATTAGTACACCAATTATACACTCGGTGCAATGCGGCACCAGGCACGACACAAGTGTTTTTTGCTAGTTTCAGCCTGACACAGTTATCATTTTCACGTCCTGCGCCACGTTGTTTAAATAGCAAATGCATTTGCGCCCATTTGTGCGCCCATGGTCTGAAAACGAGCATTGTTGGCGAGTTGCTATTTTGAGGCAACTGAAATAGACTGCGTCATTGACCAACAAAAACCTGGTCTAAAGTCAATGGCGCAGTCTATTTCAGTTGCTTCAAAATAGCAATGCGCCAACAACAATAATAATAATAATAATAATAATAATAATAATTTGTTACATTTATATATTTCTGGGTCCTCAAAGCGCTTCACATATGGAAGGGGGAATCTCCTCAACCACCACCAATGTGCAGCATCCACTTGGATGATGTGACGGCAGCCATATTGCGCCAGAACGCCCACCACACACCAGCTTGCTGGTGAACAATTCTCCTGAACACACCTCGTTTTCAGACCAGCACGCCCATGGGCACAAATGCATTTGCTATTTAAACAACATGGCGCAGGGCGTGAAAATGATAACTGCGTCAGGCTGAAACTAGCAAAAAAACACTTGTGTCGCGCCTGGCGCCGCATTGCACCGAGTGTATGATAGGGCCCTTAGACTGCCTTAAATGTAATGCATTAGCAATCGCAGTATTATTTTTTTTTATGTTATTTAAAGCACGCATTAGTAATATGCGCCTATAGTCGAGTGCACAAGGCACGTACACTTATTACACACACAGGGACGCCCAGCAGCACACAAACATGCCAAATATTAAAAATAAAAGGATTACAATGTAAAAGATTATTATTTTGTACATAAAGATATAGTGGAATCCGGCTTGTCCTGTAGATGGTCTGCTCGTGCGCTTTAACCTCGCGCACAAGCTGATCTGTTTCCTCGCTAGAGAAGCGTTCAGTCTTTCCGCTTGCAAATTCCGCCATGCAAATAGTGAATCTGCCATGGTGTGAGCGCAACTGGCTTTTAAATGGAATGGGAGATGAGACTCTGATTGGTTTATTGCACATTACGCCCACAACACCCCATTACTCATTAAGAGAATAGGGACAACCCTTTAAGACCATGCACCAGGCGCGCCGACCATTTTTCCCGCCGTTAAACAAGCAAAAGTGGATTCGGACACGCCCTAAGTGAACTTGCACCGTGCGCTTTAGACCATGCTCTTAGATCGTTAAAATAGGGCCCTTAGTGTACGATTTTTAAGTAGGAGTTTTGACATGCGTCTCTCATTGTGAATACTAAGAGGTCTTTTGTACTCAACGACCCACTGCCGGTTCACTCTGGGCCCACTCCACTGACCTCGAGGGTACGAGCAGCATGGCAATGGCACACATGCGCATATGCCGGCACCCGAGGCAGCTCATCTCAGAATGAAGGCTGCTGTTAGCCATGTAATATGTCACTGCAATATGTGCTCACATTTATAACAGAGAATAGACTAAGTCATGGACGACAGCTCTCCCCATAGGCGCTGAGTAACTGGAGGATTTGTCACAAATACATCCAAAAAAAGCATTCCTTCTGACTGTCACTTCAGAGAGCTAAACAAGCACATTGCAGCTGGAGGGAAATGGACCAGTGAGGGGGAATATTCAGGGAGTCACAGTCTCTCTGAAAACTGCATGTTATGAGTCTAGCATTTAATATTGTTCATTCTTTTCTTTTACCAGTTGTGCAATGATACCAGAAATGTCTGTGACAAATATATATATTTCACCCATGTTTTTGTCTGTATGTTTAACATTTGAATCGAAATATAGTGTGTGCTTATATACACATTTCTCCTACATTCATCGGGATTCAACAATGAATTGAGCATTAATGCTGTAAAAAAGAAAAAGAAAAAAAGAGTCATTTGTTTGTGTTCGACTTGAATTAGAATGATGAGAGACAAACAAAAGTGCATAATGAGGAACATAAATGAAAATGACCCCCAGGAACGTGACGAAAAGACGACCACACACATCTTGGAGTGTGTGGGACAATCAAAGCTGACAGGGAGAAAATGAGGATGTCTCCAGTAAACACGCAATCCCAGTTTGCATCTCTCCTTTGTTTCGTCCCGGGTATCCAGACACCGAGAGCGCTGGCATTTTCATAAATGACTCTAACATTTCTTGTTCTGATTACACCGAGACTGACAAACAAGCTAAAACCGATCCAACATAACTTTTTTTTCCTCTTCAACCCCATTCTTTTTCTCTCTTTTCATCTTGCCTGTCTTCTTCTGCCAGACTGCAAGGCTGTTTGTGACAGCTTTGTCTGTGTAGTCTTCAGTTTAGCCGATCCATGAGGACACCTAACTCAATATCACCGGTTTCTTTCTTCCTCAAATGTGCTGCTAGCAGACTTTTCAATCCCTGAAACAGACTTTTTCAGTTCAAAGAAAAGAGCAATTGATTGCTTCCTGGCCTTGTTTTGTCTTCGATATCATTCTGCAATGACTTCAGGATTATTCATTGTGTGTGATTGAAAGCAGCCTGTCAAAAGCTGGCCTGCTCAACGCTCACAGAGAGAAAGAGAGAGACAAGCTTTACCTGTGGGGTTAAATGGCCTTTTCAACATTGTTCACCCAGACTAAATTCTCTTCAATATATCCATTACTTTTCCTGCATCTACTTTTATCTGCCTTCACCGTGTGCGTGCCACTTTTCATAATTAGGAGACAAGTAATAAAATGGTACAATGGTACTAGCCTTAATATCTTGAAGGTGTCTTGAAGGTTCTGTTTCTTGTGTTTCCTTCCTGTGTAGTTCTTGATTAACCCTTGGTAGTTGCCATGTATATATAGCCCTGAGTTTCAGTTGTCCCTTGTCAGTTCACGTCTTTGTTTAATGTGTGGATTAGTGTTTACACTCCGGTGATTCTCCTGAGTGTTGTTTTATTAAAGACTATTTATACAGATTGCCTTCTTCACACGTGTTGCTTACCACTACTATATGTGACAGAAGGAATAATCAAAAGGGATGCAAATGCATCAGGGGTGAAAAAAAGATTGGAACCCCAAGGGGGTTTGAGAGTATATATATGTAACCAAGGCCTTGTTGGTGGGAAAACAGTAATAATAATACTAAACAATCATATCCTTTCCCATTTTTCATTCAGTTAAATCCCTTATAGATAAAAACAAGCCTGCTCTACTGCATGTTATTTCCCATTGAATATTCTAGTTGTGTCCCAAAATACACTAAATATGCACTTATACTATGCACTCGACCGTCTAGTGTTTGAATTTGATATGGTTATTTGTCATCGGACATGGGAGTCTAATACTGTGGAAGCTTACAGAATAAAAAATTAATAAAAAAATTACAGACTTTTTATCTCACAATTCTGACTTACTTTTCCCACAATTGCGAGTTTACATCTCGCAATTCTGACTTTTTATCTCAGATTTTCCTGATATAAAGTCGCAGTTGCGTATAATATAAAGTCAGAATTGTGAGATTTAAACCCGCAATTCTAAGGAAAAAAGTCAATATTTGTTCCCTTAGAATTGGACTTTATGACTCATAATTGCAAGTTTATATTTCACAATTCTGAGAAAATATGTCAGAATTTTGAGTTTATATCTCGCAATTCTGACTTCATAACATGCAATTCTGACTTTATATCTTGCAATTGTGAGAAATAAAGTCAGAATGGCAAGATGTAAACTCGCAATTGTGAGATAAAAAGTCGCAATTATCTTTTCAATTGTTTTATTCTGTGGCAGAAACAAGCTTCCATAGGCTATAATACCCCTCCCCATTCGCTGCGTAATTAATGTGTAAGGGAAGCCGCGAGAGCATGATATATACAACATTCCACATGTTTTGTCAGTTAATTAAGTGCATTGTGTATTTTTTTTCTTTTGGAATTTTCAGCGTAAATACCACTCACACTAAAAATGGCATAGAATAGTGCATAAGTACACAACTCAGTTTTAAGCTGAAATAGTGAGATGCTAGAAACATTTATAAACATTTACCCAGTATTTTGAGCTCTGCGCTGGAGTAGATGCCTCCATACTTGTTCTCGGCGATGCACTGGTACATTCCTGAATCAGCCTGCTGTAGTCTGTGAATGATAAGCTCCCCATTCACCATTTCCACTCTGCTCTGTGGGGAGACGAGAATCGCTTTAGAACCATGTGTTCACCTGCCGGGCTGCTCCTCAAAGCACACTTAATGTCAATTACACATCTGCCAAAGTGACTCCAGCATGAGACCTTTATAAGTCACTAGTGATTTGTCATTATAGTACCACTTATTGATATAATGCATTAAACAACAGTTAGTTCTGGTTCTCAAATCTGATCGAGCAGCATTGCAAGAGTACTGTTATAACAGTCCAAAAGCTCTGCGATATTTCACAGTTTGTATTACTTGTCTGTGTTCACAACATTCTAGATCGGAGTATGTGAGCGGTGCAGAGTGGATACAGAGCTAAGTTGTGTGATTTTGAGCGAGGGCCACATTGATGGTCAAAAGTTTGAAATAATTAAGAATTTTTTTAAAAGAAATTTCTACTGCTCACCAATTTATTTGATAAAAATAAAAAAAATAAAAAAATAAATGTCATTTATTCCTGTGATGGCAAAGCTGAATTTTTAGCAGCCGTAACTTCAGTCTTCAGTGTCACACGATATTTCAGAAATCATTCTAATGTACAGATTTAGTGCTCAGTTATTATCAGCTATTATTTGTGCTAAATTATTAATAATGGTTCTTATTATTAATGTTGAAAATAGTTTTATTGTGGTAACTGATACATATTTTTTCAGGATTCTTTGATGAATAGAAATGTCAAAAGAACAGCATTTATTTTAAATATATATATTTTTTATAACATTGTGAATGTCTTTACTGTCACTTCTTGTTGTTAATGCATTTTTGTTGAATAAAAAATATAACAATTAAAAAAATTACTTACCTCAAACTTTTGAATAGTAGTCTATCATGGTTTCCTCAAAAATATTAATCAGCACAACTGTTTTCAACATTGATAATAATCAGAAATGTTTCTTGAGCACCAAATCAGCATATTATAATGATTTCAACAAATAAATGCAGCGTTGCTGAGCAGAAGAGACTTCTTTCTAAAACATTAAAAACTCTTTTTCAAAACTTTTGTAAAGCAAGAGTGTATGTAAATATGTTCAGTGGTACCACATGCTAACAATGTGTTGGCCAAGCATTTGTGAGTGCTTGTGTAGGTATGTTTCTAGCCTTGAGCAAAAGTTTCCATTTGAGAAACAATTGACAAATTAAACAGTTCTCAGAGATTTCTCTTCCCTATGAGCTCTCTCTCTCTCTATCTCTCTCTCTCTCTGTGTGTGTATATACCTGCGTGCTGAGTGGTTCTCCGTTGCGCAGCCAGCGATACGTGGGCCTGGGCTTTCCTGTGGCTCGACACTCCCAGTGGAGCTGCTCTCCGCTGTCCAGTTGAGTGTCATTTATCATGCTGATCCACTGCGGCTGAGCTGTGCCAGGAACATGGAGAAGACGAGGAACATTTGCAAGATCAGGGCTTAACAATAAGCATTTTTTTCCCCTTCAGATTTGTACTTGCCATGTTGAAATTTTCAACACTGATGTTTAACCAAAAAACAAAACAAAACAAATAATCAATATTAACTTGCTTTTCCTGGCATGGACAGTTATAGACAGTCGCCTAAGTTGGCTACATTATGTTGATCCTGGAACAACATTCCTGTCCGAAAATTTTGTTCTATATAAATGATAGGTGGTGGTAGGTGAATAACACTGATGTAGAAGCATCTAATCCTGGATGTAAGGCTAAACTTGACATAAACTGTTAACTTGTCCTTTAAATCTGATTGGTTGATTTGAATGTTGTTCCAGGATCAACAAAGGTGTTGATCCAGGAACATGTTATGTGTGATATCAAGGTCACCATTCAACACAATGTGCATTTTACCGTTTTACGACACCATTGTACCGTTTTCATGGCATCGTACCCATTTTCTGTTCCACCCGCCCTTCTCATTGAAGCTTTTCTTTTTTCTGAGCTTTTCTCTGTACTTTAGAACTAAAGAACTCTGCATAAAAAAAAACATCTCTTTACCTGCTAGAAACCAATACAGATACCTAAATCACAACATACAATTTCTCCCAGACTGCTAAAATGCAATGATTGATAATACAGTTGTGAATTGACTTTTATGTTTAATAAAAAAGAAAAGAAACAGTCCTGACATCAAACTGTTGCTCCAACTGTTCCTACACTATAAAACTTTGTTAACATAAAGCCCAGCTGCAGTTTGTAGATAGCCTGGGTCGCATTGTCCTTTTGAAAATGAATATGTATGAAAGGAACAGTGGGGAGTGTTTTCATTAGGAATGATGAGCAGCAAAGTTCTGAGAGCAGTGGACCTTTAGTACCCAGCATGCACAGGAAAGGCTTTACATTTCATCTGAGCAAAAATAAACTACCAGTCAAAAGTTTGACCACACTTTACTCATTCCTTAACCTGAGTATTTTCAGTGATTTAGATTAATAATAGTCATTAAAACTATGAACCCACACACATGGAAGTATATTCATTATTTATTGAACAAATCCCTAATTCTAAGTGATTATTTTTAGAGCAAAATGTAACAATATTTTGGGTTATACTATTAACATGAATGATACTGTACCTCAAATCAAGTTGCTTTTTAAAGAGATATGCATTATTACTTTTGAAAGCAATCAGACTTAAAGGTAGGGTAGGCAATTTCGGAGTGGCTAGCAATAGCTTTGAAAGCATTAGATCCCACCCTCCCTTCAGAGCGCTTTCCAAAGTCACACCTCCTTCAAAGCACATGAACGCACAGGTCGTACATAGCCGGAGTAGATTCAGCAAAGTGTGAAGAGAACAGCTCTGGGTAGAACGTCAAGGGTTGCTATCTTGTAATTACGGTTACAACATGGCGTGAAAGCAGCAAAAGCAAAAAAAAATTGGTTCAAGAGGAAATGTAAAAGGTGGTTGCTGCTTGTTTGCAGTGCTCTGTGACTGTCCGTAGCCTTATGAAACACGTTAATGACGTATGGAAATAAATATGCTGACAGGCAGGTAGGACATCCTATCATTGCATTCGGATTGAATGCAATGATTGGATGAACATTTTCCATTCCTGAGACTTCCACAGAAGATATATGTTTTTTATTATTATATATTTAGACCACTTCTATTATTGTTTACTTTCAGGATGTGAAGAGAGAATCAACCAGAATAACAAATATGTTTATAATAAAATTGCCTACGCTACCTTTAAGATTTTCACCAAGTGGACGTTGGAAAATTGGTGACAAACCATCTCATAGACTTACATTAAAGTAGTGACCATATCTAGTGAGCCATATCATGGTGACTTGTGAGTGGATTCATTTGATGCTATAGTAAGAAACCACCCAAAACACTCACCATTCATTTAGAAACACCCAAAACACACTAGCAGAAAAAACAAAACAACAAAAAAAACACTCTGGCTGTGTCTGAAATCGCCCCTATATCCTCATTTACTTTCCCCAACATTGGTCCACTAATATAGTTCACTTGAGGGAGTGAATGAACACGAGTGAGTGAATTCGGATGCTGAGTGTGCCGGAAGGGCTGCCGCTTTTGCATAGTTTGTGCTTGCTGTTTACTAATTATTTGAATCTTAGCAAATTGGCAGCTCCAGTAATAAGTTGTAAAGATTGATCTTGAACTCTGTCATTGAAAATATTTATAAACCTTAAATAATCAACTTAATAATCAATTAAAAATACCTTTATGAGATTACGCTGTAGCCACACCAGTGGTTTGGAAAATGGATGGATGGATTGAGGATTCAGATGCGGGTGCTATCTTCTGGTCAGATGCGGAAATTCATTTGGAGCATGCATTAGGGATATTCTCCAGCCGTTGAGCGTACATCGGTTGTACATCGGTGCATTGTGGGACTGAATGAGTGAAAATGATAACGGACCCCACTACAAATGGCTGTCCCCTAAAACAAAGCCCTATTACAATAGTGCCCGATACAGCCTCTGTTTTTAAGTCTTAATGAGAGTAAGACTGAAATTATCCTGTTTGCCTCGAATGAACGCAGTGTTCATGAATTTGATCTTGATTCCCTGTCTCCGTACAGTAGCCTACCACGTGTTAGGAATCTTTATAGTTTGACGACACCCTTCAATTTGATAAGCAGAGAAGTGCTGTGGTTAAATCTTGTTTTTAATCATCTTCGTCTTTTAACTAAGTGTAGCGGGTATGACGTAGGCAGTGGGAATTGTGCCTTGATTGAACCAGGTGGTGGTCATTTGGCGCTACACCTTTAAATCCAGCAAGCTGGCGGTCTCTCTCATTACTGTTTTGCTACAGACTCTTGGTTCTTTGGACTCTTGGTTGGTTGTACGAGTTGATGTGAGTTCATGCTTAAATGTATTTTAGCCTCCTTGTGAAAACATGGTTGGCATGGATCTGGTATATTCAGAATATTGTATTGTTTTGTAGCGTGATCTGGCGTTTGTGCGGTTATTCAGTGCCGTGGTTACATCCAGCTTCCTGTCTTCACGAGCCCTCACTGGCTATGAATTGTGTCTGCGCGTTTCAACGAAAATGTAAGTTTTCTGCTTTTACTCGTGAGCAGCGTTCAGTTTTCTTTTCTTCAGGCACTGGCCGTAATGAACTTTCATTGATTCGTGTTCTGTTTATATTAGTTACGGGTTTAGAGTGTGACCACTGTAAAGTTTGCTGCGTGCTGTTTGTTGTGCTGAGAATGTAAGTTCACTGGCTTCCTTTCTCCCTCACGTGTGTACATTTTCATCACGGAACGCTTGTTCATATGTATGTAGTCATGTTGACTCGCCATGTCTGTATTATAGTTTGGCCTGGGAACGTACGAGTAAAAACCAGACGGAATAAATCGATCGCTACGATATTACAACTAAACAAGCTCTTGGCTCGACGCTGCGGTCTGCATTCAGCATTCATACAGGTTGGTAAAGTAGGCTACTTTAGCACCTTGCCCTGTTCCGACTGCTTGTATTTAATTGAAGATTTTTTATGTTTTAAGTAATTTTCAGCCCATTGATGTACAGGTTACAAACTAAGCATAGCTTTGATTTGACCTGTATAATTACTTGTATGGTATTGTAATTTTTCTTTGCAGGAGGACCGTCACATGCCATCTTGGCCACTGTTTTTCCTGTGCTTTTGTTTTTAGGATCTAGATGTGCGTATGAGTGTGTGTGGGAGGGAGGCCCGTTGTGTCGTCCATCAGTCTCTCCCTTGTGTGTGTTGTTGTATGCTTCATGTTTGTGTATGTAATGTTTGTATCTTAGGCCATTGGGTTGGTGCAATATCCTGGGGGGGGGGGAGTAACAATTGTATTGTGTGTGTGTGTTCACTTATTTGCTGAGTGTAAACTACTGTTTTTTGTGTGCATGTGATTTTGTGATGTGCCCTATTTATTTTGTGTTTGAATCTTGCTGAATTCTTATTGAGTGCTATTTATTCAAACACCTTGATTTTGCACTTTGTTGTCCCCATTCCTGAAATTTGTTGCCCAGAGGCCTAAGGTCTGTTCTTCATGTGTGTGTGTCCAACTTGAGAAAAATAAAATAAACTGTTTATATTTTTATAATACTCCAGTCCCTCTCTCTCCTTTCATTTCCCTTCATTGGGATAGCCTGCTGGTAAACATCTAAAATTTATATGGTTGGTTATCCACTTGAAATTGATTTAAAAAGGCCCCCTTGGGTCACATAAGGTTAAGCCATTCTTGTCTTTAAAGAAGTTTGAAACAGTTATGCATGTCTTTGTAATGTCTCAGTTGGATTATTACAACTCACTGTACATCAGTGTTCACCAGTCATCCAGCTCATGTATAAAATTAGTTCAAAACATGGTGGCCCGGCTTCTCAAGGGGAAGCGTAATTGTGATCAAATTACACCGATCTTGATTTCACTTCATTGATTTCCAGTTAAATTTAGATTGATTTTGTTATGACCTGTGTTTATGTAGCCTATTGTTTTTCTGTTTCTCTGTGTTCCTCTTCTCTTCCTTGTTTTGTCTGATTTCTAACAGGTTGTCCAATGATGGGCTGTAAAGGCCTCATTATACTTCTGCGTCGGACCTACGCCGGAGCCTATACGCCGTAGGCAACGTGTTGGTTTTAATTTATACTTCTGCGTTGTTGTCTGCGTTGACGCGCACCTAGGGAGCATGTGAAACCCCGAGGGAGGGGTTCTGGCAGACCAATCATAGCGCTTGCGTCCGCGTAGAATTGACGCGTTGTTACATTTTTGGAGAGGTGCACGTCAGGGTACGCCGAAGGGTACGCGCGCTACACACAGCCTACGACGTGGCTACGGCGGCAGTTCGACGCAGAAGTATAAATAGGCCTTAAGAAAGCCATTGGTTCTCCAGTCGGGGTGTGGTCTTTATAAGGACGCTGCTGGAACTGGTCTGAGAGCTCATTGTTGGTTCGGTCGTACTCGGGTTGAGAGCTCCGGAATCCCTCCTCCGGCCGATGATCAAATTTGAGTGTATTAGTGATGTTAACTAGTTCAAGTGAACGTGCAACCTTTTGTAACATCTGAAACCGTTTCCCCTTGTCTAAACAACATGTCCTAAAAAGTGTGGAGCGTAGGGGTGTCCTGCCTTGTTTATTTTGAAATTAGTTTGAGCTCTGTTTTTGGCAGGGAGTTAAATGTATTTTCTTTTGTTATTGGATTAGGTTATTAATTCTCTCCTCTTTTCTTTTTTATATTGTGTTGTTTGTTATTTTGGCCTTTGGGACACCATGAAGAGATGCTCTTTATTTCACTTGTTATTCTTTAATAAATTGATTACTTTTTCTGCTTAGATTTTGTGTATTGATTATCGACCGGAGTGATTCGTTGCTGGGATTCTGTTACCACAACCCAACATTATTTATTACGCCTCTTTAGAGTTTTCTATATTCCCCTAGAGACGGGGTGTAATAATTTCAAAATTCTATTATTTGTATTTAAATCCCCTCAGAATCAGGCACCACAATACCTATCTTACTCATTGCAATCGTACACACAGTCAAGATCACTTAGATCAGGTGATTCTGAATTACTTTGTTCCCAGGAGTAAACTCAAAAATAGAGGTGATCGTGCTTTTTCGGTTGTTGGACCTAAATTATGGAACTGTCTCCTGGCTTACATTAGAACTGCCCCGACTGCATCAATTTTAAAATTTTCTCTTAAACAAATTTTTTTCTTTGACGTTTAATATTCCTTGATTCTCTGCTTCTATGAGTTTTTATCGAGAACCTTTCCCATTTTTGTAGCTGATGATTGTTGTTTTACTGTATATATGTGATTATTGCAAGTGTTCTTTTTTTTTTTTATTCTTTGTGCAGCATTTTGGTCAACTTCATTTGTTTTTAAATGTTCAGTATAAATAAACACTGTATTGTATTGTATGTAAAAAAACACTCAGACCAATGTAGGGAAGCTTTGCGAGATCCCGAAGCGCAGATGTTTCGAAACACTGATCCGAAGCGTGATTCAAAACACCCATGTCACGTGACTATGGCCAAACGAAGCCTCGAAGTGTTTCACTAAGTGTTTCATCAGGTGTGGTCCGCCGAATCAGCGTTTGATTGACACGGGCGGGAACAGACCACACAATCGCCTATCTGTATAAAAGTGAAATCAACGCATATTAACCTTGTGGGTTTTTGTGAGAGGAGTTTGATTTTGAGATAGCGGATTTTTGGTGATATAGAGACATTTTGATTAGTTATAGGCTATTTAGGCTTACATTTAAATTTACACAACACATTGACTGATAGGCTAGAGACAGACAGAGTATACATATAGTGACACATTAATAGATACATAGATATAAATATATATAGACAGCTAGATTAATAGATAGATACATATATATATAGATTATAGATACATATATAAATACATAGATTATAGATAGATACATATATAGATAGATTATATCTAGACACATATCTAGATACATAGATTATAGATACATGTCTAGATACATAGATAGATTATAGATACATATCTAGGTACATTGATAGATTATAGATACATATCTAGATACATAGATAGATTATAGATACATGTCTAGATACATAGATAGATTATAGATACATATCTAGATACATTGATAGATTATAGATACATATCTAGATACATAGATAGATTATAGATACATATCTAGGTACATATCTAGATACATAGATAGATTATAGATACATATCTAGATACATAGATAGATTCATATAGATAGATACATAGATAGATAGATAGATTTGGATAGATAGATAAAATGGAGGCTCCCCAGAAGAGATGCCGTACATCTGTGGTGTGGGAGCATTTCCGTTTAGAAACCCCAAATAAAGTGAGATGTTTGTATTGTGATCGGCAGCTAGCCTACTGCAACAATACATCATCCATGATGCTCCATTTGAGGAGAATTTGAAATTTGCGTATTTGCCCAGAACTCATGATCCACTAACTTACTGGAAAGAGAGAGCAGTAATCTTTCCTCATTTCTATGTCCTAGCTAAAAAATATCTTTGCATGCCAGCAACAAGTGTCCCTTGTGAGAGGATTTTTTAAAGGATGGAGAAATTATCTGTAAAAAAAGAAGTAGGCTAAGTCCTTCCACAGCAGAGAAATTAATATTTTTTAATAAAAATCTCTAAAAAAGTGAGACATTGTGGCTTGATTTCTTTTATTAATATTCATTTTGCAGGACCAAAATAACATTATGCACAGTGAGGAGCCTATAGGTTACAAGCTTCACATAGGCCTATTAGAAAAATACAATAAAAAAAAAAAAAAAAAAAAAATGTAATGGCCCGTCAAGGTTGTTTCAGATCAACACCTGCAAGTGACCACTAGGTGTCACCGTTGAGACGGGTGTCGGATTGATTCGAAGCCTCGAAACAATATGGCCCATTTGGTTCAACTGTTTCATTGCTTCACGAAGCCTCGATCTGCCCATCACTATAAGGCGCACCGGATTATAAGGCGCACCTTCAATGAATGGCCTATTTTAGAACTGTTTTCATATATAGGGCGCACCGGATTATAAGGCGCATAGAAGATACTGCAGTCAAACGTTTGACTGGGTTTGCGTTATGCAGTGGTCACCAACCTTTTCAAGCCTAAGATCACATCCAAAGTCCAAATGTAAACCAAGATCTACCACTTGCAAAAAAATATGAAAAAACAAGTGGCTGAGCTGTAAAACCTTGTTTATACTCGACGCGTCCGCATGAGCGCGAAGGTAATAAAAAACTAATATCCGTCTGCCCGGGCAGATTCGGCTCAAAGTCGTGCATCTTCGGATGCGGAGGCGCGCACGTGGCAAAATGACGTCATTGTGACAGCGCGCGCGCCTCCGCATCCGAAGATGCACGACTTTGAGCCGAATCTGCCCGAGCAGACGGATATTAGTACATCTCATCACACCGGCACCCAGTTTGCGCGTCTAAATCAGTTGTATGGTCTAGTGTTCAGTCTAAAACAAAACAGTTGCGTCAAGTTTAAATGCCTCGTCTGTTTGGGGAGGTGCGCGCGCAGTCAGCGGAGGCTCGCGCTCTGGTGCCAGGCGAAAGTATAAACAAGGTTTAAGTCAGCGGTTGTTTTACAGACATTAATATAAGGCGCCAGATCCATATATAAGGCGCTCCGGATTATAAGGCGCACTGTCGTTTTTTGAAAAAATTAAAGGCTTTTAAGTGCGCCTTATAGTGCGGAAAATACGGTAATAGCATATTTTTTGTAGCACAAATCAGTTAGCCTATGCAGGTCATCTCTCTGTTGAAATATCAATCTTAGTGAGGTATCTAGCTGATTTGTCTACTTTACAGAGCATGTTGTGTCCTTTTCGAGAGGTTGAGCGAAAGGGAGAAAGGAAGAAAGAAAAGGTGCAGGTAACCTCTGGCAAAGACATGGGCTCCTTGAGTTACAGCTCTTGGACATGGTGATAAAACTTACTGCCTCCCTCCATCCACACCACATTTCTCACTCCAGACCCACAGCTGGGACAATAACGACAGGCCACAGCCTCGAGGAGGATGTACACCCCTGCCCGTTGATGGGTTCTGATTCGTTGCTCACCCAGGACATGCACACCGATCTGCGGCTGCTGCATGTGACATATTCACATGAGCTGAGACAGACGGCTTACCCGCTCTGAGAGAAAACCTCGCTGAAGGCAAGCCTTCAATCATATCTGTCAAGAAAAAAAGGGATTGCAGACTGAATTGGGTGTATGTAAATTGTAAGAGTAGACATGTGTCTGGAATACAGTTTGCAGGTAAGGCAGGCAGTATCTGTGCACCTTCATCCAAGAGCATTTTGAAGTTTGATAGTGGATTGAAGTTTGGGCCAATGTAAAAAAAAAAAAAAAAAAAAAAAAGAAAAACATGCTGCTTTTAATAGCAAACATTGTATACTGAAATATACGGAACTTTTTTAACTTTTTTTCACCTTTATAGTCAAAGTTTTTTGCACTTTTCTTGGAGATTTTCTAGGACTTTTCTTGCTGACCCCTACATACCAGTATTTCAGAATGTCATTCATCATGATAGACCAATTTCCTCAATAGTTCAGAGGTGTTAATGTGGGAGGTCATATGTTAATTTTACTCATGGTTGTTATGTCATGATTTCTGAATGGCCCGTTTTCGCATTTTAGTTTCCATTAACGGTCTAGGTGGAGTTGATCAAATTCTTGTATTTTGATTTCTTGTAGGTTTCTTTATTTATATATATATATATATATATATATATATATATATATATATGTGTGTGTGTGTATGTGTGTGTGTGTGTGTGTGTGTGTGTGTGTGTGTGTGTGTGTGTGTGTGTGTGTGTGTGTGTGTGTGTGTGTGTGTGTGTATGTATGTATGTGTGTGTGTGTATGTATGTATATATATATATATATATATATATATATCGAGAAATTATTTTGCAGGTGAAAAGTGGGTGTTATATAACTAATTGGGGCCAGACCTGAACAGGGATTGCACACATACCTTCATGAAAGACTGCTAGTACTCCCATTTTTGTGGGCCTTTGTAAAAGGGACGTTGAGGATCACTTTTCAGAGCATCTCAACACACCCAGAACCAATGCCAAAAGGAGCCTAAATTGATGCCTGATTAGCTATTTGGCTACTGGTTAGCATTATTTTACAGTCCAGGTGATGTCAGATGAAAGGAACGTTGTTTCAGAGGCAGAGCCAAGTCATTACATTTTTACGAATACATTTTTTTTTTTAGTGGAAAAAAATCGTATTATGACAGTTAATAGGGTTAAACAGCCAAACAGACTTTTAAAATCTTAAAAGGCATACACTTTCTGACTTTCAAGTCATTCTGAACTCAACAAACTCATGCAGAGAGATGTTTCCAGGAGACATATGACAAATGAAAACAATACAGTATGTGTTCTTTTGAAAATATTTAAAAATCAAAATATCAAACATGTTTGATATCGACTGGATGTGATCATAATCTGAAGCTAAAGTCTGTGGCCATCATACACTACACTCAAACTGCCCAAATTCTGCAGATTCGCTTTGACTTTCTAGCATTGACTCTTCCAGACTGTAATTCCGGAATTCATATATTATGTTTATTATAAACATGTCACCATGCTGCTTTTTAATGCTCTTTAAAGTCAGGTGGATTCTAAATGGCTGTCAATGATTTTATCGTTCCTCAACTGGAAAAAGCATTCAAAGAGCCAACATTCAAGTCTTTATCATATGCTGGTCTTTAGACATGGCTAAGGTCTACCCGATCTCACATGAAAATGTTAAAAAGTGTCCATTTTGTATGAATTTGTACAGTGTAAATTATACATAAACTTATGATTTTTAGCAAAAAGTTAGCATGAAGGTCCACCACCAGACACTGGGGCATAAGCAGGTTGTGTGAGATTGTACAAATTAGCTACCAATTCGTCAAAACGTCATGAGTTTGTGTTAGAAGGTCCCTCCTTCAACAGTTTTTCATCCACCAGGTAAAAATCATTAGTCCAATCATAATCAGAAAGCATTAGCACATCTCTCCTAAACAAGCCACGTGATTTGAGGAATCATTCATGTCTAAAAAATCGTTCCGAAATTCTTACGATATTGTTCCTCTGCGTCGTTATCATTATATGTGTGGTGTGGATTCGCTATTTTTGTAGAATTAGAACGACTATTCAACCGTTACAGTTATCATTTAAGTCAGTGGTTCTCAACCGGTGGTGGGCGCGAGTAGGCTACAGGATGGGAGAGGGAAAAAAAAAATCTGAAAAAAATTAATCAAACGAAAATTCCACCCATGTTGAAATGCAAGTGGTTGGACTATTATAACTAGGGTTGGGTACCGAAACCAGGCACCGATATGGAACCGGTACCCAAGTAACCGGTATGTAACCGGACCGAATCAAAACGCAGATTTCGGTGCCACTTAAATGCCTCAGCTCGTCAGCTGTCGGTTGAAATATTTGCCATCTGGTTCTCCAAAACGGACGTAAGAAGCATCATCACCACATGTGATCACTAGTTAACCATTCAACGCATACGTTTGATCACACTGATTAGAACGTTCAGATCGCGTGATCATCAACTTCTAAATTCAAATCTGCGTTTGCGCGTTAGTTGCCGCTGAGCCAGAGAGAGCTCAGCGCTGTCATATATCACAACTATACAGTGTTTTCAACCACATAAAGAATATTTTAGGTTTCAGACTTTTAAATACACATAAGTATACTAACAAAACAATAAATGTATAGTTTGTAAAATACACAAGCAGGCAATCATTTAAAGTTCGTTTTGTTCTGCGTCATGTTTAGTGAGAAAAGTCGATGTCCCTACAACAGACCGGCGTACATCCAATCCTGATGAGCGCTCCTTGTCACAGTTGTAAACATGATGGCGTTCTTCTTCCATGAGGGGTTTCACGTTACGGCATTTAAGGTGATGCGTTCTAAAATAATGCTCACCTTGTGCAGGACATGCAATAAGTCAGGAGAGGTGTCGTATTTTGCCAGAGAAGGCAAGAATTGCTGAAATTTAAAGCTGGTTTGTAGCAAACCAAGAATACAGACTACTTAGCTGTTATTAGTAGCCTACTGTAACTGTTAATAGCATAATAGCATTTTTTTGTGTTTGTTATTTAGTGTTAAATTATTGTAGTTGGTTAGGTGGTTTAGGCTTTATTGTGAATTTGATATGTAAATTTGTTGTGTTTTCCATTTAGGCTACTTATTTAAATATATTTAAGGATACTTTAAAATTGTAATATATTGTTTGATTTTAAGAATTTTTTTTATTTATTTTTTTTATAAAAAAGCTGTTCTTTGATGTCATTCACCATCAGTTTGAGGCTCTTAATTTGTATTTATTTTTTTAAGTAGGCTATTGGTTCAGGCACCGTTTAGGCACCGGTATCGATTTGGTATCGATTTGGCACCAGTATCGAAAAAAACTCAAACGTTACCCAAGGGGCCAGAGGAGGGGGGGCCCCAACTGCAATGAACCAGCTTTGGGGGGGCCCAGCTTGCAAAAGGTTGAGAACCCCTGATTTAAGTTATTGTTCTCATTCGAAACGGGCCTTAGCAGTTCTCCTTTGAACTACTTTAAGATTCATGAAGAGTGGCAGAACTGTTCATCACACACTGGTCCTGAACTACTGACAACGGGGAGAACACAATAAAAGTATATTTGGACATTGTTGTGACGGATAAGACAAACAGCTGTTGTTTTGTCAAGCTTTGTTCATCCAGACTGTGTGATGAATCATAGATCCCAGTGACAGTCATAAACCTCTTAAAACCAGGTTTTCATAAAATCACTAGGACACTGCATTCATCTTGTGGCCCGCTGATACACTTACTTTTATGACATAACGCACTTCATCTAAGTCACAAACCTTATTGAACGGATAAGGAGAGAGGAGTCTGGGAAAGATGAATGGAGGTCCCAGATCCCCGTATTAGGCCCCTATCAAAGCTACAGTGGGTTAAGGGAAATATAGAGGTAAAAAAAGAAATAGCATTTTCATCTACACAAGCAAGAATAATGATAAAATAGCCCCTAAAATTTAATTGGACAGAAGTCCTTAGAGGACAGGGCCATCTTGTCCTTGCAACACTTGACAAAAATGTAAGCTGGCCAACTTTGCTTAAATTTATAACTTCTGTCATAAAGGCCAGTCAGAATTATGAGAGAGAGAGAGAGAGAGAGAGAGAGAGAGAGAGAGAGAGAGAGAGAGAGAGAGAGAGAGAGAGAGAGAGAGAGAGAGAGAGAGAGAGAGCATGCCAAGTGGAATAATTTATGAAGGAACCTAATCAGAGAAGGACCCAACGGATCCTGTTCCCACACTACTTCGGCACATTACTTCAAAACCTTTTTGACAAATAACATTTTGTAACTCACATACATTTTCCGAAGACAATGTGAGTAGTGCTTATCCACACAAATCTAGGCTGCTCTGGACAGCTGCAAGATCATAGCTAAAGGGTTCTGGGATGTGGACAGAAGTTACAATAGAAGTAACACCCTCAAGTCTCTATCATTTTCTAGTCTCTAGACATGGCTAAGGTCCAAACCAATCTCATGGCAAAATGTAACTATGTAACAAAGTGGTGATTTCACATGAATTCGTACGATGTAAATTATACAAAAACATCAAAATAATAATAAAAAAGAGTTAGCATGAAGGTCCACCCCTAAACATACCCGGCACTGGGGCGTAAGCAAGTTGCACGAAAACGTACAAATGAGATTGTACAAATTCATAAAAAATTAGCCAACAATTCGACAAAAGGTAAAATAGTTACGCATTGCCATGAGATTGTGTTGTTAAGGTCCATCCTTCAACATAAGTCCTTCCAGTTTTTCATTAGTCTAATCACAACCAGAAAGCATAAGCACATCTCTCCTAAACAAGCCAGATGATTTGAGGTAACTTTCATAACTGTAGGACAAACTCACTTCGGCTTTCACCACCATCCCCTTCTTGCTCATTTAAATATATTCATTTAGCAGACGCTTTTACAAATGAGTAGTACAACAAAGTGTTCATTCTCTTTTTCTAATTATATATAATGCAATAAACCATACAGAGCTTTTAATGATCTCCTTGCAGTGTTTTTCAGAAGAAGAGCTGTACTCACTGTAGACCTGGAGATGTCCTCTGAAGGCGGTGCCTCCTCTGGTGTTCTCAGCTTTACACTCATAACTCCCAGAATCCTCTAGCTGGATGTTGGGAATCTCGAGAACAGCCTGTGATTTGCGCAGACGGGCTTTTTTGGGGATGTTCCCACTCATCTTTCTCCAGGTGATAGTGGGGACAGGACTGAGAACATAAAAAAAATGTTTGTAGAATTAGTCTCTACTGAAAAAAAAAAAGGAGCTCTAAGCCAATGAGCGCCAAATAGTTCTAAGGTTTAAGATGAATCACAACATCATAATCTTTGATTTGAAGCAAAAAAGTCAGAAAAAAAGGTATAATTTACAACCTGATCTCACCAGAGAATGACTATGTTACAAGGTGGCAATTTCATATGAATTTGTATCAGAATTTATGATTATTAGAAAAACAAGTAAGCATGAAGGTCCACTCCTGACCCCATCACTGAACATACCCATGACTGGGCTTAAGTGCATTGTACAAAAATGTATGAATGAGATTGCACAAATTTATGTGAATTAGCCATCAATTCACCAAAACGTAAAATAGTTACGAATTGCCATTGGATTGTGTGCGATTGCATCCCATAAAGCATTGCAAATGACGTAATTAAATCAAAAAGTATAAAACTATCATTTTTTTTTATTGATCATGATAAGTATTAAAATAGTATAATTTACATTGTAGAATAGCAAGAATGATATGATTCATTTACATCACTTCATGGTAGTGGTCATCACTGCTGAGTCTCAGTGAATTCCAATGTATTGACAAGGTTTGTAAGGTAATAGCAACCTTTCTGATTGGTTGATGAGCTCTTCAGGAAGTAGAGCATTTCCTTGGCTTTTACACAATTTATTTATTTATTTTAAAGTTGAAATCACTGTGGCATTTAAAGAAGCATAAATCATCACTTAACCTTCCGGAATCCAACTATTGCTTTCCAATCTATCTGGCAATGCTTTAGCAGTGCAAAAAGAATATACTTCATCTTAAAAAAAGCACTTTCTAAAAGCAATTCTTTTATCTCTGCCCAAAACGTGCATCTGCGCTAATTTGTAAAGCTGATAACATGGTCTTTTTGAAAGTACGAACAGGACAATCTGATACGGCAGCACTCTGTAAGTGGCTGTGTACTGGGTAACACAATAAACGTCTAGATAGCTGTGCAGATAAGCAGTATTTGTACACTGCCATCCATCCCTATTTGCGGCTGCAGCGGGCGTGTGATATGACCTCCTATGTGCGCCGCCCGCGCGTAGATAACCCGCTCTATCAGACACCATCAGCACTGCTACATAGTGACAGCTCCATTTCACAGCTTTCCAACGACCGAAATGTGACGCCGAGGAAAACCCCAGCGTCGCCATCAATCATCCGCAGGCCCAATGATAAAAACGTCACATTTCTCGAGTCCTTCTGTCCCACTACATCCGCTTAAATTCTACAAGGACATTTATCCACACAGGATGAAGTTTCTGACCTGTCAGTTTAAATCATGATGGGTCTATGATAAAATTTGCAGGGTTGTGCAAGTTGTAGAACAAACGTTTTGTCTGCCATGATTTAATCTTAAAGTGTCACTTTAGAGATCAAGTGCATTGGTAGGTGTGGATAATATTTGTATGATCAAATCATATCAAACAGTAATAATTGAGGAATGTACAAATAAACAACAATATCCTCGAAAGCCTATTTGTAACTCACATTAACAGTATTAATCATGTAGTAAATCTAGGTTGCTTCATTCCAGCAAGTGTTCATCGTGAAATATCACTTACATTATAAAAATCTGTAAAGATTTCACAGCAAAAAGATCCTGCACCTCGACCTGAAGGGGGACGTTTTTAGAATTATACTAAAAGGCTTTTTACTAGTTAAAAAAGTATAAACTATCAATCAGATGACATTTGGAGGCTTTAGAAATTTGAGTATCAAAAATTATACAGTATGCTTTATATGGTTAATAATTATTATCTTCACAATGTAGTATGGCCTTAAGTGCCTATTCTACTTTGATATAATTCAAATTTTAAAAATAACAGTATTTCTTTGAAAATTTTTTTTCTTTGTCACTTTTGATCACTTTAATGTATCCTTGCTGACCGAAAGTATACATTTCTTCATAAAACTTACTGACCCCAATGGTAGTGTATACAGATATCTAACCTTAAAATAAATTAAATAATTTGAAATAATTTAAATCAATATTCATCCTCTAAAACATGTGCCACAGTTACACTCCAATAAATTACTAGGTGTAAAACATTAAATTATATTACTAATCATATTTTTTTGTCTAACCCTGAAAATGTTCGAGAGCAAATCATTTGAATAGAAAATTTCACAACAAAATACCTGACCATTATTTCTTAAGTGGTGTGAGAACTATCCAGAAAGGTTATACCTTCAACAAAATGCCAGCATGCATGAAAGCGGCCTCTCTTGTAGCCCCGGTAACATTTTCGGCACCAGACCCATTCACCATTATAAGCTGGCAGTTTGCCTTTGAAAGTGTACGGTACAATGCAGCCTCTGAAAAGCATCCCTGCAGACATTTCGGGCTGACCGCCCGCGCTATTGACAATATACGTTCTAGCCTTTTTCCTTCACACAATGCCAGGCCCTTAGTCGCCCGACTGTTTGGTTGTCACACATACTGAGTGACATCGTGAGACTAAAAGTAAATCTTAGTTCAGTTTAGGTCATTATAAAGAATGCCATTTTCTTTCATTTTCATGCACTGATAAATATTTTATTTGTGGGTAAGGCGGACGATGCCTAAAGTTCACCGGAGGATTCGCTATCAGCCCTAAATGAGCTGTGAACGAAGGGAAAGGCCATGGTGAGATCTCATTGATTTCTTTATTCGCTGAGCAGCGAGTTAAGAGTCTGTAAAGTTTAATTGAACTAAGAGAGAGAAGCCAACAGGAATACATAGATTCATGTCTACGTTTAAGTAATGACTTATTATTCTAATGCGGATAATTAATTGTAAACGACATTTCCTCACAATGGGGTCCTTGAAGGCACTGTAAACAATTACAAGGCCCTTAGAGCAGTTTGGCTAAGAAGGTGTTTGCGCTTGACAGGCTTTACATTTGAATTATTCATTGCAAATAACAAACACAAACAGAATTACAGCACGACGACACTGGATTATGTATTTAAAATGCAGAAATGCATTTCCTTTATGCAAAGCGCCATATCAGTTATGTTAAGCTACAATCTGAGGATCCCAAAGGAAGTTCTACACAATGTAATCTGACAATGATGAATAAAAATAAAGCAGAAGATATACACACAACTAAAGGTCAAAAGGTCAAAGGTCAAAGTTTATTTATAAAGCACATTTACAAGCAGTACTGCCCCAAAGTGCTGTACAGGCATAAACATAAACATAAAATACAAAACTATTCCAAAAATATTTAAAAAGAACAAAGAATAACATGTCACAGCTCAGCCAATATTAGAACGCCAATGCAAACAGATGAGTTTTTAGTAATGATTTAAAACACTCGACAGAAGTAGCTGCTCTAATACTAAGAGGGAGCGAGTTCCAGAGCGTAGGACCTGCTATTGAAAAAGCTCTGTCTCCTCTGGTTTTACGTCTAGACCTTGGACAGTCCAAAAACAATTGGCCAGTAGACCTTAGTGTTCTAACTGGAGTGTGCAAAATAAGCATGTCTGATAAATATGATGGTGCCAATCCATTTAAAGATTTAAAAACGAGAAATAAGATTTTAAAATGGATTCTAAAAGCAACAGGCAACCAATGGAGAGACGACAATATAGGGGTGATATGTTCACAGCGCTTTTTCCCTGTTAACAAACGTGCCGCTGCATTTTGGACTAATTGTAATCGGCGGATTGAACCCTGGTCAAGACCATAATATAATGAATTGCAATAATGAATTGCAATAGTCCTAACGATTAGTAATCAGAGCATGCTCAACTTTTTCCAGTTGGCTATGTGGCAGATACGGCTTGACCTTCCTAAGAAGTCTGAGTTGAAAGAAACTTGATTTTACCACTTAACTATAAATTAAAACACCAAGACTTTTTACGCATGGGCAGCAGTTTGAGAATGTTGGGCCAAGAGCACTTAAGCCTGAGATATCAGATTCTCCAAAAATTATAACTTCAGTTTTTTTATCGTTCAAATTCAAAAAATTTTGTGACATCCAATCTTTTACTTCATGTAAACAATTTCTCAATACTTCGACTGAGTTAGTATTAGTATTCAAAGGTAAGTAAATTTGGACGTCATCCGCAAAGCAATGAAAAGAGATGTTGTATTTTTGGAAAATTGATCCCAAAGGCAACATATACAGCGAAAATAAGACTTGGCCCAAAATCGATCCCTGAGGCACCCCGCTAGTAATCGGGGCATTCTTTGAATAAAAAGGCCAGAGGTTCGCAGAAAAAGACCTATCTGACAGATATGACCGAAACCACTTCAAAACAGTGCCTGTAATGCCTACACAAGACTCGAGTCTAGACAATAGAATCTTGTGGTCAACAGTATCAAACGCTGCAGTCAAATCTAAAAGTACTAATACAGCAGAGCTACCAGAATCTGATCATTAAAAACTTTTAAAAGAGCAGTTTCCGTACTATGACAGGATTTAAAACCAGACTGGCATTTTTCACAGATATTGTATACAGCAACAGCAACTAAAATGAATGAAATCTTTTTTAAACGTGCTAATGAAACATTTCTCTTGATATAATTAATTATTTTTCATTTAACCCTCTGGTGCTCTTCGTGTGTCGGTCAAAAATTACAGATTTTTTTTCAATGAAATATATTTTAGTTCAATAATGTTTTTTATTAAATATTTTGTATTTTTTAGGGGATTTTATGGTACAAAATTACATGTACGCTGTATTTATAATCCTATATTCACTTTTTGAGCATAGAGCTTAAACTTAAACTGTGGTAAATCTTGAATACTTTAGAGCACAGACTTAAGTTTGATCTCTTTCAAAGACGACACTTGGCAAATTATTGCTGAAGTGAAAAAAGTAAAAAAAAAAGTGAACTTTTTTACAGAAAAAGTTACAGAATTTGAATATGAAAGATATATTTTCAAAAAACACGTTTTACTCTAAAACTTCAAGAATTCAAAACCCTAAACAAGTTGTGTTCCAAATGTGAGGTTGATATCTCAAAAAATTTGCTTTCAGTAAGATTTTGTTTAGCCTCAGTACCAAAAGTTTTCACTAGATGAAATTCGTCTCCCATTCATTTCCAATGCGGTCATTTTTGACCGCGAGGAACACAAGTGTGACTATTTTTTTCAGGACCATTTAACCTTTTCAATGTCCATGATTTTTTTTTTTTGTGAGTTCACATAGCAAGTGCCAAAACTTGAGCCAACTCGAAACAAGTTTCGTATCATTCTGATGAAGTAATAAATTCTAAAAAACAAAACGTAAAATTGTCAGTCAAAAATGACCGAATAGCACCAGTCAAAATAGACCAGTAAATAATTGGGGAAGAGAATAAAGTGAAACATCAAGACACGAAAGCATCAAAACCCTATTGTTTTATCATTTTAAATCTGAAGAAACTGACTTCCTTATGTGAAATGTTTTGCTTGATAAGTATGCCTAGTACTATATATTTTTTTCAAATGAATAACTCTTGGGTTGATATGTTGCTGGCTTGATATCTGCATCTATCTCTACACTATAGTATCCCAATATCTGTTTTATTTTATTATTTAATTGCAGACAAAAAGAACATTTAGCATGCCTTCATATAGTCCTCATATATTTACTTTTAACTAAAAACAAACCCTGAGTTATGCCAGATATTTTTGCTCACAGCATGGTGCATCTTAAACATGTATGGGAAAAGCCTCCTCGGTCCATCATTTAGAGGCAATGCGCTGCGCTGAATGAATGTCAGAGTGCTTTTCTGCCTTCCGGCTGTGGGCCGGTACTGGCCACTTTCATTTCTCACTGTGCTATATCCTTGACCATATGGGAACATAACAGATATTAAAAGCATCCTCCAAACAATGGCATGTACAGACTCTCAAATCGCTCTCCTCCCTCATGACCCCTGGCCCTCACCTTCAGCCGCCCGTTCAACTATTACGAGAATATACAGCTCCCAGCGGCCGAAGCCTGGCGCCGTTTCTACACCAATCACAGTGAAATTGCCACTATATCAGTTATGGTGCAGAGTTCAATACTTGTGGAGAGCTCATTTAACAGCAAAGCGGAGTTAGGAATAAAAATAGCTATTCTCCTGGTCCCATCTCTCCTCTGGAGGATGCATTCTGCTCTCTACTATGAAAAGAAAGTGGTTTGACTGGTTAAATTGGTCGTAATTATGATTATTAATGATTCCAACAGCAAAAGAGGTGTTTCAAAGGAGCGACGCTGAATGTTCTGTCTTTGTGCAGCAGAAAGGCACCTTCAGGTGGTGCAATGGGAAGAGGTATGGGTGAGGGTGGGGGATTATGCCAGCGTACTTACTTCCCAAGGGCAAAGCACTCCAGCCTCACTGTGACACCTTTGGCTGCCAGCACCGTCTGGGGAAAATGCGCTTCAATTTTGGGCTCATACTCCCCCATCACACCTAAAAAACAAAAAAGAAGACACACATAATAAATCTATTTAGACTACACCATATACGATGGGAGCTAAGCATTAAAGTGTACGCCTTTAGAAGTCTCAATGCACATATTTATACGACACACTACAAAAAGTGTGTATTTTACTGCCGATGGAAAAGTGCATACTTTTGTTATAAACCCCAATGGGAAAACTCTAACATTCCAAGTTCAGGGTGTATCAGTCATGACGGAAACTAATTGGCATTTATTATCTGGAATTCATTGTCAGTGTTTAATCTAAAATTTAGCTTGCATACATTTTGTTTACTGCTGACGAAGAATAGCAATAAAGTTTGCCAGAAAAGATGACTCATTTAGCTGGTTCATTAGTGGCAGTGATTCTATGTGGCAGCATAATGTAGTTGAATACACCTATTTGTGTTTGTATGTAAGCGTTAGCACTAAAATCATTACCTTAAAATTCAATAACCTACAGCTGATATAAACAATTCTAGCCATCTTGCTAACTTACGTCAGACTTTCACTGCGTCCAAATATGCCTACTTCCTTACTAAGTAGTATGTGAAAAAGAGTAGTAGGCCAATCCCGAATACCAACAACTGGGTGCTTTTACACCTGACTAAGTGCAAATAGTCTGCCTTATTGACAGAGTCTATTTACACTAACTCTACTCACCATTGTCTTATTGAGCCAGACAAAATTACAAAAGAAACCCATCAGATAACTAGAGCAGTGGTGTGAAGAGTAAGGCCACTTTAGACATTCTACTAACTATAAGTAACTTTTGCAACTACACATGTCAACTAACTCTCATTAGAGTATTAGTAGACTGTTAGGGTTCAGGTTAGTAGAATAAGTTGCCATCTACTAGCAAAGTTAAGTTAGTAGAATGTCTACTGGGGGACGATCAAAATAAATTGTTAGAAGATATAAATCAGAAAGTCTTCTAGTACTCTAATTACTCATAGTTGACACGTAGTAGCAAAGTTACTAAGCAGAATGTCTAAATTAAAATGACTATTAAAATAAAGTGTTTGCAAGTGCAAACTAATACCGCAATCGGTTAGCTCTGCTACATCTGCTTCTATGGGGCAGCACACCTCTAAATATCTCAGTTTGTAGGTGTTGGATCAGCACATTACTCACACCTTTTGCCCCTCTCACATGAAATTCCACCTTGGCATCTTCCCGGTTGCTTTTTGGAAGCCCGAACTCATTAATTAAAGCTTGTGACAGGAAGCTTGCGCTTCCTCTGCTCTGGGCTCATGTTTTATTTTTTTCTTTCAGTTCATGTAGGTGCTTTGTAGATTTAGCAGAGGCCTGAGGTACTATTATATGATGGATTACATCGCTCATGTGGACTCTATCGCCTGAAATATCCAAAGCAGCTGCTCTAGAACATTGACCTCACAATCAATAGTGCAACAGCCCAAGACATGTTATAAATGTGACAATTGCACATACACCAGTACCAAAAGGTTCTTGGACACTTTAGCCAGACTTATATGGATGTCTTTGCATTAGTTTATAAAATATAAAAGTGTAATAATATAATATAATATAATATAATATAATATAATATAATATAATATAATATAATATAATATAATATAATATAATATAATATAATATAATATAATATAATATAATATAATATAATATAATATATACTTTTTTCCTGGGGAAAAAGACCCCAATAACCTCACATGCATCTTCTAAATTTGATATTTAAGTTCAGTTTTCATTTTCCTTTAGGGTCTGCAACTCAGTAAAGTATGTCTTAAGCATCCTGATATATATTTTTAAGGGCCACTGTAAATGTTAAAAGAAACTTATACACGATTCATAACTATCGAGATACAAGGGCTACAATCATGCTAATGTGCAACAGAAATAATGCATTCTAAACCCTATAAAGTGTATTTTATCATATTTGATATGATAAAAAGGGTCTCTAAATTATCGACATGATCAAAACTGCTGAAAAACCTGTTGTACACAATATTTTATATGACTTCTGCCCATTGCTTGATAGTTCATACTTTTTTTTTTTCTTTTTTTTTTAAGCAAGTAAAAGGCCGTTTAGTATAATTTTAAAAACACCTCCTTTCTGGTCATGGTGTATGTGTCTTTACTGTGAAAGTAAATGTGAGAATAAGTTTATATTGTTTCAAGATGAACACTAATTGGACTGGGAAAAAAAATCATGTTAAATTGTGAGTACCAAATATGATACATAAGGCTTTTGAGGAACGTTTATTTGTTCATCTCTCAATCACCATTGTATTGAATTATATATTTTGTCTCCCACATTAAAAACTACAGAGCATTGATCATACAACTAAGCATTTAAATATCATCTTGCTAAGACATATTATGAGATATAGTTTTGACAACTGATATTTATTTTATGTAAGGAGTCTACTATACTGTTATAGAGATCTCATTGATTTACATGATTACAACATTGTGTATTTTTGGGCATATACATATCAGCAATGGTACCAAACATATTTAGCAAATAATAACAATATTTTGCTCAGTTTGGAGCTCTGAATGTGATTTTGTTCTTCTCAAGTATGAGCTCCACATTCTCCTGTATCATATATGAGCCAAAGCCTGATATATCAAATATTGTCAAAAGGTTAAATAATAAAATAGATACATTTTAAAAATAGATTGTTCTCACTATTATTTTATATGTCGGGCTTTACATGGTTAAAGGATAAGTATGATTCAGAATGCATTAATAAATTCTATCTACTGTACAACAGTAAACGGACTGCTGGATTTACAATTCAGCACAACAAAGCTCGAGGGATCACAGCAAACAGGTACGGCAAACCCAGTAGCTGCCAGTGACACAGAGAGGGAATTCTCCACAGTAGCTCGCATGACAAGCTGCTAAACTAAATTATTTTGCAAGTACACTACACAGGCCGCTGGGAAACGGGGCGAGAGAATTTGTCCTCAAAACAGAGCACCACGCTGGAGTCTAATTGATGTGCAGAATTCGGTGGAACGCAGAGGAATCTTGAATGGCTGCGTTTCACTTCTGCAGTCATAGCCAGAGGACATAGATCCTTTGTTTATTCATGCGGATGTTGTGAGGGCTCATCTATATCCATTTGCTGAGAGATATGTCAGCTGGCATTGAGTAAGTCTGCAATTACGAAGGGAAACACTCCCATTCAGAGACCTAATTATCATTATCAGTCTTATTAAATGGGAAACTGGTGTATGAATGTTGCATAATAAAGTATTTCTTTCCTATTTGCACTTTGAAGAATATAACAAATATTGCAATTGTGCCATAATCTTAAACATGTCTCGACCACCTTCAGTGAGAGCCAAAGATTTTATATATATATATATATATATATATATATATATATATATATATATATATATATATATATATATATATATATATATATATATATATATAAATATAAAGGATCCTTCCGCTGTATAATAAAAACTGCAACAGTTGAGTCCCTGAAGTGTCCAACAATCAACAATTATTATTTATACTCACATTATTTATACAAAAATGGCATATAATGCATAAATACACAAATTGGGACACACCTGTTGCAAACTTGAATTTATCAGAATTTTTGAATGAATTGGTTGAATGAATGACACTTTGTGGCGTAACAAAGAGTCCTTCAAATATCCCCATGACTAATGCACAGACTGAAAAAGATTTAAGCAATAGCGAAGGCAGCTTTTGAATGATCATCCATGGAGAAAGATGCTTTTTGCCCGCAGAATGCTGTGGGCATGGCATCTACGAGGCCATCAGGGACTAACTGCTGAAACTAACCAGCCAAACTCTGACCCCTTGCCTACAGCTGTAATCTATACAGCACATTTATAGCCTATTTTATGATAGCAGTGCGTTTTTTCCCCAGACAACTTTTCAATTTCAATCTCAATCTCCTTACTTGTTACACATTTATGATTCCAAAGCAATCCCATGTGTATAATGAATTTGCAACATTTCACTGGTTTATGCTGTAATGCATTTTCTGCGTATCCTATTTAGCGTCTAGAAGGGCTGAAATTGATAGGAATGAATTCTAGGCCAGCTGTGCCGAAACAAACACACGAGACCTTTTTTTTGTGTTGCGATGCCTATTTTCAAATCACAATTTAATCAATTTATTAACATGGAATGAGGTAGTTTTGTGCAATGCAATTTTCCCTTTCTTTTGTTGTGCCATAAAGAACAATCACCTGATGAAAGTCTGGGCATCCATCAGATATCCAAGCTTTTACATACAACTGCTAATGAAAAAATCCATTAACCCAATGCTGGGCTTGACATCTATTTTCTAATGACTAAACCAAATCAAAAGTGCATTTTGAAAGCCGAATGAGAGAGAAAACCTACATGGTAGTGTAAAAACTGTTATAGGGATAGTTTGCCAAACAATTTACATTTTCATAATTTACCTACTCAAAACAAAATAACAAATCAGAAAACACAAGGACAAGTCAGACCAAACAGAAAAGGTAGGTATATGTGGCGAATGGAATACTGACTGCTGGTTGGATGAGACATCTGTCAATCAAGACATGCAGAAAGTACAGCAGACTGCGACAGAAGAAGGTCGATTCGCGTGTGACGCGACCTAGAACGGTGACACAAAACAAAACGTTGCGCTTTTCTAAGCGTGTAAAATGGATAACTATTTTGTATGGCGGAATACCATAGCAAGTGCTTGTAAGCACTTCGACTTGGCGCAGTAATATCTTCACTCGTGAAAAATCCTCTCACCGGCCCCCGCTCCCTCTAGTGAAGATATTACTGCGCCAAGTCGAAGTGCTTACAAGCACTTGCTATGGTATTCCGCCATACAAAATAGTTATCCATTTTACACGCTTAGAAAAGCGCAATGTTTTGTTTTGTGTCACCGTCCTAGGTCGAGTTACACTTCGCGAGTAACTGTATTTAAATAGGGAAAACGTGGAGGTGTTTGGTAGCTTCTCTGCTTGGCCCATATTAAATGAACTGGGCTAACAAAGTTTCGCCGCAAGACAGAGGGATTTAGTGCACGCACTGAGACGAGAGAGGTATGTATCAACTCGTCTTAGTTAAGGGAATAACATAGTTTAATATGAAAAAACGGTAAAGTATCCCTTTAAAGATAGAAAGAATTAGATGGTCTGTTGGGGAAACAAAATAGACTGTCAAGGTCCTTGTAGTCCAAAACTAAAGAAAGCCTACCATTCAATTGTCAGAATCTTTAATGGGTGATCATGCACTCAGTGCATCATCACATAATAATTTCACTTCAGATTAAAATCACAATTATGAGATGTGTCATGTTACGATTCATTCTGTAGTCCACAGTGCACCTATTGAAGCATTTATATACAGGCGTAGCACATGTCCACTCAATGTCTGAACACATCACTGAGGCATAACTCACAAGACCTTTTTAAAAAGGTATTCCTAAAGGGCCAATAAATGTTTACCGTGACATCATGATGTGAACTGAAACGGCAGTTTTAGGGAAATGCCTGTCATGAAAGGTCATACTGATTTCTTGCTTAGTCTGGCTAGAGCTTCTAGAAAATGTATATTTTGTACTGGTAAATGATCTAATGCTGGGGTTTTCAAAATCCAATTTGAGCAGCAGAAGTGTCAAGACTGGGATCTGTAAAAATCTGATTGGAATCGCATTTCAAATCAGCTCCAAATGTGGTTTGAATTGGATTTGAAATCCGATTTCATTTTTTTTTTTTTTTTTTTTTTTCATTTGAATCAAATCTGGGCATGCAAAAAAAAATCTGATTTTTGCTTGCAGTCTAAACATAGCCTAAGTGCAACATTTGTGACTTGCGACTATTCTATGCCTCATTTGCATAGGAAAGAGGTGTGTTTGAAAAGAATGACACCGGCTTTATTTAAATATGACTGCCACAGTGCTTCACCAGTCACTCTTCTGATCGCTCAATCACGTCATGTGGGGTTATTTACAAGAGTGACAACTGAATTCTACAACTAAATTAACTCATGGAAAATATCAGCTAGTGACAACGCCATATATATAAAATCCTCAGAATATGTAACTAAACAACTAAGATGTTTGTGTTACCCTCAGTTGGACACTGACAGCTTGTCTGAGGTCCTAGAAAAATCACAGAAACAGAGGTACTTGTCTTGACTCATTCACAAAAAAAAACTAGCATAAAGGACTATATTCGTTAAATGCACATTATTGTATTATTATGTCATATCTACTATAACATAATTTAAAATAGAGGGTACAAGCATAAACAAAACTAAACCATCTTTCTTACTCATAGCCACAAGATGCTAAAATGTTGCTTTTGTTATCATTATGTCAATTACTGTAATTTCTTCTTGTTCCACATTTTAATGTGCTTGCCACTCCTGAAAATGTGCAGTGTGTAAATGGCAATTGTAATCAAGTTTGACTTTGGGTGGTTAGCGAATAAGATGCGGAAACACTGTATGCTTAAGTGGAAAATTCCTTTTTACAGCAAACTCTAAATTCTGGGCATTCCATGGACATACAGCAGTGGCTCTCAACCAGGGGCCCGGGGCCCACTATGGTGCCTCAACAAACTTCTTAAGGGGCCTCAAGATGACGTAAAATGATTTAAAATAGTCTGGTACTTATGTATGTATGTGAATGTTAGTGTACAATAGTGGTTCTCAAAGTGTGGGGCTGGGAGATCAGCAAAAAAATAAAAATAAAATTCAGAATCATTACTACAGTCTTCAGTGTCACAAGATCCTTCAGATATCATTTGAATATGCGGAACTTTCAATCAATTGAATTCATCCTTGATTTAAAGTACTGACTTATTTTATTTCTTTCCCCCCCAAAAAAATAATAAAATTCTTACTGACCCCAAACTTTTGAAATGCTTGAAGTCAAAAAGGTTGAGATCCACTGACACATGGTAGTCATATTTGAAGAGAAGATATGACTCTCATTTTGTGATAAGAAAAGCATGAACACAGTGATACTATTAGAGAATAAGACATCAACGCTATCAGTATGCATTTTGTATGACCCTTAGTGACATTTAAAATCTTATTTGAAACACTGACCCAAAATACGTAGCTCAGTAATTGAAGTCACTGCACTTGTGCTCTTCGAATCCAAGGACACAGATATGTTCTCTCCTATAAATTAATGACAATGATGAAGGCCTCAGAAATGCTTGACCCTCTACTTAAAAATGCTGCCCCTTCAAGATCCAAGGCCAAGCAGGAAGGACGAGTAATCCCAGCACCATCGAGTGTTTTGTGAGCGCCCAGGCTCTGTGAGAGTTATTGTTCCTTCTGAGTCACATCTATTAAGGTGCGATTCATCACGTAAGTACAGAAGGCCTCGGCTGCCTTTGCTGTTTCTCCAAGAGAGAGCGGGTGGGGAAGATGCATGACTTGCCCTGAAGGTGTAGTCGAGCGCAGATGTAGTTGGGCAGCTTTGATTAAGAGTGTCTTAGCCAAGGGAAGGACATAGGTGAATCGCTTCACCTGCGCATTCCGGCACGGAGCGTCTCGTGCAGTTAATTATCGTCCTGTCTCGGCAGAGAGCACAAATCGTGGGCCGGGGATTGGTGAGAACTAGGAGAACGGCTGAGAGCGCGGCAGTTTGAGCTTGGCCGGGGGTGCCAAAATCATTTTCAGGCTTTTAGGCGCAGTCGTTTAGCTGCCGAGCACGTGATGTTTCCCACACAACGCCTGCCAAGCGAAGGCTGCGTACGTCAGCCGTTGAATGAATAAAGATTGCCATCATGCGTGCTTGTGTTACGGGTGACTAACCTCTCGCTGAACCGGCTCTCGTTCCACACAGCCTTCTGCGGCACCCTGACTGTACGGTAATTTTCAAATGCAGCTGCCACAAAGCAATTCATCCTGACTCTACCACCTGTGGCTCTGAGACGTCCCTCGAGCCTTTTCTTTTCCTCTCTAGCCTTCAGCTACCCGTCTCTGCTCTTTTCTCGACCGGAGAACGCGACGCTACTTGCATTTGCAATCTGTGCTAACGAGGGGCGCAAATCCAATTTAGTATGCTAATGCGCTTAGATGCGCTATACCCCCGAGGAGCGTTTCTCAACAACAAGGTTATGCCGAAGGGGACGTGGTGCCCTCACAAAGGACAGGCAACATTAAACATCGTAGGCAAAAACAAGCTTTAAGGGCACTGTAGTCCTTTTAGCCCGGCTGTTCTGGGATTGCGTTCCAGGACGGCTGACATTGACGTGTACCAGCGGCAGGTGATGCGTGCGTGTCTGTGAGGTACGGAAAAATGCCTGAAGAGACAGCCGGGTGTTTAGCTCCCTCGCTTGGCCCACGGGAATCTGCTATTAAAGAAACTACGGCCCATTCTGGAAGAGGACCATTGATTCGTCTAATTTTATGCTGGAAAATGATTTCCCCGATGGCCAGTTTCACCAGAGCGCATTGTCTGTGAAAAATAAATAAATAAATAAATGCTCTAAAGCAAAAGATGAAGCATCTTATGCTCTCTGTTTAATGCGGATGTTTGGAATTCATGACACTTTCGGTTTGGCCCTAAAGGCCTCTCATGCGACGAGAATGAAGAAGAGAGAATGAGGCATATAAACTACATATATAAGTCAGACGTCTCATTAAATCGGCTTCACATGGCATAAAAGCATTAATGTAGACAACTGACCCGCTTGTCACACAGCTGAAAAACTGCCACATTTTCTTTCAAGCCTGATTTGCAGGCACATTCATTATTTGTAGCCTTCTGAGATATTGATGGACTTTTTCCTGGGTTGTGATCCAGAGCTTAAAAAAAATTAAAAATCTCACAAGTCCAGCTGTCATGTACCTCAGCACATTTAGCATCTTTACTATGTTGTCGGTACACTGAAAATCATTTGGTGTAGAATTTGCTTTGAAACTATTTTCATAAATTTCACAAATAATTACAAAGAAAAGTCACGTACCACATTGAATTAACCATGACATGTTGAAGTAGAAAATACAGAAACAGTAACTTTTTCATCTAAATTTGGCTTTAAAGGCACACTATGTAATGTTTCGCCGCTAGAGGTCGCATATTCAAAACAAAGGCGTAGCTTGATGGCGTCATGATTTCGGCTCAAGAGCAGTGGAGTTTGTATTATGCCACAGCGACCTCTTACACTTCTTCCGGTCATACATGTGGGGTTACAGTTTAGATTTGAGTGTGTTGAAAGTTATGTTATAATGCTACTCTGTGCGTTCGCTACTATGCGGCTACTATGAGACACTGGTTACACACTGCAGTAAGCTAGATCAAGGTATGGTAAAACATGATACTCGCTGTAAATCTACAGGATAAAACCAAAAATCGAGGGTAACATGGGTATGATATCATTGATAGGTGACGCACAGAACCGGTCCGTGTCCTGGTTAAAATTTTTTATTTCTCTAGATTTAAACATTCTTGGAGACATTTGGGATAATTTAAGTACACAAGTCAACAAAATATATAACATTGTTCTAGTGGTTTTTGGATATTTTAATCTAAAAATCTTACATAGTGTGTGCCTTTAATTTAAGTTATTTAAGTTTATATTTATATTTATATTTATGGACTTTTAGCCAGCACATTGCTATGTAGTTGCAACAGTGTAGTAGGCGGTTATAATCAAAACAACCCAGCTCAAGTTTCTATGATAGTCTGTACTTGGGTCCCACCTTCAACATAAGTCCATGGGTTTTATCGCCTATTTTATTATGCATCAGGCCAAAACCATACACCTGATCGCTTATAAAAGTAACAGCACATCTCACCTAAATACATCGCTGAGTTACTTGTCAAAGGTAAAATGTGTGTTATAATATATAGTGCTATCTCACAAAATGTATAAAACATTATGACATTTTTATTTATATCGCCCCATGTACCATCTGAAGATGTATAGTCATTATTTTTTTTCAAGGCATGTGCTAAAATGGTGAAATAGTGTCTCAATTTAATTTATTAGCAAAGAGACTTCATGTCATGGTATTGATTCATCAACTTAGTTCACCTAGAGAGACGCTTGGCATCCAGCCGAGTTCTGCTGTGCAGGTGAAGGGGGTTTAGGGAGCAGGGATGTATGTGTGTGTGTGTGTGTGTGAAGTGCGTGTAATATCTCACCATCTGTTTTGAGAGTCAGGGGCGTCGGTGGGCTCAGGACCCTGGCATTGGTCACAGTGTTCTTTACTTGGCACACGTAGCTGCCCACGTCCGAGGGCTGCACCTTGGAGATATACAGATTTCCCGTTTCTTGCGAGATGAATCGCCGGCTGTCCTCTGCAACGAACGAGGGGAGCTCATTGAACACCCAGCTGTAGATGATCTCTGTTGGGGCAAGAAGGAGAGCAAGCAGATGAGCTGCAAGAACAACGCACATGTCCCTAAGGAAATCCCTGTCTAAATCTGCACTGTAGAGCACTGACCTTGTCAGAGCGAGGGCTCATAGGAGAAGGGAGTCAGGGAGCTGGATGTGTAGGTGATATGGATTAATTAAGTGCTCTCTACTACAGGGTTCAAGGCAATCATAACTTGCATGTTAAATGCACAGAGAAACGGTTTTGTGTTTGCATAATATACCGAACTGCATTGGAATGAGGGAAGTAACCCTGTGTCCAGACTCGGCCCCACACAATAAAGCGGAAAACACATCTCTTCCATGCTAAACTTTTATCCTGACCAGAAGTGTTAGTGGTACTCAAGTCTCTTATTTGATCAAAAATACAGTAAATATTGTGAAATATTACAATTTATAAGAAGTGTTTTCTATTTTAATATATCTTAAAATGTCATTTATTCCTTTGATGGCAAAGCTGAATTTACAACAGCCATTACTCCTCTCTTTAGTATGATATATCATTCTAAAATACAAGTGCATAAAAAAAAACACATAAAATTTACATCAGTTTTATTTATATATGTATATGTGTGTATGTATATATATATATATATATATATATATATATATATATTAGTTGCTATCATATCGACGTTAATATCATAATCCACAAAGCAAACTCTTTATCGTATTATTTTGTTATGACTGTCAGTAGGGGATGATTTAAAAATGTCAAATAAAAAAATCAACATATACTTTTCTTTTTAGGAAGCACTTTGTGGTTTCAAAGACTGCAAAACTAAAAGGAAAAAGCCTAAAGTCTCTGCTTTCTTTTCCATTACATTACATCACTTGAAGGTGACACCTGCATGTCTCCGTATCCAATCACTATATTAAAGATTATTGTTCTGAAGTTGGGAAACAAAAGTCAAGACACGCAATCCTTGCGTTTTCGTGATCAATCATTACTGTCACTTCCGAGTACTCGGGCACATTTCTTATTCCGCACAGATATGCAGGGGAATGAAGTATTCTTTATCATGTCATATTGAGCTAGAATCCAAATGACAAAAGACAGGCTGTCAACAGAACAAAATTATGTGTGTTTTTCTGTAACTCTGAAGCAGTCATATTATGCCATATAAATCCAGGAGATATGAGAGAGCGGATTACTTCTCGGATCTCATGCTGTTTGCCTTATGTCGACTATATCGCAGTCACACAGACTTTCTCGCAGAGGGAAAGGAAAAAAGAAAGAAAGAAAGAGACAAACTTCCTCATGGTCCAAATGAATTTCCCCAAGACCAATTTATTCACCAAATAATTAAAGAATGAATTTCATAGACCATTGATTTCTTTTGCATAGTAAATACAGGTGCCGTGCTCCCGCTGATTAATCACTGAAGGATTGCCACTCTTTATAGTGATTCCAGTTCAATTTTTCATACACAAGGGCTAATGTCACCTGAGTAAACAATGAATATTTATCTCATAAATAAAATTCAAAAGGACTCTCATGAAAGGCGTCCTCATAAAGCGTCAAACAATATAAATCACGTTATTTCTAGCTGACGGCATCAGTGCCTGAGGCTTCTGATACTGTTTTTTGAGCTCATGTCCTAGGTTTACACAACTGGGGAAAGATGAAGTTATTGTCAAACAGTCACTGAACTGGAATAGAATGAAAGTTCACGATGCCTATGATCAGAAGTACAGCAGTGCTCTATTTCTGAAATATGCAGTATGGTTACATGCTCTACTGAGTTGGTCACCTATACTTTTGCTGCAAAGTCATGATGGAATGATAGTAAGTAAGCTTTAAAGGGATAGTTCACCCAATAATGAAAATTGTCTCATCGTTTACTCAGCCTCATGCCATCCCTATGACTTTCTTTCTTTAGATAAACACATAATAATATAAAAAAAAAAAATTTGTATAATAATCAATCCATATAATGCAAGTAAATGAGTGTCGCTCGGTTGACGCTTGAAACACCACACACAGTGATTGTGATGGTAATCCATACAACCCCAGTGGATGAATCAATGTCTTCTAAAGCGCTCATATGATAGTAGACCGGAAGCATTGAAAGAAGTATTGAAAGAGTTTAAAATATTCGTATTTTTCTTACACACAGTTATTGTTTGACATTGATTTGTCCACTGGGGCCATATGGATTACCGGCATGATCGCTATGTGTGGTCTTGCAAGCGGCAACCATTCGCATGCATTATTTGGACTCACAGGCCCTGTTTACACCTGATATTAAGATTTTGGTCAATCGGATCACTGCTAAATACAGGTGTATATGGGGTCTAAAACATTTTGAGCTTATCCACTTTCAACCACTTCCAGTGGTAGACAAAAACGCATTTGATAGGATTGTTCTCACCATTCCTGATTTCTAACACGCACTCACCGTGCAGATGTAAATGTATCTCCCTCGTCTACTTATGATCCGATCAACCAAAACGCAGGTGTAAACAGGGATGGATTATTTTCCTAAACAAATCTTTCTTTGTGTTTATCTGAAGAAAGTAAGTCATATACATCTCTGGGATGCCATGAGTGTGAGTAAATGATGAGAGAATTGTCATATTTGGGTGAACTTTCGCTTTAAACTTAGACTTTCCAAGGGTGTGACAATTAAAGAATCATTGAGAATGCGTACTGGTATTGGTGATTCTCTACAGAAACATTTTTTTGTTATGCTGGTTGAAAGTCTCCTCATATCCTGAAAGCAATCACTATGTTAAGTGGTCTAAATGTATTTTATTTTACAACAAGTGGCAAGTATCTACATTTCAGGTTTAACAGTACAGTTCTATGTACCACTGAACTTGCCCTATGCTGATTATTCTGTTAGATTTAACTGTATTGCCACTATGTCCTGAAATCACATATGGATGAAGCTGAAATACAGTGCATTCTTTCCTTTATGTCAACAGGTCAACTTCAGAACTGGAGTCATTTCACTGGTGAATGACACATGATGCAATTCAAAGTTAGCATTTCCAAGATCACCTATTGCACCTTTAAGTTTTCATTGTCATTGTTGACTATAAAATTCACTTTGTGAACAGTTTGTGTACTGTTGGTGTATTGAAGAACAATGATCAAGCTTACCAGAAAATTCCATTAATTTTGCCTGTTTATGAGGCAACAGGCATGCAACAAAACTACATTTCCCATCAGTCTTTTTTCCACTTACACAGATAAAACAGTTACACACATAATGAGCTTCATTCGCACTTCTTTTTGTTTTTACTAGCTGTACAAATGCTTGCTGTCTTTGTCAGAATGCGAAAAAGTAATTGCTCAGTGTGTTTATTTTATTTAGATACACATCACATCATTAATATGCTTTCCGACTACATACTGTTCGAAATTCCCGGAAGAACTTGAAAGCGGCATTACATTGAGCAAAGATATGAGTATACAGTCAATTTTATTTTTAGTGTAACGTCAGCACTCCACGCATTCATCAAGGTCAGGAACCAACAACGCCTCCTCTACACTTTGAGTGGTAAAGCAAAAGCGATCATATTGAGAGTAATATCCTGTTTACATCTCAGTGATCTCAAATTATTTTCAATTACTTTCAGTTTTAATGTCATCTACCCATATTAATGTGGATGAAACCTCCTACGAGCAATTCAGACAAATGAAAGACAAATTAACCTCAAAGCAGTCCTACGAGTCCTAAAATAAATTCCCTGCAGTTCTTCCCATTCCACACATATCATATTCAAAGAACTGTTAATCATCCAAGCAAACATTTAATAGTTCCAGGTTATTACCACATGATGTTCTCACAGGTCTTACAGTCTTATGTGGTGGTCTTGCAGACAATTATAATATATTATATAGCAGTGAACATATGGACATATTTCTTACACTAATTTTTGTTTATTATTATTTTCCACTTTATCGAATAGTAAAGTTATCAAAATGCAAATGAGAGTATGGAGATTATGCAGTGGACAAAAAAATGATAAGCAAGTAAAAACGTTAAAATAAATAAAACAAATAAAGCTGGCTGCTTTAGCTCACTGTAAGCTCTAATCTCACACTAGTTTTTTTATTTATGGAAATGCTAGTTTTATAAAGAAATTCATCTATATGCACAATTTACATTTATCTACACAACTAAAGTCAAGCATTTAAGTAGGACCCTTCAGTTCAGAGGAACATCTATTCAGTCCAAACTTTTGATCACAGTATATCACATTTACATTATAGCTCACAATAAATTGCTTGCTATTGCTAAATGATTGTTTATTATGTTGATTTCATCAGATTCCTAAATCCCAGTGCCGCTCAGAAGGTTTGCAGTTCTATGCCTAATGGAAAATTATTATTGACATTTAAAGACAAATCATTCTGTGACCTGGTAGCCATTGAATGATGTTAATTTTCTTCATATCAGCTTTCTGTGCTAGCCAAACAATTACAGGAAATCGATAGACTAAAAACAGCCTTGTCTCATATAAATTGGTTGCTCGAGTTCTTTTTTCTTTCCTTGAGTTTGCAAATGGTACAATGCTATGGCTCTGCCTCCTATATGCACTCTTGAAGGGCATGACATCATTGACCACAATATATATATATAGTAGCGGTAAAAAGTTTGGACACTGGACTGAAATTATATTAGCTTTAAAAAGGCTTAATACATACTAATTTGACTAAAATGATCTATATGACAGTAACCAAAAGACCTTTAAATTGTTACAAAAAAAAAATAACATTTCAAATAAATTGTGTTCTCTTTAACTTTCTGTTCATGAATGTATCAGTTGATTTATTGGATGGATGGATGTCTGTCAGTCTGTCTGTCTATCTATATATCTTCATTTAAAATCGCTCACACACAATCTGGTCCCATTTAATCCCTGTAAGTAAAGCTGTCTGATGTAACTTCAAATGTGTTTGGCAACTGGACTATCACATCTTGCCAAACCACGTTGGACCATGTCCAGATGTACGATTGCAAACAGACAGAGGTCATTACTGCACCATACAGGCATGAGCATGACCATTACTGTATACAGCACGATAAGGAGCCGAGAGAGAGCTTTAGCGGTATTAGCGCAGGTGTAAATTCACCAAACACTCCACTCTGAGCGAAATAAATCCCGCCCTGTGCTGACACAGATTCGGCTTAGTCCTTATCAGCTCCAACCCCTTTCCTTATTGGATAGAATACGTTTGGTAGATATCATCTGCAGTTCTGTTTCACTTAGTTCAGCCAGGCTCTACTTGGCATGTGTCACCAGATAATCATAAGCCATTATTTTATAACTCTGCAACTCTCAAATGTAAAGTGTGATTGATTTTGTGAAGGAACACTGTTGATGCATCCGTCCAAACACAGTACTACAATGCTGTTTGTTCTATTCAGGACAGTAACAGTGAATAACATCAAGCGACTTTGCATCATTTGAATCATAACTGACTGGGCTTCCTGTTCCATATCGGTCCTTTTGTGTCAACCTATCCGTCTCTAACTGGTCGATGTAGTGTTTCCAGACAAGCATCAGCATCAAGGCTCAAATTTACCGGATCATTAGAAATGAAAAGAAATCGCACTCAGACAATTATTTCACGCAGACACAGGCAGCATGGGGGAGCGTTTTAGTGGCCTGTCTCAATGCTATCTCGCTGCTCAGTTGTCCTCTAATGGAAAAGAGGATGAGATCTCTGTTTCCCTGCCTCTTTTATGAAATGGTTATGAAAAGTCATATTTTATGGTCTTTTTATAGTGCAGTTTCATCCATCCATTAGTGGAACTGCACTGTTCAGCAAATGTGTGAAGCTGTATTTGTATTGTAAAAAATCTATTTTTTGAAGCTGTAAATAAACAAAGATTATTGGAGTATGTTTTACAAGAAAAAACAAAACAATTTCTGGTTACACTTTATTTCATACAGTCATTCTACTTCAAAATGCAAGTTTAATTACTTGTTACCTGTGGTTTCTTTATTTGTAAAATTTACTAGCAATTTATGAGAAATTGTTTCAAAGTAAATCCTACACCAACCTTTTCAGTGCATCGGGGAAACAAAATAACAGCATACAGATTTAGAACAAGCAAAGATTTCCATTTATGGGTGAAATAGCCCTTTAAAAACGGTCTGCTTTGTTGAGAAATGGGCAGACAGGAAGAGAGGAAGCTGGATGAGGTTACTCTGAGTCTCTCTGAACTCTAAATGTTCTAAAAATGGCCATCTCACCGCAAGCCTTTCATCTGATAGTGCTAGTTCAACTGCCCTGTCTGTATCATTCTCTTCCCATTATCTTTGTCTCCCTGCATTCAAATTCATTTAACATGCGATTACAGTGACTGGAACAAGACAAGCAGAGATTGAAAAAAGATTGAAGAGAGAAAGGCCCTGTTTACTCCTGGTATTAAGATGCGTTTTGGTTGATTGGATCACAAGTAGACGAGGGAGACACATACCCGTTTACACCTGTCAGTCTCTATTGTCCACTTTCAACCATTTCTGTCCTCCTGAGGGGAGGATCTATGAGCAGGGAAATGTATGGGTTTTTCAGATTTTTGATCTAATGGACAAAATAAGCTCATGCAATTTACAAATGAACACGCCCGGGGATGATGGACTTCACTTCTGCTCTAATAGCCGTAAGACCACGGCGAGTGTGTGATAGAAATCAGGAATGGTGAGAGAACATTGTGCTTGGTACGTTTTTCATCTTCCAAACAAACTTGGGTCTCCAGCCAACAAAGTTTAAATCCCGTCCGGCTAGTGCGCTTCTCATAATTTTTACGCATTCCACTTGTAATCCGATCGACCTAAGCGCATCTTAATACCAGGTGTAAACAGTGCCAAAGATGAGATTAACCTATTGAAAAGACTAGTTTAGATCGGCAAGAGTCCAGGGTGGTTTATGTTGGCCAAGCTTGAACTTAACTCATAACATGTATTTTGTCTTTCCACTGTGTATGCTAAATTACAAGCTTAAGAAATATAATTGATATTTGATGTGGAATATACAGTTTGGTGGAGCAGGATTTTGGACCAATAAGATTTCATTGAACAGCACAATGCAACAAACGTAGAAGCCAAGTGAATGACATGATGTCTTGTTGTGGATTTTTATAAATGTGTAAACTTTATGTGCCATGTCGATGCATTAACACATAACAGGCTTTCCATGTAACTCAAGGAAATGCTGTATATTATTTTTCCTATCAACTTCCTAACAGAACTGCCTTAGTTCACCCAAAAATGGAAATTCTGTCATTGATTACTCGTTCTAAATCTCCATCTTCAGAACACAAATGAAGATATTTTTAATGAAATCTGAGAGATTTCTGTCCCTCCATTGACAGTCCACGCAACTACCACTTTGACGCTTGAAAATGTTCATAAAGAGATCGTAGAACTAATCCATATGAAGCGAGTGGTTTAGTCTAAATAGTCTACATTTTCTGAAGAGACCCGATTGCTTTATGACAAACAGAAATCCATCTAGGCTTTTATTCACATATGAACATTCATCAACGCTCATCAGTTATGGTAAATGGAAGCTCAAACATGCTTGCTTGACGTACAAGAACCAATGAAGTTCATTCTCGTGTGTTACGCAGCACGTTTAAGCTTCTCGCACGTCAAGCAAGTATGGTTGAGCTTCGGTTTATGTTCTCTCCAATGTTACAGAGCAGAGCTGTGAAATATGGCAGAACAAATCTACTACTGGCACAGAAGATAAATCTATATGACTTGTAATATCCATCTTATAAGATTCTTGTATATAATATTGTTTTTCATAGGCAGCCAAAAAAAAAAAAAAAAAAAAAAAAACTCATGCTGGTGACCTTTATGTTGCTCTTTTCAGCAGGGAGGGAGACAGAACAAAAAGAGAGTACCCACCTGGTGAATGAGGAGGGGGGGCACACATTAGCACAACCCCCTGGCCTTCCCTCACCGAAACAGCTCCTCTAGTCCGGCCGCTGAACGCCCCAAGATCTGCAAACACACACACACACACACACACACACATGCAGGCATGGTTTTAGCAAGTGACAGAGTGACACACGGTGGCACAGAGGCAGCTGTTAACCTCCAGATTAAGGGTCAGAGATTGCATATGAGTGCCTGAAAATCGGATACGTGCTCGCGGCTCGGCTAGATTTAGTATCTGTCACCTGAGGTATGACCTCTGTGTGAGCTTTCACTTTAACCTGCTCTAACGCCCAAAACCTGCCGCTTAAATCTCGCTTCCTGTTTCCCTCAGGACACGACGACCAAGTGGTAATTAAAACAGGTAACCTTGCTTGAAGCCTTCAATCTTGTGAGTACTTTTAAAATACCAAAGAGACATGGTAAATCATTTCAGTTCACAAAAAGCCGAGAATTGTGGGCAATCATTACAGTTTCAAGCCATGTCTGAGGACAGACGTCGGATGGTATTTTTGTGTAATTTTGAGTTTGAATGTAGAGGTGAAGGTTTCCACATGTAGCAGCGCTCTGGACAGGTGGAGCTACTACAGTTAATCTGTTGAAACAAATTGCATTTGCATAAATTACCATAATTAATCTGCCATCTCTCAGCACAACACCATGCCATTGGCTGACTGCCCTTTGCAGTGAGAATAGGTGTGGGGGATGTAGTGCTATCAGAGCATCGCAAAGTAATTACACATTTTGATATTAAGAACAACATTATCATTGTTCAGATGTTGCTCTAAATCTCAGTTACATTACCTTAAGTACTCAGCTTACAAAAGTTTTAAATTATAGGTTAACATTTCCATTAATTTAATAAAATATTTTTTCTGAATGTGCTCTAAACATTCGAAAGGTTCAGGTTTTTTAAATGTTTTAAGAGTCTGTTCTTGGTTATGTGCACATTAGAGACAACATTAAGGGAACAGTCTATTTTTTTTTTTTTTTTTTTTTTTTTTGGATGTTCTCTGAACGGACTGAAACAAGTAACGTTTAAATAAATGTTAGATGAACAATGCATGAATGAATAGTTCAGCAGTGAAACTCAATTCAGATTGGTTCATCAAACGTAATGTTCCCAGCCAATCAATTTCACATATCCATTAACATCCCTAATAACCTCGTCGCATCAAACGAATGCACTATCGCTGTATCACTATACACTATGCTACTTCTTTTCCTAGCCCTCCACCTTCCCAGCACCACCTGCCTAGATCTGCTTGGGTTTTTTTTCTCAAACCTCAAAATTCTCAAACTGGCAACCAGCGTGAGCGTCGAGTCAAGTCTGAACTTTAAACAAACAGTCTATTAGTGTTACTAAAATAACGTTCATAACGTTAAGAGGAACGATAGCCAATGTTAGCCAAAGTTCTGAGAACGTTCCCTGTTAGCTGTATCAGCTTTGTTTCAGATATTTCTCCTAAAATAAAAATGAATATGAATACAGACGGCACAGCTTATCATTTGGTCTCAAAAGATACCGATGCACAATATTTGAGTTTATTTTTAGATCTTTCACTTTGGATTGCACTTTGTTTTTTTGGGGGGACAAGCACAGTTTGAGACATTGTTGAGATCTCTTCTGAAATTCTGAAACTAGATGAGAACTGTGAATAAAACGAGTCTTTTATCAGGAGAAAGTCTCCATTTAATCTCAAAGCCATCTAGTAGAAAGTACTGGGACATTAAAGAGATCTCACTTCCATTTGTTTCTTTCTTATGTGAAAAATGTTGTACTTCAGAGACAAAAATAATAAAGTGCGTCTTTTAGGGTACAGTCAGAGCATCAACTATACCAGCCTATATGTACGCTTCAATGGAAACAAGATTCATTTATATGCACATAGTTCAGATAACTTGTGAAAAAAATACTAATCTTCCTTAACTTCAGATTTACATACAGTACGAGCATTCAATGACACATTTTCAGCCTCTGGGCTCTTAGGTCTGCTGAAATTCAACTCTTAATTTTTAGATTGCACTGTTTTAAAGGTCATTTTGGCTCAGTTTGAGCTTGCACGTATGAACTTCCACTTCTCAAGGCTCTCAGTAACAAGGTGCAAATGGAACATTAGCAGCATTTACGAAGGTCAGCAAATCAATAAATGTCCCAGTTAAGCATTGTTGTGCTGACATATCAACAAATATAATGGCACAACCAGAGTCTGACTGGAATGACACTTCATTTACCTTAGAAGCCACATTCGTGCAAGGAACTAAATAATAACAACATTTGTTTTTCAGGCTCTTGAGAACAAAAGCAAGTGATAAGCAGCTTTTGCTAATTGAAACAAGCTAGATTCCAGTGAACAGGAGATCTAAAAAGAAAAACGATTGATGCACACTATTGCACATTCAATACAATCAGGGAAAATGTATTACAATTTAAAGTTGTATTAAATGCAATTAGTTGAACTCAAAAGCACTTTTTTTTTGTCCCAAATAAGTAGAACTTAAGTACATATTCATGTGTATTTAAACTTTTTTTCACATGGGTAAAAACAGGTCAATTTTGATCCTATGTTGACAGGCAAAAGTAATCTTCCCCATTTTGTCTATGAGAAACAACTTAGATAATATTGAGATCTTGTTTGTTTTGAGTCCTTTCTAAGAGCAGTGGCAAATCTGGCTAAGAATGGCTGTTCATTTATTTTTCCATTTTAGTTTATGCACTATGTGAAAGAGTTCCAGCAGGCTTAGACATGAGGGTAATTAATCTTTCTTTTTTCTCTCTCTCTCATTGTGGGTTGAGACAGAACAGAAGACATTAGCTTGTGGGACAGGAGACAAGATGTTTCATCGGCCCCGGTCGTGGGTGGTGTTGATTAGCCCCTTTCAGCCTGAAATGAGGCAGTTTTAGATTTACACAGCAGCAATGTCAGACGCTGGTGGCCCGTACGGAACTACAAAGCGAGGTTGGTTTCTGCATACCAAACAACATCATTTACACAAACATGAAACAACATTCACAACCCTATCTTCTCGTCTACCCTTTATCAGTCAGCTCTGAAAAGAAAAATCACACTGAACAATTGAGGATAAAGGTGGGGAAAGTGCCAAACGCTGCAGGTCTGTCCTCACCGAAGGCCTTAAAATGGGTTAACAATACTGTTTTTGACACAACAGTGCGGTAAATCACTTTCACTGAACAATAGCTGACCTTTGCCCCTGTCTGTTATAACATCTGACAGACCGCTACATTCTCTGGTGGAACGTCTGATTTGAAAAGCGCAACCTTGACATGTGCCCTGACTTAATATATAGATGTATAGATGTGTACAGCATTGCAGAATGAAGCTCACAGTTCAACAAGAAACACATTGACAATCAGAGAGTGAAAGAAATGCATTGATGGAAAGAGAAGATTTATTTCACAAATATTGCAACAAATACTACACCATATAAGTGCTTTACATGGCAGACATAGCAAAGTGGACAAGGTGTCAAATGAAGGTCATTATTTCAAAATAAAAGTCCAACTGAAACTGCTGATTTCACGACCAAGACTTTTCCCGTGGGCAGATGATAAAATGGACAAATAACCTTAGATAGTAAAACATTTGGAAATTGTTGGAAGCCCAGTGTTCTTCAACAAAAGGCAGCCGATCAAAAGGTCACTAATTTCTCCACCCACGGAATATGCAAAAAAGGGGACGAGGCCTGGCTGAGCTGCGCTAGAGAAGATGAAGAGTGTTATCACCAGCTACGTTTACATGGACACCTTTTGGTTCAATCGGAATTAAATCAATACGATTGATGAATCCGAACACAGTGTTTACATGAACGATAAATAAAGTAATCGGGTTGATGTGCGCGTTTATATGTCACAAGTTTCAAATCGGAATACATTTTTTGACATTTTTTGCACAAATATACAGGGTTTCCCACTGTTCGCGCATATCTATTCTCCTCTATTGGTTCTTTATTTGTTTTAAACAACATACGTAATATTAATCTGTCTCTAGTCATGATTTGCATTAAAGGGATACTTCAGGATTCAGCATTAAGCTTTGTATTAGTAGAAAACCTGTGGTATTTTCAAATTACCATGCTTTCCACCCTCATATCCCCCTGAGACGAGAGATTTATGTATTTTTTGTCTGGAAAAAATCCTCCGATGACGCAAAAATTGTCATTTTGCGTCATCGGAGGATTTTTTGGCCAGAGGCTAAAGACTACAGCCAGTAGTAGGGGCTGTCCCGCATGTTCTCAACCCGCCCATAGAGGGTGGGATCTCACTCACAGAATGTACAAATAGTGTCAGCCATCTTTTTTTGGAAGTTAAGCTAGCAGGCTCTTGTTCTATGGAGAAAGCTGAGTAGTAGGAGAAAGCTGAGTATTAGGGGTTACCATCCTCTTTTTCCCGGACATGTCCGGCCGTCGAGATCGTCCAAAATGTCCGGGATTCGGCTTTTGCTTTCTGCAGTCGCCATTCATTGTTTACATGCACACCTTTTGTTTTAATCTAACTGAATTCATTCCGATTGGTGAATCTGAATGTAGTGTTTACATGAACGCGAACAAGTGATCGGTTGATGTGCGTTTTAACATTGCTAAGAAAATTCCCGCTCCTCCGTGAGAGATACGAGACCGGTGCGTCTCAGTAATGACGCCACCGGCCTCGCACCGTTCTCCCGCGGCCCTCAGTCTCGTCCTGCTCGCCACAGTAAACATAATGAATGGCGACTGTAGAACGCAAAAGCCGAATCCCGGACATTTTGGGCAATCTCGAAATCCTTCACGGTGACTCACTAGTAGCCTAGCCTTGTTGTTTTAAACTGCGCTCTGTAACCGGTAGGCGTGGCTTGGGAGTGGCCTCCTAGGGCAGCGAAGAAAGTGCATTCTGGGAGTTGTTGTCTTTCATCCACATAAGCCAAAAATACATTTTCTGGCTTTTCTCAGTCTAGAAAGCTCCAAATTCAAAAATAATTTCACATTTCTTCTACATAAATGACCTATTTTAAATACACATTCATCTTTCCAGAGGTGAAGTATCCCTTTAATTAACATTACATGCAATTACACTGTTGACCCTTCTTTTACCCCCAACCCACCCTTAAACCTACAAACTACCACCAAATCTGTCCCTAACATTAATCATATTGCACCTCAATAGCAGCAAGTATTTTGCAATATTATATGAACAAGTACGTTGTACCTAACATTTTTATTTTTTACATAAGTACACAGTAGTTAAAGTGGGACCAAAAACTAACAACTGCTCAGTCTTCTGAATTTCTACCCGAATAAGAAACTTAAATGTTTGAAGATATTGTGTTTGAATCTAATTTGATTTAATTTTCAGTCTTTAAATATTAAAATAACATTTGATCCCATTCATTTTCCCCTAGATTTAAATTTAGATTCAACCGTGCATGTTATTTCATGTAATTTATTCATTTCCAGATTGAAGGTTCTTGTGTGAAGTATGAAAAAAAGAGAAAAATAAATGATTTAACAATGCTGCTAACACATATACTGGCTCAGAAATTTTTGTGAAGCTTCTGCATGAATTTTTATTCATCATTACAATGTGTAACCATGACAATTGACATCAATAGACATGCACAGACATGCATAATCACAGACATTCAACACTGTGGCAGCATCGCGAGGAAGCGCAGCATACTTTGTTGAATGCAGTCTGGATTTTCCTTTCAGTCTGATTTAGCCATTCAAGGTGAACAGCTTGTGTTTGGCCACTGTGTTCCATCACTTGGTCACATAGCGTCTTTGGACATTAACTCATAGTCTGCCAATCTTTTGATTGGCCAAAACACTTTTGCTTTTATTTTCATCTGTGCACAGTCAGATGCTCCTGCGTAAATATAGCAGTCAACCTGCAGAAGATAATCTTGCCAACCGTTCAACTGCCACAACAGCAGCACAAGTCACCAATCAATGGAAGCTTGTTCCCATCACGGAATAAAAATATGTAATTCCGATTTTTAACTGACAATTCTTTTTTTTTCTTTTTTTTTCGTAATTTCGAGTTTATATTTTGGACTTTAGAACTTGCAATTCCGAGTTCCCAAATTTGACTTTATCAGAATTGTGAGATATCAACTCAAAATACTTTATTTCTCGCAATTACAAGTTTGTAACCCACAATATATTATTATTATTATTATTTTCTTTTTTTTTTTCCATTTTTTTTTTCTTCTTCATAATCACAAATTTATATCTTGCAGTTCTGATTTTAGACCTCTGAATTGCATGTTTATAACTTACAATTCGGACTTTTCCCCTCACAATTGTGAGTTGATATCTCAGAATTATAATAAAAAAAATGTAAGTACTATTATAAACTTGCAATTGTGAGAAATAAAGTCAGAACTGCAAGATATAAACTCACTATTGCAAATTTTTTTTAGAATTTGAGATAAAAAAAAGTCGCAATTACCTTTTTGAGTTTCCGTATCAATCAAATGATCAATCCCTAACTGCAAAAATATCTAAACTAAATAAATAAATAAACTTTGTTTCTGTTCTCACAAACTAAACTGGGCCGGGTTTCCCGATAACGATGTATCTTACTGTAGCTCTTAAGAGTGCTCTCTACGTGCAAGGTTACGAACGCTCGCAGCAATTCCACGAGCGTTTCCCAAAAATGCACTTAACATGAACGCGCGAGAACGCGTTTTACGTGCTACTTAAGAGTCGCGGTCCATTCGCGAAGTGCTGAAATATAACCTTATATGGAATCGTATTCTAAACGTTTAGCCTTAATTATTAGATTTAACCTAATAATCGTCATCTGTGGATTAGCAATCAAGACAACTCTAAAGTCTACATTCAGGCGGAGATAGCCTACTGACAAAATATATGAACAAAAAAACAAACAAGAAAAGATACCTTTCAAAAAAGATTACATTAATGTAGGCCTAATTTTAGAGGAGATAGAGCGAAACAAAGATTTTATTTTTAACAGATTTAAAGGACACCATACAAATAAGGAAAAACAAAACATCTGGGTAGACATTGCAAACTAACTGCAACCCGGGGTGTTCAAAGATCAGGGAAGGTGGTCTGCAAGAAATGCCCAATGCATGGCTGGTTTTCGTGCACGTCAGCAAGTCATAGACAGATTTTTTTATTTTTTTTATTCATCCATATTTTGCCCAGTCTTTGAAGCATATTTCCCACATTACTTCGTTATTTTATGGGGTTTTTTTTCATTCATTTAATTTAGATGTGTATTTTTCTTCCCTTTTTTATTATTTAATTTATACATTCATTTAAACAAAAAAAACAAGAACAATAAAGTGTACAATAAACAAGTACAATCAAAACCTTATATCTGTACTCACTTTGCAGTGTAATAGATAAAAGTGTAATCTGCCGTTTGTCCTGCAGGTGACCTCATAAATCTGTCTTCTTACGATGCACTTGGGGATTTACGATTACTCCAGAGCACTCGGAGATCTACGATGATTTTTAAGTGCTACTTAAGTTACGATGCTTTTGGGAAACAGACCGTAATATTAAGATCAGTCGTACGATCGTTTTTACAAACTACTTAGGCTTACGATGCTTTTGGGAAACGCAGCCCTGTATAGTTATATGCAGAAACGCAATAGCAAAGTAAAATAAAAACACATCTAAAATATGAACATGGCATAATGTTCAAATGAGGGCACATCTATATATAATATACACAAACTACAAGACTTCACTGTTAAAAAAAAAAAAAAAAAAAAAAAAGATGTAGGATTTACTTGGAAACAATTTTCACAAAAAAAATAGCTAGTTAATTGCTAGCAAACAAATAAAAAGTAGAAAGACTGAAATAGTATTTCCTTGTAAAATATACTCAATCTTTATAAAATGTATTTACATTTTTTAAACATTATCATGGTTAAGTCATTCAATTCAGCACTAATTTTCATTGAGTCCGAGATTCATATCAATGATTTTAGAATCTATCAGCCAATTAATTAGTTGTCGGCTAGATTTTCAACCTTAGTTTTCGATATCAAAATCCATTATCGGTTGAACTCCATTCCAATTTGTTTGTGATCAACAGGTATTGCTTGCATTGCTCCACTCCAGCTAAAGCACAAAGAGCCATCAACAGTCGCAACACCTGTGTTTAATACTCAAACCTACAGGAGGCTGCAAAAAAAAAAAAAAAAAAAAAAAAACGCAAGCATTTGGTGCAAAAAGACAAGACACCTCTCTGGGACTGTAGAAAGACAGAAAGAAAATTTAAGAGAGAGCAATTCAATAGTGTATGTCTTATTTATGTGAAGCGGATGGCTGACAGGCCGTGCTGTTGGAATGCAGAATACGTCTGTTGGTTCTCCCCGGCGCCATGGAAGGAAAGAAGGATCGGTATGAGCTGTGTAATATATGGCCTTGGAAAAGTGATCTCCTCCAACAAACTGTCACCAGAGAACTGGGATGGAGAGGCTGGGAATCCCATTGTAACAGAGCAGATTATTGATTTATCAGGCGCTGTCACTGCCGCCTTCTTGTTCTCCATATCAGCGTGTTATCCCTTCCCCTCGTCAATTTACTCTAGACATATGAATTATAACTAATCAATGCTCTCCACTGTAGTCTAAATGGGAAAATAGATTTTCTTTTGTTGTTCCTACATGGTCAAAGGAAAAGATGTGACAAATGACTTATCTATAGACATCTAGGGTCAAGAAACATGAGTGGGGCGACACATGTGATTTTTTTCTCTCCTTTTTCTTTCTTTCTTTGCTCGCAAATGTAACGGGTGGTAAATTATGAGGGCAGCTGGTACTGCTAAAATTGGCATCATTTACAGGAAAACTACGCAATGGATTCTCGTGATAAGCGTCATAAAAAAAAAGGGCCACATAAAGATAATGGACCCCTTTGATAGAAGTTGGGATAGAACAGATAAAAATCTGTTGACTGGGTTTCTTTCTTCTTTTCCATCTCGTATTGTCCTGACCCTTCATCTTGCATGGTAAAATGAGACCTTTGTAGGGAAAAATCGATATTCATCTGTTCTCAACTATAAGGGAGGATGGGAGATAAGATAAGAATCTGCAAGAACTGATGCACTCATTTCAATAATTGTGTGGCAGTCTAAGACAATACATGACCTTATTAAGGGGTATTTAAGCTTCATGCATCTTTATTGATCGGACTGCCATTCGATTGGGTGTGTACTTTTTACACAAGGCAACATAAAGTCTAGTATTCACGTGCGATATGGAAATATAAAAACTGGGTAACACTTTATTTTAATGGTCCCCTTTGAACATTCTTTTGACTGTAAGTAACTCTGCAATTACATACCATCTAACTCTCATTAAAGTATTAGTAGACTGCTAAATATCTGCTAACTCTTTATTGTGATGATCCTCAAACAGACATTCTACTGACTATAAGTAACATTGCAAGTGTGGTAATGAACATACACTGTTTTGTTATTGTGCATAATTCTAGAAACTTTATTATATGAATGGTTTAAATTTTTAGAACAGATGGTGTTTATCAAATAACACAATTCTAAAAATGTTATACAAACATTTGTTTACACATACACCTTTTCACATTTGTATTTGTATTGAAACATAACAGCCTTGCAATGTTGGTTGAAAATGTTCTGATTCTTTATGATTGTTCTGTATACTTGTCTTCTTTAAATAACTGTATATTGTTTAAAGAGTTCTTTTTGTTATTCAAAAGAAAAAAAGAAAGAATAATTGTTATAACGTAACTCAATATTGTAATAATGTATGTACTGTATACTTAAAGCTTCAGCAAAGTCTAGTGTATCTTGGACGACATGTACACTTGGGATTTTCATGACCAAATAGGTATAACCTCAGTAAAAGTGCATAAAGTTTAAATATGGCCATATTACCGTAACAGAATAAGTAAATGGTTAGGGTTAGATTTTTTGTTTGTTTGTTGTTTTTTTTGTTACATAAATAAACTCAAGGTCCCATTCTATTCCATTATCTGTTCCATTCCATATATATTTATGAAGAGCATTCTCTCCATTTACTGTCCTGAACATTCCCCTTTTCCCCTTTATCCAACTTACCAATTTACAATCCATTAGTGATTCAAACCTAATCCATCAGTGAATCATTTTCCGTCAGAAATGTCAAAACATGCGCAACTGTGCCACGCACAGTGAAGCATTTAATGAATGGGACTGAATGTATTTTTAGGTAAAGTTAACAGCAGTGATTAGGTTTACAGGAAATGCTCAAGTTCATTTCAGCTCAGAGGTCCAAGTTACTCAAGTCAACTAAAATCAAAACAAATGACATCATCGCATGTCATTCATTCAGCCTGTCTGCAATTTTTGTTGAGACCAATATGAAAATCAGACTGGATTTTATGTACTGTTGTAAATTTTAACAGGTTGCTCTAAAAAAAAATCTAAAAATAAGGTATCTAGAATTATTCACAGACCAGATACAATACTTAAAATCAATAATGATTTTTAATCAGCCCTTCTCTTAAAAAATGGTTTAAATATGAGGTTTATTTATACTACTTTTTTGGGTAAAACCGTCATTTGAAGATGTAGCACATATTAATACATGCTGGTAAATAACACTTTATGCTGTAAGTCATCTGTTAATATTATTATTTTAATGTTTACCCCAACATCTGAATGTAATTTCAGCTGAGAGGGACCCAACCACCAACCTAAGTGGAACACTTAATTTCATTTTGGATGCTGGCTCCCCTAAGAAATATAAATGCACCCCCGGACCAAGTAGAGTGTCTTAGTGCCGTGCCTGATAGTGCTGATAATTTTCTTTGTTGTTTGTTGGTTTTCAATATTAAACTTCGTGAAATTATTTCAGTGTGTGTATCAGTACTTTTTGAATATTTTCAGTACATTTTAATAATACTCTGATAATATTGATAACCGCAATCATTTTGGTCACTCTAATCGTGAAATAACATTTTCATACATTTTCATCTCTGGTCAGTTGTATCATAATCAAATGTAACTTTGTCCCAAATGGCTTTGTGTTCTTGCAATTTTTTGGGCTTGTGGCTACCCCGTCAAGTCTACAGGTCTGTGATACCTAGTGTGATCCAATTGTGAAGGGTGCTCAGGAGCTACTATGACATCAGGGCCTTTAAATAGAAAGCACAGGCTTAACTCCCTCAAATTTAGACTCTTTCTAGTTCAAGAGAATCCAGATCCTGATGGCCCTGCTTTCTGTGGTCAAACAGAGTGGAGTTCTGAACAGACCCGCCCTATGTACATATCCACAGGCTTACTCTTTCAAGCCATGATACCTAAGTCACATTCTTCCACTTTGGAGGGGTCTGCTGAGAGAAGGCTGGATCTCAGAAGGGAGTGAGATCAGAGACACTCCCTCTGCCTGCAGCCTTCAAAGCGTGGTCTGATAACTAACTTGAACCAGGGAGTTCTGCTTCTCAAAACAAAGAGACAGAAAAAAAGGCTCAACAGGGAATGCTTTGGGGGTACAACTGTGAGAGGAATACAGACTAGTGTTTTTCTGTCTTTCTCTCCCTCTTTCCTTAATAAAAATACATTTCTGAATCTCCAGGGGAGCTGTGGATACTCTATGCACACCAACCGGTTTCCCTGGCAAGAGTTGTGAGAGGTCTCTTACCAAGAGAGGGCTGTGACATCCATGGCCAGGCTCAAAGACAAGGCCCCTCTCCAAACGGCCCAGTTGACCATCTCTGGGAAACTCATGCCTGGCTTCCAATCCAATCAAAGACAGCAAACAAAAAGATCCGAGCTAAATGTTCCCCTACCGCTGGCTGGCCAATAAAGCTGTTTGCATTTCATGAACTGAGACCTCAACCAATGCACTCCACACAGGGAATCATTTCCTTTAATCATTTTGAAATTGCACAGCAGTAGCTGCCAGCAGAAATCAGCTCTTGCAGCTTTTAAGTGCACTTCAGATTGCTCTGTTCTTAAATGTCTAAGAGAAAGTCTAAAAGATTCAGAGTGAATCCTGATATGGGATGTGTTTCCCAAATAAGGACGTAATATGCTACTTAACTACAATGGTATGACGCTAACATGGCTGTTTTCCGAAAGTGTAGGAACTTTCCAAACACCAAATCGTTTAGCCATGTTAATATTGACAGAACTTTAAACTGTAGTTAACTAACAATGCTTTTGGGAAATGCACTCCATTACTCTTTGGCAGTACTGAGACTATCTGATAACAAAGTAAATACAAACTTTTAACAAACTACATACAAACTGATAACCAACTATAATATTGCTATACATGAAAAACAAATATTTTTAATACTCAACAAAGAGTGAGAAAATCGGCTTAGTCATCATAAATAAAAGTGACTTGTTTGCATTTTCTTAGTGTTACTTTGCATGATTCATCAGTTATTCCAAAATATGCCTTTTTATTTTTGACGATCCAATCAATTCTCATTGAAGAAAATCAAGTCACACCCTACATTTTTCTCTCTGAATGTACCGTTTCACTCGCTAATACATAAGTAAGTGTAAGTAAAATAGATTTTGAACAGCGTTTCACGTTGGCTTTGGTGGCAAGGTGCAATAAAGGTTAATTCATTTTATCGTAACCTCATTGCGCATGGACGCAGCACCATGACAGACTCATGAGATCGCCCCCTGCCAATAAGAGTGAAAGATCCTTGGGTGTCCAACAGGGTGATGAATGGTGGCCATTTGTTATGTGGAGGCCTGGGAAAAGCTCTGCATCCCAATGTCTGCTGCCAGGAGCTTTCCTTTGTCTCTCCGACAGGCCTTCAGAATGGGCACACAATGAGTGGAGCAAGGTTATAGCTAAGCGACGGACAAGGACGACAGAAAAAAACAAAACAAAAAAACTAAACGAACAGAACAGTGTGTTCATGCGGGGCTGGCAGCTAATATGGAGACTCTAAGAAAAGACCGGATGACTTTAGGATCTTGTTTGCAGTGTTCTTTTTGATGGAAAGAGAGCAGAAATTGCAAGGCGGAATCCATTCTTCATGTAGGAGAGAGAACACGAGCGAACACCTCTTCAAATGTTACTGTTTGTGAAGCGAAAAACAGGCTTCCTAACCACAGCTATAATACATTTACTGCCCGTAAGAATGTTACATCACATTTACACTAAGTGTTCGTTTTTCTACAAAAAAACACCATGGGCAGTGAATAGTGAAGTACACAATCCCATCGGGTACGCCAATAAGGCTATTATGGCCATCGCTCTTGGGGAAACTGTAAGCAAAACTAACAATGTGTTTTCCAGCAAGCAATTGCGCCTCTAGCTCCACACTGCATGCTTCCGTGGCTTGTGATGATATTTTGGAGGGAAGCCAAGGGATTACTAGGGAAAGAAATGCGTTTTTTGCTCTTGTTTCATGAAGCAAAGCGTTAAGGGCACTTTCCCATGTAATGGAGACAACTTTTGGGCTACATTTTAAGGGAAGGAGCAAAACATCATGGGAATACCTTTAACTGCATTTACTTTTAATCAGTAACATTAGTAGGAAGCAATCTTAGGGTGGGCATTTGGGTATGCCGGTTGGGCATAATATCAATATGAAATATAGAAATACAAATAAACTTTTCACTCTAATGCCTAATGTTTCCACAACGCTGCTTTGTACTTTGGTGGTTAAGCATAGAGTTACAGTACATCTTTGTACGGGAAACGCACACCAGATCAATGTTGAATCAAATAGATGGAAAGAGTTGGCTCTATTTAAATCAGCCCAAATAATTTCAGCAGGGCTATTATAGTTAACTAAAACTAGAACCATAAAAAAAACATAAATAATTTACAATTAGGCTACTTGAATAAATGTTAACAGAAATTAAAAATAATCTAAAATTCTAAATGTACATTTTAGCTAGTTGCCAAAGCAACATCTAATTTTCATTTAACATGATGTACTAAAAAGTCTAAAACTGAAATAAAAATGCATAAAATTCATATGAAAAAAAAATACAACAAAATGATTAAAACTTTCGATAAAATTTAAATTAAAACATAAAAAACAATTTTTTCAAAAACTATTAATATCAATAAAAAACTTTAAAAGTATCTCCATGCTAAAATAACACTGAAAACCAGCATTTAAATGTATTCAATTACTCACAGGCAAACTGCAGGAGGGCATCTCGACTCAGGACGATGCCAATGCTGTTTTCAACTCTGCACTGGTATCTTCCAAAATCAATAGCCTCACTCGCATTGTGTATTATTAAGTTCCCATCAATCAAACTGTAGCGGAAATCTGCTTCAGCGTCCACATTTGTTCCGTTGATCAGCCAACTGCAAAAGCAATGACTCAATTAGAAAAACAGAATCAATTATTAGATTCTGAGGGATAAACAAATAAATAAAGATTTATACACTGAGGTAACTAATTCATGACCACTATGCAGAAAATGCTTCTACTTCAGCACTTTTACTGACTGTGTAATGTATGCAACATTTTCCTCGAAAAATTTTATGTATATTTGGGACTCTTTCTGTTGATGGAATATAGACATCACATTATAGCTGAAGGAGGAGTTGATCAGGTAGCATACAACCTGATGTGTCTTTATATCTTAGGCATGAATATCGATCTAAATTACGACCCAGAACTTCAGTGTCTGAGAACTCATTAAAGAGTGGATCATACAACCTCACTAACACCTGTATTTATTTTTTTATGCATAGGCCTATAGACTTTCAGCAAATCTTCAAGGTGGTAAACAGATACATTGATGAATTGCTGTCTGTTTCCTAAAGGTTAGAACTTCTGTGAGACTGTAGCACATGCTTGGAGAGAATTGAGTAATATGATGATTCTAGCACATTATATCAATTCTGACAAGGAATCCACATGAGGAAAGTCCAATATTTGCATCATTAGCAGTACTCTAACAGAAATGCCACTTAGACAGGATAATAAGGATTCACAGTAAAGCTCCAGAGAAATTAAATGTCATTTATTATCCATTTAATAAAACCTTATCCATGATAATGAAATTAGTAAACCGTACCTGTAGGTCGGAACAGGGTTTCCTCTGGCTTCACAATTCATTATCACTTTCTTATCATCTGAATCCAGGGAGAAGATTGCATCATCTGGCTCTTGAATGAACACTGGACCAAACTCCTCGCTCTCTGGGGTAAGATGGAAGAAGAAAGGCAAAAATGCAGTTTTATTTCATGCATAAACAAAATTAATCTAACATAATAATAATATTAATGCATGACCTGTGACACACATACATTTGTTTTCCCAAATCTTTATTTTATTTTAAGTCTCATTGTAAGCAAAATGAGTTAAACTCATTTAACTCATTTTGCTTACAATGATACTCATCCATAACAGTATTTTATTTTTATTTTTTATTGTGTTCGATCAAGCACAATAAGACACAAACAAGAAGTCAATGGTTTGAAAGCACTTGAATGACTGATTGGCTGATCATAGGATAGGCCTACATGTGGACCATCTTCGGTCAGCCACTCTCTCTTGCTTCGCGGAGCTGGGGAGCGGAACCCAGAACCCAGAACATATAATACAAGGACAAAATATGCGAGTAGTCCGTGGGTTCAAACCCTGCAAGGTTTTGCTCTACTGTCTCCTTGAGAAAGACACTTCTGCTGCCTTCAAGCCCTCCTGGGAAGTTCCAACTTATGAGTTCAGAAATCTCATTAACTCAAAATAAAATTGCAGCTGTATAATCATAACTTGCTGGGCAAGTTCATATTTCTTTCTTTTTATCTTCCCAACAAAGACTAGCCAGTACAACAAAAAAAAAAAAAAAGAAGAAAAAAAGAGTGAGTATTTAAGGGTGTAAATGATGCTTTAATCTATGTGTTTTATTATGATTGGGCTACCACAGAGAATGATGAAACTTAGTCTTGTAGTCACATATTTGGCAAACTTAATTGCTATTCCTCAACAAAAATTACAAAAAAATGCACACAAACTAAAATATGCCATCAACGCTTTTACAATAATAAATCAATTTGCTTAAGCCATGGATTTTTTATTGACTTGCCCTCAACTGAAGAAAATAAAAACCATGCTTCCCTATTGAAATAATGCCATAGTGTTGATGTGTACTACATACAGTATTTACACGACACCCATGTAGGGTAATGAATTTGGATATGTGGTCTATATATAGGCTATGTATGTCGGACACAAAATGATGTTTTAACAATGCTAAACAGTTTTAGCTCATTCTACCAGTTGGATCTACACGACAGACGGTCCACATTAGAAATCCTGTTAACCGTCTCATATATTCAGCCCCCAGGGTGAACTCGATAACATATCTCAGTAGAATAACTGAGAGTCCTTCCAATTAGTAACACTCAGGAGATCTGCTCCGTCGGTGCTCAGTGAGTTTATGCTGAACACTGGGACCAATTTTCAATCTCAAATTGTTTAACTAACACATAGGACATGTACAATGCATGCTTTGAAATAGTATATGCTTTGCTTGGATATTTACTATGCAAATATAATTAAAAAAATATATATAAATATATGTTCCATGCTAAAACATTTTTTTTGGAGGGGTCAGGGGTAGGTCAATCATACGAATTCATACTAATTGGGCAACTCGTAATACAGTATATGTAAGTTTTAGCAAAAAAAAAAAAAAAAAGGTTTGGTCGTATAAGGAGCGTAGTGAGGTCGTATGAATTCATACGAATTAGCCACCTCGTAAAATAGTTTTGGTCATACTGATACTTAAAAAAAAAAAAACTAAAGACATTTTTTTATTTTTTATTATTATATACTGTAAACCATATTAACAATTGCATCACAAGACTATGTTTTTGGGACATTTACCAATGCTGAGGTTTGCTAGGTCTGTGGTATTGTTCTAAGTAACATGTAAATGCTAAGCTGCATGCATATGAATATCATTCAGTATCATAGTATCATGGTAGTACAATCAGTGTACCACAGTACTTTTTTTGTAAGGATAAAGCCTTTCATGAAATTATCAGGGCTGCATGAACGGCTCTCCGCCCTCTGTTCAACATCCGCTATGCAATGGCTAAATCTGACAAATGTTTTTGAGCAGGAACAGAATTAGACAACAGAGATAGAGAAGAGATAAAGGACCTGTGGGCACAGAGTTCACACATAACCTAGTCATTTGCAGTGGCTTGGGAGTGAGCTATCTCAGCTCTGGTTCTATTATTTATGCTCTGTGCTGCATGCATAATAAATCCCAGTGTGTACAGGCAGCAACATCGCCACTGTCTCGAGCTGCTCTCTGCCCAGGTGTCAGCCCATCAGCCTCATATATGCGGTTTGTGAAGCCAGGCGCTTTACACAACCATTGAAGGTCTCCAGTACAACCTGCATAATTGCCAGGACAAAAAACACATTTCTTACACATCACAGTCTGTTGGCATATTGACCAGAAAAAGTGTCACATCCCCACAAGAGAGAAGATATCAGATCCGAAGAGAGGGAATACATTTGCTACGAGCCTAGCTTTGAATTCAGTGTAAACAACATACAAAACAGGTAAAAGGTCAAGTGACTTTAATCAAGTAAATATATTATTTAATATAGGTGAATCAACTTAAATACTGTACATTAACTAATATATACCACCAGAACTAAATTATATGAACTAAGTTAGGTAGAAATAACTATTAAAGTAACAAATTCCAGGTTACCATTTTTTTTGCAATGTGTTGTGGTGTTTGTCATGCTGTTGCTATAGTTGCTAGGGTGTTCTGGGTTGTTTCTAAGTGGTTACGAACTGGCCCAGGTGAAACAAATCCATCCCCAAGCCTCTATGATATTCTCTTAAAATTAAAGGTGCTTTATAGGCATCTATGACTCCATGAAGAACCTTTAACATTCATGGAACCTTTCCATTGCACAAAAGTCTATACAGTGGAAAATATTCAGATTATTACAATGTTCTTCACAAAATGATGGTTCTTTTATGAACTGTTCACAAAAAAACTGAACTGAAATCAAAAATGTAGGTAGGTTTTACTTTTTTAAACAATTTTCACTCAGAAATTGCCAGTAAATGTCACAAGTAAATATAAAGAAACTGCAAGCAACTGAACAAAATCTGACATTTTGAAGTTTTAGAAAGACTGAAATAGTATTTTCTTGTAAAACACTCTCCAGTAATGTTTGTTATAATCTGACTTAGAAAAGTAAGACTAGTTTCTTTCTCTTTCAATTGTTTTCTTTCTTACTTACCATTTTTCAAAGTCTGATCGCTTAGAAAGTAACACACCTATCGATTTCAGACACATGATTTTATGTATTGTGTTCATAGCACATAAATTATGTCTCAGTTATGATGTCTTCAGTTACACACACACACACACACACACACACACACACACACACACACACACACACACACACACACACGGGTGTTGAAATGAAATTATACAAGAGTTATTACAGTGTACAGGACACACCTTTTTTTTTGTTGGTAAAATGTTTGTTTTGTTTTTTTTTGGGAAGTTAAAAACATCCAACATGTAAGTGACTTTAAACAATACAATATGATTTCACATCTACCTTCAAAACGAACCCTAAAAATTGTGAGAGAAGAAACCCTCATTTAATCCATGCTGCTAAGTGCAAAACTGAATTCGACCAATTTGGTAGTCAGCTGTGTTTTCAGTGCATCTGTGCAGACAACAATAGAGTATCTTTATATAAAGCAGTACTTGATTCACTAACACTCGGTCCTCTGGTTGCCTCTCGGCTGACTGTGGGCCTTTGAGATTAAAGAGCGATCCCCCGCACAAACACTCCCACTCTGCCCATATGCTCCCTGGCTCGCTTCCGTCTCCTCAACACCTCTAGTCACCAGTCATTCTCTGTGAATTATTTACAGATCTGTGTAGCTTGGACAAGCTTTGTGTAATTGGGAATCATTCTCTGACAGAGAAACACAAATGTCTCAGACACTACAATAATAAGGGATTTTTGCATGAATACAATGTGACATGTTTTTGTAGCTAGATGAAGACAGTCATGTCTGACATAAAGGCATTACACACACACACATCAATATGAATTATAAATACACTTGCATTTCCATTCAAAAGTTTGGGATAAGTATGTTGTTTTTTTATGATTTTGAAAGAAGTCAAGTTAAAAAGGAGTTATATTTCTATTCACGTGAGGAATGTGTCACAACACACAGTGCATCACACTCTGCTGCGTTGCCACAGACCAATCAAGACTCCCTATCATGACCCCTGTCCACCACCGAAAGTGTCCGAACTGGACCTTGGAGCAGTGGAAGAAGGTCGGCTGGTTCGATGAGTCCTGTTTTCTTTTACATCTCATGGATGTATGAGTGCGCTGTTTAACTGGGGAAGTGATGGCAATAGGATGTACTGTGGGATGATGACAAAGGGAAACACTGGGTACGGACATTCATGTGGACGTACATTTTACACGTGCCAACTACCTAAACATTGTTATAGATCAGGTACATCCCTTCATGACAATGGTGTTCTCTGGTGGAAGTGGCCTCTTTCAGCAGGATAATGTACCCTGCCATGGTTTAAGGAACATGATGAAGAGTTCAAGGTGTTGCCCTGGCCTCCAAATTCTCCAGATCTCAATCCAATTGAACATCTGTGGGATGTGCTGTACCAACAAGTTCGATCCATGTTGGCTCCACCTCGCAACCTACAGGACTTAAAGAGCCTTACTTACTTAAAGAGCCTTGCATGGTCAAGCACCCTCTTACATCCAGGATCTATTACATGCACACACCCCTGATCGGTCTCTAAGGTCTTCAGACCAAGACCTTTTAACTATTACCAGAATACATCTTAAAGGGATAGTTCACTTTGAAATTAAAATTTGGTATGTTTTAGCTTACCTCAAGGGCATCCAAGATGTAGGTGTCTTTGTTTCCGCAGTAGTTTCAATTTTGACATGTTTAGGTCAAACCGTTCTTGTCTGTCAGTCATATAATGCAGGGTTATGGTCACCACCTCAAAGAGCATGCACAGAGAAGTCCAAATTAGGGATGCACGATATTGGATTTTGGTCGATATTCGATATGCCGATATTTTCAAACTAATTTTGTTCGATGCCGATACCGATGTATATACACATTTTTCGCTTGATATATTTATTTCGCTTTCCTGTAGCTCAGTGGTAAGAGCATTGCGTTAACAACGCAAGGTTGTGGGATCGATCCCAGGGGATTGCACATACCTATGTATAAATGTATAGGATAATGCAATGTAAGTCGCTTTGGATAAAAGCGTCTGCCAAATGCATAAATGTAAATGTAAATTTACACTTTAATTTTACTGAAGAGAAATCCAAGTCAGTCTCCTGTACTACCTTTACCGTATTACACTCATGTGTTGTAGATAAGGCAATACACAGGACAAACAAAACAACATTTGATTCTACCATAAATGTATCATTTTACAAATGTAGACAGACATTCAGCCCTGAAAAATAGGTAAATTATTTCACTTGGAGAATAAATGATATGCCAGTGCCACATTTTTAAGTTCAGACTTCAAACTTCAGTCCTTAGGAGTAAAATAAAAAAAACTAAAAATTCAAATAAAAAGTATTGCCTAACAAAAAAAACAAAAAAACTAAATAATGCAAACAAGTCATTGGATAACATTGGGCTGCATATAAAGAAACAAAATGCATGTGCCATGGATAAATAAAATGGAATCGCCTCCGCACGGACAATAAGGAAATTATTTTAATCAAACCATATTGTTGATGAAAATAATACGAGAACAAAAAAATTATAGTTATTAATAATGTTTCAATGATTTTGAAAAAAGAATTAAACATTTTTACTATTAGAGTAATAGTAAACATCTTTAAAGGTGCAATGCGCAACATTTCATGTTAAAAATACCCGTTTTTCTAACCCATACATGCTTAAACAATTGCCTGATGGGCTGAATGAGCCCTTCTCTGATCACTGCGATTGCCTCTATAATCCTGTACAGTAAAATAAATAAGAGGGATTCGGGACGGAATGAGCGTGCACACCTCTGGTTGCAGTTTTGCTTGTCGCCAGAGGGGGCATAGTTTTGCAAAAACTCAGAGACTTGCGCATTGCACCTTTAATATTAGGCTTACTGTTTCAGATGACATCATTGCGGTTTGAGCTGTGCGTGCTGAAGCAACGAACATTAAACTGAATCGCTTTGCCAAAAGGTTAATCAACTCAACGGTTGCTGAAGAATGCAACTAAACCAAAGAATGTACAACTTTTTATTACAATAGTGTATACAATTATAATAATATGACAGTCCCAATCATATCTTTTAATGTTTTGCATTGCCGTTTGATCATGTGCGATGAAGCTGAAGAGAACGAGCACCTGGAAACTGAATAACTTTTCTAGCAGGTTGTTTAAATCACCGAAACGCATCATATGTGAGATTAATCAGATATTATGTTATATAAACTTAATATTACGACTTATCATATATCTGCACAAAATGACATGAATGCACAAGCGAACTTAACTGTGCTGGTCAGAGCGTATAATCCCTGTTCTGGACGCGCTATTCCTACAACAACGCGCTGAAACACGGCAACTAAACCCATGGAATTCTCAACGTTTTATTACAATAGTGTTCTCATTATAATGGCATGTATATGACAGTCCCAATTATAGTTATAAATGTGCATTGCTGTTTGAGCTATGCGCGCTAAAGTAAAAAATGATCACCGGTACAATTAAGCACTTACTGCATCGTTCATTAACTCAACCAAACGCATCCTACAGTATATCGGCCTTATTTTCTTATCGGATCGATAACGATAACATAAAAAATGACCATTTATCGGTCGATATCGATATGTGGTCGATATATCGTGCATCCCTAGTCCAAATTAAACAACTCATTGATGGCCTAAGACACGAAACGAGCAGTTTGTGTGAGAAAACAAGCAGTATTTATATCGTTTTTACCTCTTGTACACAACCACGTCCAAGTGATCTGAGGGCGCGCACGCTTCCTGGTGTGTGACGTATGCGCAAGTTCTGGATAAGTCTGCGCAAGCGCCGGAAAGCGGATCACTTGGACGTGGTTGTGTACAAGAGGTAAAAACGATATAAATACTATTCGTTTTCTCACACAAACCGCTCGTTTCGTGTTTTAGGCCATCAATGTGTACTTACGATGGGGAATTGTTTAATTTGGACTTCTCTGTGCATGCTCTTTGAGGTGGTGACCATAACCCTGCATTATATGACTGACAGACAACAACGGTTTGACCTAAAAATATCAAAATTGAAACTTCTGCGGAAACAAAGACACCTACATCTTGGATGCCCTTGAGGTAAGCTAAAACATACAAACATTTTATTTCAAAGTGAACTATCCCTTTAAGACAGAGGTGACTGTGCTTTCTGTGTTGTGGTTCCAAGGCTCTGGAACTCTCTCCTATGGTTTCTGTGGAATCTTTTGAAAAACACCTGAAGACACATATTTTTGGACAAGCTTTTAATTATCAATATGGTTTAGCGTTTTATTACATTTTGATGGTATTTGATAGTATTTGTACAGTTGTTATTTTATTTTATTTGTTTTGATTTTATGTTTTACTTATGTAAAGCACTTTATGACCCTTCCTTGTCTGTGAAAGGTGCTATATAAATAAACTTTATTTTTACTAATGAAGGATCTGCTGCTAATGCCAGATAGTATACACCTTTAGGGGACTTGTAAAGTCCATGCCTCTGCGGGTTGACACTGTTTTGGAAGCACTCAGAGGACAGCAACCCCCCACCACCGATTATTGGTAGTTAACATACACAGAGCGACACATATATCTCACGTTTTGGGATGTAATGTGGTTATATCAGTATTTGTAATTCTAGCTAAATATTGTACCTCATTGCTGCATTACCACCTCACCATCTGTGTTCATATATATCTTGCCCTTTCTCTGACGATTCAAGCCATCACCCAGCACAATGAATTCAGTCTCTCTGTGTGCCAGCCCTCGGGCACAATGCTTTTTAGTGCTACACAATGCTTTTTACTGCTAGTGTAACTACATTTCATAACTGCTTCAGACATTTAACAATCGCAGGAAACTTTAAAGACATTTGGTGATACAATTACAGGGTTACAATTACCAGAAGATAAATCTTTCCTTCAGATCACAGAAGCAGTTGACCTGGTAAACGCTCAGAATACATTGGCTTTATCATGACAATCAGCATGTGAGTTGTTTGTGAATCAACATTCATGTCTGATCCACTGATTCCTGATGTTTTGAATCCAATACAATGTCAATACATTTATGGGTTACACTTTATTTTACAGAACGTGTACTTACCCAAGGAAATGCTGGTAATATACGGCAACTACATGGGTGAAGGTTAGGTTTAGGGTAAGTACCTAGTTATAACTGTAACGGAGGCCAGCTAGAAGATGCTGTGCGAGTAAACCTCACTCCTCTGATCTAGCGACAGACGCTAGAGGCTGCAGTGTTTAGCCTCCTTGTTAGAGTGCCTGACTCTCACACCAGAGACCAGGGTTCGAGGCCCGCTCAGAGATGGACCCGGGTGGAGGGGTTACATTGGTGACGTGACCCGGATGGGAGTGAGGCTTAGGGGGGTGAGTGTAACGGAGACCAGCTAGTAGACGCTGTGCGAGTAAACCTCACTCCTCTGATCTAGCGACAGACGCTAGAGGCTGCAGTGTTTAGCCTCCTTGTTAGAGCGCCTGACTCTCACGCCAGAGACGAGAGGCCCGCACAGAGCAAGACAAGTAGGACCCAGGTGGAGGGGTTACATTGGTGCCGTGACCCGGATGGGAGTGAGGTATATATAATAGCTTCCTTGTTAGAGCACCTGACTCTCACGCTGGAGACCCAGGTTCGAGGCCCGCACAGAGCGGGGCGAGTAGGACCTGGGTGGAGGGGTTACATAACCCAGTTATTGTAATTGCAATAATAAGGACATAGTGTGCAACATGACTATAAAATAAAGTGCCACCCATTTATGCCTCATCTGTATGTCTGTGTAAACATTCAGTATATTTACAGCTCAGATGAAGTGTCTGTGCAGTGTGAAACAGCTCCACTAAATTTAAATACATCTTTTACGGTCAGTGTCATGTACTCCGGTCAGTCGTATTGAATAATTATCATAAACATATAAAAAGCCATTTACAGTCTATTTTACCTAATTCAACTTAAACGTTAAGTTTAGTTGCTGCCTCACTTTTTAAAGTATAATCAAATTGGCTGTAGAAGTCAATTCAACTCTTTTTTTTTTTATTTTTTTTTATAACTTTAAACCAATAAAACTATTTTTATGAGTTAAAGCAATGGAAAAACATATGTTGCCATGACTTATTGATCATATCATTATTTACGGTGTATCATATTATAATACCATTGAGCACATTGATAAATACAATGATACAGAAATTCATTCATGTACTTCAAATAATACCACAGTACTACCATGTCTAAAAAAAAACATTTTTGTTACTAGCGCAACTCCACAATCTAACAAAAATACAGGCCTTTAACCTAGTTTTGGAAGCTGAGACAGCATGACATTTCTCACAATTTAGAAATTATCAAGTGGCTGGAAAAGGCCTTTGTTCCTCGGGAAGAGAGGAAACAGTAATCTGTGCAGTCTCCTGTCAGCAGACTGGGTCTCCAGTGGGAAATAAAACACTCTTTGGAAATATACATTAATCAGAGGTATGGCAGAGCTGGAGGACAGGACTGGTGATCTCTCTCCTGAAATGTTTTGGAAAAACTATGAAGTAATTTGTTGTTGGAAAAAAGCATCAAATAACTTCCTACTGTAGTTTCACCCCTCAAAGTTAACAGACTCGTTCTTTAACAATAAAAAGACAGTCATCATTTAAAGAGGCCATGTGATCCCCTTTTACAAAGTCTTGATTTTGTTTTTATGGTGTACTAGAATAGCTTTTCATGCTTATTTTTCACATATTTTAAATTTTTGCAGCACCTCTCTTCCCAGTCTGTCTGTAACTTGCTTTCCTTCTGAAAAGCTCAATGTGCCCTGATTGGTCAAATGGACCAGTGTGTTGTGATTGGTCAACCGAGTCGAGCGTGTTTCAGAAACGTCCCCTTACCATAATCACGAGTTTCAGAAAAAAGCAATGTAAAAAAAAAAAAAAGCACAGGAGGTCTTCTTTAATCAACCTCATGCCATTCCAAACCTGTATGACCTTACAAAAAAACTACAAAAAAATAAATAAAAAATAAATACAAATATATGTATATATATATATGGCTTCAGAATACTTGTAATATATCTTATGTAGTCGTATGGTTCCCTAGTTCCAATTTGATTGCAACATTTTTCCTTTTCTATTCCACAGAAGAAAGAATATCATACAGATTTGCCACAATGATGACTGAGCTATGAACTATTTCTTTCAAACAAATAGGCATACTTTTCTTTCTATTAATCAAACATAAGTGTGTTTGGGAGGGGACAAGACCGTAGGATGCAGGAAACCATTGTAGTTTAACTTTCTTATCTTTCACTTACAGTTCTTCTGGCTGTGTGACACAGAGATGACCAACCATCAAAAGCATCCTTTCAAATTAAACAAAATCCTCAATAACAAGGGCCATTTCTTCAAGCGAGAAAAACCTCGCCAGAGGCGTCAGATTTCCTGCCTAGCGAATGCCTTTGAGAGTTTAATCAACCGTTCGTTCTCTCACTATTAAACAGGGAGTGCTCATGGCAGTACACAATTTCACAGATAGGCTATGACATGTTTGAGTGCACATTGTGGAGCCTTTGTATATGTCTAGCAATTATAGTAAAGTGCCTCGGTCTACTCTCTTCTATTGTACAGCTCGGTTTGAGCAGGTACAGACTGTTCAGGTATCACCTCAAACAAGGTCTCTCCACTGGCCCACACTGTAATTATAATGAGCAAACTCTGGTGTGTTATCTTAGAGAAGAAAGAAAACCAGGCCCTGACAGTTTATGCGAGGACAGTAACAGGGGTTTAGCAAATAAGTACTTCGAACACAACGGCGATGGGCAGAGCTGTACCAAAGAACCCAATGTTCATACCAACGTGAATGTCAGATAAAGTTATGGAGAGTGATTTCATGCCTAAATGGCTTGACAGTTCTGACAAAACAGCAGGTTTGGTTCACAATCATGTCAACTGCATTTGAGCTAAATGTTGTGTTGATACAGTAGCTCAATACAATCAAACATTATGGCGTTTGGAATCATGGTAGCCAACAAAAAGTACAACAACTTCTCCAAACAAGTGTTTTACTGGACATAATAAATAACTGCATGTATAAATGCTACAATAAACCAGAAACAGAAATTGTATAATTACATAAAATAAGTAAAAGGTAGTACAGTTCTGGTGGATGAGCAATTATCCTCCTTTTGGCATATTGTAAATGCAAGACCTGTCAATTTGAGCAATCAATGCAATACAAACATGCCCTAACTGTAAAAAAGTGGCCGATTGTTCTCTACACACCATCCCTACTCACCATACCTGAGATTAATTCTTAAATACACCAATTAATTCAATGAGTGTGTTAAGTTCTTAACTCAAAAATGGCTTCAAACTATTTAGGGCCAGATTAGCTAACAGCTTGTGTCAGCGCAAACCCTCTTTTGGTGTAAAAAAACTACTGTCAGGATTTACTAAAGACACGCAGTGAAAAATGAACACTGAAAAGACGTAGACACAGTTCGTTTGCGGCTGACCTTATTGCATATGCATTCGTAGGAGTTTCCCTTTCAGATGCAACATTTATGGAAGGAGAGTATATTTAAATGAATCATGCATCATTTTATTCACGCCATTATTTACGGCCCCCCCAAAAAAAGCATTTTGTAAACCAGACACTAATCTACACTTCTCTTGGTCGATTGCATTGGTTATGTAAATGATCCAGATGCGTCTGAATTTGCACGTCGTCAGTGGATCACACACAGAACTTTCCACTCCTATTGGTGTTTTTTGGAATTGAGCTCTCACGCTTATTTGCCCTGTTTAGAAAATCTGTCCCTTTAGTGTGTTGGTTACTTCAGAATCATTTTGACTAATTCAGTAAGTAGTTGACTCACTTCTACCAATTCAGTAAGTTACTCGTGTTTACACAAAACTAATTTTGACTAACTCAGTGAGATGTTCACTCGTAAGCTCATTCAGCTGCTAAAGGGATGGTTCGGAGTAAAATCAACCTAGGGTCCTTTGCACCATGACCCCGAGCCAAAGTTAGAGCTTATTTAGACAAATCAGCCGGATGGCTTAGTGCAGGCGCTAACGGATCCTAAAAGTCCTGGCAGAAAGAGATGCATAAGGATGTAGTGTAACGACGCCCAGTTCCAGGAATGCACTAATATTTTGTTGGTAGTACCAGTTTGCAACAATTATTAGTTAACACTAAGTTGTCAACTTAAAATGTAAGTTTATAAAAAATTATAATTCGTCGTTACACTACATCCTTATGCTTCGGTTTCTGCCAGGACTTCCCAAAACCCTGAAGTGACGTTGACGGGTTAGCAGTAGCATGAGCCATCAGGCAAGTGTTATTTAAATAAACTCCTGATGTACTTACAAACTTTCCAATGCCTCGTTTTATGAGTACAGAACCTATTTGTACAACTGTTCAAGTTTGGTACCATTCTGGGCATTATTAGAGGGGTAATTTACGAGATACGTCCTTGGATCCATTAGCGCCTGCACTAAGCCATTCGGTTGATATCTCTAAATAAGCTCTAACTTTAATAATGTTCGACCAAGGGGAAAAAGGCTTCTGGGGGTGTTTGGCTCGATGTCATGATGCAAAGGACCCTAGGTTGATTTTACTCCGAACCATCCCTTTAACTTTGGCTTGGGGTCATGGTGCAAAGGACCCTAGGTTGATTTTACTCTGAACCATCCCTTTAGCAGCTGAATGAGCTTACGAGTGAACATCTCACTGAGTTAGTCAAAATTAGTTTTGTGTAAACACGAGTAACTTACTGAATTGGTAGAAGTGAGTCATCTACTTACTGAATTAGTCAAAATGATTCTGAAGTAACCAACACACTAAAGGGACAGATTTTCTAAACAGGGCAAATTAGCGTGAGAGCTAAATTCCAAAAAACACCAATGGGAGTGGAAAGTTCTGTGTGTGATCCACTGACGACGTGCAAATCAAGAACCACTTGATCGAATCAAAGAGAGATTTGTTGATTTGTTTTCAGTGATTTAAGAGCTAAAGTTCAAGAAATTAAAGCTTTAGCATTAAGTTCTGCCAGGAAGACTTAATTGTTACGTCATTCTACCTTTTCATCTATCCAATCACATTCCAACACTTGTGGTATAAAAGATCGGTACTTACTCATGTTTGAGTTCGCAGATGCTGACGCTTCAATTCACCACCATCCTCCCCACCTCCTCCAAATTGAATCCTTCCCTCCATCCCCCTCACCACCACCACCAGGATGGTCCCTTCCATACCTCACGGGGGTCGGCTGCGCCCCTGCCTTGATCTCAGGCAGGATATGCAGAGTCCGGACCCTCAGATTGCGAGCTACGGATGGGGCCTACGCCAAAGAACTTTATTGCTTGCTGGGTTGCTAATAAATGGATAATTGTCACAGTATTTATTCTTCCGAGTCTTTCTGGTAGAACTGCTTTGCCCAATTCAGTGAGTGAATTTTTTACTGATTTTTTAAGTTGATGAGTCAAGAACTGCTTTTATCGATTCAGTCAATGAAGAGTTGTTGGCTCTGGAATCACTTCGACTGATTCAATGAGTTATTTTTGAGAAAATTATCTGACTGCCAACTTCTCAATTCTATTCATGCAGATTTGCTATCAGATTTGCAAACCCACTTGACTGAATAATCACAATTGATCATTATCACAAGCCATTTATGCATTTTCAACAGTGTTATATTCTGCTGTCTGGGCTCACAAATGTAGTGCAGGGGTCTAATAAAAAACATCTAAAGCACAATGGATGTCTACTTTTTTTCTATACAAGAAAAATTACACATACAGGTATATTCAGTCATATACAGTAGGCTGTTATTTATTCTGCACGCCATACATGAGAAAATAAAAGTGTTTTAGATGTAGGAAGGAATAATTACTGCTGCCCACACACTTTCATATGCTTTCATAATATTCATCTCTAAAACTTTTGTGAGGTCGCTTTTGTATCAGCTGCGAGATCACACTGAGCTGTGTATCAGCAACTGCAAATTTACACAGTGAACAAAAGTTGTGAGTTTTAAATAGTACCAGCTGAGAGGTACTGTAGAGTATGTGAAGAGGACGTTGTATCTATCTATCTGCGGTGCTGTGCAGCTTGTCTAAGGCAGCTTGTAGTCACAGTATGGGGTGACGGTGAGTGTTTTATGATTTAGCAGCTTGATAATGTCAGAGAAATCAGTCATCTGAGAGGCACTCTGTGATCCGTCAGCCTCACCGGGAAAACAGCAGCCCTATGTACCCCCCATGAGCTTTTCAGCACTACAATTCAACGACAACCTGAAGAGTGCAGGTTACACGGAGAGGAGACATCTCGCTGACAATTACTGCATCCTCACAGTGCGCGAAGGAAGTGGCGCATACCTCATTTATGTGACGGCTCTGTTCCGGCTCCCCTGTTGTCTCCTGGGTGACCCCTAAACCGTTGGAGTGTGGTGATCCGGAGAAGATGGCGGTACTGACTGCATCATCTCGAATGAGACAGTTCCTGTGACCCCGATCTGACCCAATCAGACTTCTTCATCTGTTCCTACTGAACCACGAACGCACTCTTAAACACTTCTCTGTAGCCAAGGACAACACAAACTCAATAACGTCTTCTTGTTTGGTGACAGCGGTACAACCGTTCATGTATGTTGCTGTGCTGTACGTTGAATGCACCACTTTTTGTTCCAGTCTATTTTGTATTTTAAATATTCCCATTTCTAAACAAACATGAAACCAACACAGACTGTGGTCGCTTTACTCATCTGTCAGACAGTCTCGTCCTGTCTAAGTGGGCAAAATAATTTGCAAATTGGACTTCGGGTCAAAACTCTGGCCATGTGAGAATAGGTAATGATCAGCTTTAACCAACCACAAACCATGTAAAACTAGCCAGCCTAGCAAGCACCTTAATATGGTTTTAACTGAATTTCCCGCAGCGGTTAATGTGTTCAGTGTCAAAAACACTTGACCCACAGTGCCAACAAATATCCTTCAAATAACCTAAACAGCAGAAAAATATTTATTTTAATTCACGGATCTTTTTTATTTGTAAAGGTCTCTTTCATAACACAGCTTTCTCGTTCTCTGGTGAATATATATTTCTCCCAGTGACAACAGCATCCATCAGTTGTCAGGCTGACAGAAGGCTGGGAGTTTGGGAAGTGCTGAGGTGTTTCAATGATCACTGTTCAATTTCCGTCTGGCCAGGGTCTCCGTCAACTCTAACTGAACAGAGACATGATTCATTGGTGAGATGTCTAGGTCACTTTCAATGTTAAACAAGACTCCAACACACAGCCCTTGTCTGTTAGGCTCTGACAACTCAAATCAGGTCCTAAATGCCTTATTGGTAAGTGATGGTCTGGGACAGGTCTAGCTGTTGTACAAGCTAAACCCAGCTGGTAAAGCTGGTTGACCAAGGTAGTCTTGCAGGTGTCAACATTAGCATCCAAAAACACTACATACTGTGTTGACTAGCAATTGTTTTTACTACAAGAATAATGACTGTTAAGTGCCATCAGAGCTCAATTGGTCTAGCACATTTACCTGTCAAGTTAAAGAGGACCTATTATGCTTTTTTACATTTTCAACTTTTCTTTAGTGTGTAATGTTGCTGTTTGAGCATGAACTCTGCAAAGTTACAAAGGACAAGGTCCACTCCAAACGGAGTTATTCTTTAAATCAGTAAGCCTGAACTCCCAGAAATGCCTAGATGGTAGTCTTGAGTTTTCCTCGAGGAACATACATGTCACGATAACATGGAGAGGGCAAGGAAGGTAGGCAGAGGTGTGGAACTAAGTGCAGGCATATTTAATAATAAAAGCAAAACAAGAACAGGGAATACAAAAGGCAGGAGAACAAGAAAACAAGAAACCAAAATACAAGAACACACATGAATAATGAAATATGAGAAACAACTGAAAACTAGATAACAAGAACCAGAATGACTCCAAACTCGAAACAGGGAATAAACCGAATTCTAACTTAAAAGTCCAAATGAGAGACATAACAGTCACAATATTCTGCATTTAAATAATAATCACAACAAAGACATATGCAAAAAAAGGGGCAAGGCCTGGTTGAGTTGCGTTAATAGTGTGTTGAAGCTCGTGGTTATGGTGAGGGGCGTGACATTTCCGAAACGCATTCAAAGTGGTTGACCAATCACAACCAACTGATCCAGCCGACCAATTTAGAGCACATAGCGCTTTTCATAATGATAGGAAATAAAAGTTACGGACAGACTGGGAAGGGACAGTACGGACAGGTCCTGCAACAATGTAAAATATGTGAAAAATAATGTGTTTTTTGAACATTCAAGCATGAAAACCTATTCTAGCAGACCCTTAATTTAAAAAAAAAAATTAATAAAAGGACATAACATGGCCTCTTTAAGTCTGGCCTATTAGATTGAAACGTGGTCCAAAGCGCTAAACAGAAAAGGCATATTCAAATCATTGCCCAACTCCTATTAGTATTTGAACCACTCTCTATGAGGTCAAACTTCTAAAGTCAGTAAGAAGTAAAAGCAGAACTCATTCGCCCCAGTGTGACAAGAACACAGATCAGAGAGAGTGAGTTTGTAAGTGCTCAGTGTGAGAGTGGGTGAATTGGCATGGGATTGTGTGATTCAGCCTCATTCGCACCTTCACTCCTGTAGTCCTCCTGTGAGCTGAGGGCTGAGTATCTGTATCTGGAGAACGGAGGCCAGTCTTGGCTAGGCGATCCCACACCGTAGTTGTTCCTTAACCTCATCCTGGAGCTCATTGAGGATGACGATGAACTGTCTGCCTTCATCCTCAGCACTGCAGCGTATGAGATGGGTCTCGCGGCAACGGCTCTAGCAAAATCTGAAAATAAAACGGAGAGAGCTGTTACGCCTAACAATTTTGATTCATAATGCCAGGCTCTAAGATAGATTTGCACGGATCACTATTAGTACTGCTCATGTTTAGAGTTACGGATTTGAACAAACCCCCAAACCTTCATACAATGATGTGTGTGTGAATGCAATCAGACTTACAGTACATTAGTAACTTATCTAGTTGCTAATCGTACAAAACAAACTGCAGTCAAGGACAATTGAAATTGCCAGCCATTTTAAAATATTGACATTGTTTTATTGCTTTTCTATGGAAGCTTGTTTCTGCCCCAGAATAAAACATTTTAAAAGATATTTGTGACTTTTTATCTCACAATTACGAGATATAAAGTCAGAATTGTGAGATATAAACTCGCAATTCTGAGGAAAAATGCCAGTCTTTTTTTTCTTAGAATCGGACTGTATTTTTATGTGTTTATATATATCACATATAAAACTGTGGACTGTGTTTATTTCTCAAAATTGCGACTTTATATCACGCAATTCTGAATTTATAACTCTCAATTGTGACCATATCACACAATTCTGAGATAAAAAGTCAGAATTGCAAGATGTAAACTTAGCTTCCATACTTTTTTCGAGTACACTACCTTTCAAAAGTTTATGGTTGGTAAGATTTTTCAATGTTTTTGAAAGTCTGTAATGCTCACCAAGGCTGCGTTTATTTAAAAAAAAAAAAAAAAAAAAAAAAACGGAAATTACCGAAAAATATAAAAAATCCAATTCTACAATTATTTATTTCTGTGATGGGAAAGCTGAATTTTCACAACCATTACTCCAGTCTTCAGTATCACATGATCCTTCAGAAATAAGTCTATACGGTGTGCTGATTTGGTGCTCAGGACACATTTATTATTATTACGGTATTATTATTAATGTTGAAAACTGTTCTGCTTCTTAAAAAATGTTGTGGAAACTGATTTTTTTATTTATTTCTTTGATTAATATAAAGCTCAAAAGAACAGCATTTATATGCAATCTTTTGTAACGTTATAAAAGTGTTTACTGTCTCTTTTGATCAATTGAATGCGTCCTTGGTGTATAAAAGTATGAAAAAAAAACGTACTGACACTGAACTTTTGAATCATAATACACTGTTTTGAAGATAAAAAATAATACAATCTCATTGTGGCAAGGCAAAAGTAAGGCTGACAGTTTGACACCTTGTTCTACTGTTGTATTATATATATTTTTTTTTTCTCATCATGAGAAAATTTGAGTTGTAAAATGTTGTCATGAAAATTTTGCCACGTTCTATTACAAACGCCACTCACACAGAGAGAAATTAATTTAGATCTGTCATTAATAATCAAATCCTTGATTATTATTCACCCAGAGGAAACACAGAGCTAATTATATTTATGTTATATCATGTCAATCATTGCTGTGGATTTACAATTGCTGCAAATGATTCTAAATTGCCCATTTGTGTTTAAAATGGTGCCAAAAGAGGAAGGACTTATTGAATATCTTAATTAAAGAGTCATTATACACCTGCTGAAATCTCCCTTTTCTGCTGTTGGCAATTAGAACTTCAACAAAGTGACTAAGCTCCAGCGCATCAAGCCGTCTGACTAAACTCACAGATGCGATGCTCACTAATGAGGACAACCCAACAAATGACAACTTAAATGCTTCATTCTTCCCGTGGCACGGAATCGTTTATAGAACGTCTCGCCCGGAGAGAGGGTAAGTAACCTCTAGAAATTAAAGCCGCCCCAAAACGTAAATCTGTATTTGTGTAGAGAGGCACTCGAGGAAAAAGTGAGCTGACATTTATGAGGTCCTAATTAAAGACAGCCCTTTTAATACTTGCTAAATGTGACATTTGCTGTCCAGTGCCTTCAGAATATAGCTTCAAAACATAGAGACTGTTAGGAGAATAAGAAATACACCCAGGGCTCCTTTTCGCCCATAGAAAACAAAATTTAGTCTCAAATGTGCATGCATTCTCATTCAGACAGAAAATCAAGCAAAAAAAAAAATAATAAAAAAAAATAAAAAAAATTGCTCTCAGCTTTCAGATGCTTAAAGAAGAGAGAGAGAAAACTGATCCAAAAATGGAAGACAGGTGTCTAGACAGCTGCCTACACAGAAATCAACAGAAAAGTGTACATATAAAATAAATATAGGCAGTTACTGAATTTGATGGATAGAAAGATGAATAGATGGATGGCTGGGTGAATGCTTGATGGACAGATGAGCAGGAACGAGGAGGCAAGCAGCGAGAATTGTGTGAAAGAGATGGGTGGGAGAGGGAGGAGTAGAGGAATCCAGACAGGCAGATCCAGCTCTTTATATCCATGTGAAAGAGGATATTACTATGTTGGGAGCTTGAAATCAGGATCATGTGAAACGTACGTGATTAAACATTCATGGGATACCTTTGAAAACTTCAACAGAAACCCCTTGCATGCAGCATCGTGTAAGACATTCCGTTTTACTGTTTATGAGGTGGTTTGTTATGGATTTTGAACATTTTAAGTTCTACTTAAATTTAGTCTTTGAAGTCAAAGACATTAAGTATGGGGAGACTTTGCCTTTTCAGGTTCTGAGCAAAACAAACTGCCTTGGGATGACTAAGAAGAGAGCCAAAAAATATATATATTGTGAAAAAAAATTGGGATTTGAACGAACTGAGCTCATACAGCGAGCTTACGGAAGAAAACTGTGGCACAGTCACTCCTGTTGTGAGGACTGAGTGAATGTGGAAGAATATGTGTGCGTTCCCATTACAATTTTACGCAAAACTTTTGTGATATTTTCTAATGTCGATAAAAAACTATTGCGAAATGACAGCGTTTCCATTAACCAATTGTCACAGGAAGGCAGAAGATGAAGATTAAGTCCCAGCACAAAGTTACTAAAGAAGATACAACGAATAACCAAACAGGCAGGGCAAACCACACTAAAGCAATGTAGACCTAACAGAGAATGAATGTGAGGGACCAATTTATAGCAAACACAAACGAAGATGATTAATAGGACACAGCTGACACAAATAAACTAATGGGAAAATTGAACAAAGGAGAATGAGGATGATGAGAATGAAAACAAACTAAAAGTCCATCATAATGAAACTAAACTGAATATAATGGTGACACCAATGTTAAGCGACTAAAACGTAATTTTTTCCTCTTGCGATAAGTCATTCTAAAAATCGTGGCAACGGATGTTGGTAGGTTTACGTATATCCCAGCTACCGCACATGCATTTATTTTTAATCGAAGGAGACGTAGGCGTGTTATCCAAGCATTAATGGCAAGGAAAGCCCCTTATACTTTGTGCATATGAGGTGTTGGGTGTTTCTCCCTCATATCTGCTTCAAGGTCTTGATAAATTGTGGCATTTCTTTGTTGTTTAGATTCCCCTATTCCCTATTTTGTCTTTTATGAGTTTAATAAAGAACTCTGTCTCGTCTTCTGGCCAAACATTCCGCAATCATCTTTAAAGAATGATCGACTTTTATAAACGCCAGGGGAACTGTAAATGCGGAAAAAAAATCCTTTTTGACTGAAAAACCACCTCAGGTGAGCTTTTTTTTTTTTTTTTTTTTTTAAATAACTCAATGGCCTGTCGTCAATTATTTCTTACATAACCAAGAAAAACGTTTTAAAAGCATTTTTTTTTAAACGGCACATTCTGAACATTCAGGTGCCCAATCCGGTTCCTGAAGGTCTACCTTCCTGCCAAGATCATTTCCAATCCTAATCAAACACACCTAAACCAGGGCTGCATTTCCCCAAAGCATTGTAAGCATTGTTGCCACAATGGTCTCAGCGATCAGCTTGGCTCATGATGCTTTTGAGAAATGCAGCCCAGAAAATGAAGACCTTCAGGGACTGCAGACAGGTGCTGTGGAGCAAGGTTGGAACTGAACTCTGCAGGAGTTCCAAGCGATCAGAACCTGAAGTCTCACAGATCATGTTTATCAAGGTTTGTGTACCCAACAGAGTCAGTTTTACTCTTATTGTTAGTTGTTTTCGTGTTTAAAGAACATCTATCCTACTTTCTCCTCGCAACATCACTATAAAGGTTCAAGTTTCTAAACACTAAATAGGTAGAGCTGACAACACACACACTTGTATCTTAGAACATCTTCGATACGCATTGGCATTGATTCTTGAGTCTCTGGAACTCCCAAAGGATATTCCTTTATTTGGTGTTTTGAGGATGGTTGTTGAAGGTGCAGTCTAATATGTTGGTCCAAAATATTCTATAGGTGTTTGAACTGGGTGAGATCTGGTGACTGCAAATGCCATAGCCTATGATTCACCTCATGTTCTTACTCATCAAATCATTCAATGACCCCCTTATGCCCTATGAATGAAGGCATTGTTTACTCCCACCAGGATTAAAATGTTTCATCATAGGATAAAGGTGATCACAACAGCTGTGCATTGATTTGCAGTGACCCTTCCTTTTAAGGGGACAAGTAGACCCAAACAATTCCAGCAAACTGCCCTCCACAACACACTGTAACAGAGCCACCGGACCTCCAGAATTTGTCACCCATGTGTCACCATTTGTCAAAAAGCTCAAATTAATAAATATATATATATATATATATATATTTTTTTTTTCATGACATGACCCCATTAAAACCCACCCGTTCTCATGAAAGTGCGTATTTATAGCACAAATTGTATTTATCGTGCAATTTATATGCAAAAAAATAAATAAATTACATGCATGATACGCAGTTTTCGCGTGCATATGATTCGCACTTTATGGCGCGAAATACACACATACTCCACACCACTAATCCTACCCAAGGGGTTTACAGTGCGTATCATGTGCACGTAAAAACTTTTTTGTTTTGTATAAATTGCACGATAAATACAATTCATGCTATAAATTTTCATGTAAAACCATATAGCTGAAAACCATTTTCACAATAGATTTAAATAAACAAGAACACACTGAGAAACACACAGAGAAGTTGAGGAGACATAAAGAGATCTAAATGACTTAAATACATATATATTATACTACATTTAGTATACACTTTTATCCAAAGTGACTTTCAAAAGAGAAACATCACAAGCAAAAACTGGCTTTGTGAATTCAGCAATATTGAGAGTCTTTACAATAAACTGGGTGTGTCAATACTGTAAGACTGTCAACTGATAAAATATGAATCCATATTAATCAATTGAATCCATTGAAAAACATCAGATTATCATAATGAATGGGATTGGTAATGTTTTTGTTTTTGAAAAAAACGAGGTCTCTGTAAAAGAGATCAGAGATCACAGATTCTATCCGACCTAAAAAAATTGTATCCATTTCAACTGCTAGCTGTCAATATTACATACTGCAAAAAAAATGTACCATAATTTTCAGGTTTTCCAAGATCATTTTAACCCTCTTTCTTAAATTAAAAAGATAGTTGTTGAAGTAATAAATTAAAACAAGATATATGATGCCATTGTTTCTTGCTGCATCAAGATAAAGAACTTTAAACTGCTTCGAGACCCCAGCATTGTGTATTCCACAGAGCTCCATCCGGCTGTTTTTGAAAACATGCGCGTGTTCAATGCGAACAGCCCCTTAAACAAGCAAAAACATACTTTTCATTAAGGTGATAGTTCAAGCTTAAAATTCTTGTTTACTGGTCAGGGGGTATGATTAATTGTAATATTTTAACATATTGTGCCCTATCTTGCACCCAGCGCAATTGACTTTGTACACCGACGCATGTATCATTCCTATTTTGCACCCGACGCACAGCGGACTTTTCCCTCCACAGACGCACATCGGTAAATTAGGGAATGAACTTGCGCTCCCGGAGGTGGTTCAGCGGAAAGAGGAGGCGTGTTCCGGCGCAAACGTTCCTTCGTGCTATTTTGCAGTTTCAGAAAACAATTCCGCCACAGACCAGGAAAAACCTAGTCTAAAGTCAAAGGCGCATTTTCAGTGGCGCGTTCAGATGCTATTTTAAGGGCGCATGCATGGCCATAATGTAGCGTGTGCACAACGCGCATACACTTTGCTTCTCTCATCCAGACGCAGCAGTTCCCATTTCACGAGTTCACACTTACAAATGATCAGAGAATAAATGGTTATGCGTATTTGGCGTGCTGTCCCGGGGAGGGCTCCGAGCTCGGAAATTGGGCCCGAACCCGGAGTACTCCCCCCGTATCTCTTGGTTAGGAAGATAACCAGGCAAGTGTGAGGAGATGTGGTGGTGGAGGAATGCTGAAAACTGTCGAGGAATATGGGTGAGTCGACTGTGTTTATTTATAGGCCTTTAATCATGCTGATTGAGTGGACCTGTTGATTACAGATTGCTGACAGATGGTTGGAATGACTTGATTGTTTGATCATTAGAACGTGTTCCTCCCGAACCTTGTTAATAAAACATAATTTTTGCAAACCATACATTATTAAAAATGTTCCACACGAGGGAAATCATTGTGGTGTCCATGAAGATGAGAAAAAATAGGCTTAAATCTAGCTTACACATAAAGCTTACACCAAAAATGATTATATGCCTGTTTAACCGAAGTTAATTTGGGTGGGTTTCTCCCATCCCCATACAATGTCACTTCTCTGTCTTTTACGGCCCTGACGAGAACGTCGGTCTCTTCGGCTGTGAACCGCTCCTGGCGCGCGCATGGCAAATCCTCCGTTATAATAGCAATCCGCCATGGAACAAGCGCACCTGCTTTTAAAGGGAATGTGAGATGACGCTCTGATTGGTTTATTTCACGTTATGCCCAAACCACACCTATGAGTAATGTAGCTACTTCAGACCAACCCATTTTAGATTTGCCCACGAAGTTACTTGCGTTTCGCATTTGATACTTGCGTTTCAGATCGTTAAAATAGGGCCCAAAGTTTTTTAGAATACTAAATTAACTAAACTGACAGCCCTAATTTTGACATCTAAAAAAGTACACAGCAGTTTTATATCCAAAGCTCACCCCGGAAATAACATTGCCGAAAGCCGTGGAAACTGCAAGGATGAAAACCAGTCAAGTTGTAACTGACATAACTGTGTTGACACAGACAGACGTTCATTGGCACAGACATCTGAGACATCAAAGAGGTGTAAATCAAGATGATATTTCTAGAAAATTTGAAGGTAGTCATGTGTCTTTTCCCTTACCAAGTAAAGTGAAACTAAAAAGACTAAAAAAGAGAGAATAACATAATAAATTAATTTGTGATTGATTTCATATTTAGTTTATTCAATACATTTATAAATTTAGAGGTATTTGCTGAAATCATTAAGTTTAACCCTATAAAACCTAATGAACCACATTTTATACAATATTTAGATTTTTTTCAAAGGCCTCTAAACTATCAACATGATACAAAACGGCAAAAAAAAAAAAAAAAAAACTGTTGTACACAATCTACTACATGCCTTCTGTCGTCTGATTGATAGTTTGTACTTTTTTAGCAAGTAAAAAGCCTTATAGTGTAATTCTAAAAACCGTCCCCCTTCAGCACGTGGTGCATGTTTCATTTTGCTATGAAATCTTTACTGATTTTCATAAAGTAAACATAAGCATAACATTCATTTTGTAAGTGATATTTCAAGATGAACACTTGCTGGACTAATGCAATTTAGATTTACTTCATTATTAACACTGTTAATGTGAGTAACAAATATGATACATCAGGCTTTTGAGGAATGTTTATTTGCATATCTCCCGTCATTGTATTGCATAGCATTATTATGTTTTGTCCCCCCACAATAAAAACTACAGAGCTTTGATCATAAACTAAGCATTAAAAATCATCTTACTAAGATATATTATTTGGAGATATAGATTGACAACTGATATTTACATGCATTTATATGTAAGCAGTCTGATGCTGTTATAAATATCTCACTGATTGCATATTTTTGCTGCGGTTTGAGGCTCTTAATATTATTTATATATATATATATATATATGAGCCATAAAAGCCTGATGTATCAAATATGATAAAAAAACAACAAAAAAAAACAAAACATATACTGTATGCAAACATGAATATTTTATCTAAAAGTTTTTTTTTTTGTGTGTGTGTGTGTGTGTGTGTGTGTGTGTGTGTGTGTGTGTGTGTGTGTGTGTGTGTGTGTGTGTGTGTGTGTGTGTGTGTGTGTGTGTGTGTGTGTGTGTGTGTGTGTGTGTGTGTGTGTGTGTGTGTGTGTGTGTGTGTGTGTGTGTGTGTGTGTGTGTGTGTGTGTGTGTGTGTGTGTGTGTGTGTGTGTGTGTGTGTGTGTGTGTGTGTGTAAAAGATTATTTTATAGGTTAGGGCCAATTTACAGTGTTTGTTTTTTTACAGGGTTAATACATATGGTTAGAGGTTTAGATCATAACCAGATTATCTCAGGAACATAAATATATCGCTGCCTTTCAAACACTGCATGATATCTGGCCTTCTGAGGAGCGAATGTGGGAAATCTAGAATGACTGCCACTTCTTCAGACACTTGCACCTCCTTTTCACAACTACTGGTGAATTACATTCCCCTTCTAAGGTGCCAAGGATACATGACAGTCTTGATGATTGTTGACAGCTTTTCTAGATGGGTGGAAGCTGTTCCTGCTGAGGCTACAACAGTCAGTCACTCAGCCAAAGCTCTTCTCAAAGATTAGATCCCACTGCCAGTCAATTCAGACATGTTTACATCGAACTTTATTGCCAATTTGACTACTACTACTTTTCAGACCACAAATTGATGAAATCGATAAACAAAGACAGAAAGTAATGCATAACCACAAGAAACGTCCTACAAAGGTCTCCTACAAGAAAAGTATGCACGTACTGGAATAAAAAACTGAAAGTTTTCATGGTGTTTCATCTAGATGAAAACCCAGCATAACTCAGTATGAATTCATGTTGCTCCAGGCTGGTTTATGCTGGTAGTGCCCAACTCATCACATATTGACGCTTGGTCAGAAACCCTCTTTAACGCACAGGTACCCCTTTAGCAATCATTTTTTGAAGTGCAGGGTATGCCATTGCTTTCAGTTGTTTGCCTTGTGTCAGATCAAGACACATTTAATTATTTGCATTTGTATTAGAATCAATTATTTACTTTCATATTTTAGAACACAATATAACCCCACTCCACTAACCCCACTCCTAAACCTACCCATTTCTCAACAATATAAAACACAAACACGGGCAAATAAAAGTATAGTCACAGGTATGTATTGCAAAAACTGTCCAAAAAAACAGTATAACAGTATTACAAATAACTCGTTGCATTCCAAGTCTTCTGAAGGCATATGATATATGAATGTGAAAAACAGAGTGGAACTTAATGTTTTAATAGTAGAAATGATCCCGCTCCATGAACGCACGCAGTCATTTCTCATTCAAAAACCAGACCCCAACATACTGGCAAAATTTCATCATGACGATACAATTCCAGTGCCCATCCCATCTGTGTATGATGCCAAAGGTTTGTCAATGAAAGCAATGGAGTACCCTGCACGTCGAAAAAATGAGGGGCCCTGACCAACCATCAGTTGGTGACGAGTTGGGAGTGAGGACGTGTTGGTCTTGCTGGTGGACCAGCATTATAATGCTGTTCTCTGGAAAAGCTGAGCTAGTGCTCAGCACCCATGCTGGTGACCAGCAAACCAGCACCCACCATCCCTCGCTGGTCCCATTAAGCATATTTCAGCAGGGTTAGCTGAATTACTACTGGTAAAGTTTCATTAATTTAAGAATATATGTAAGTGAATTAACAAAAATAAAAGTAAAAAAAAAAAAAAAAATCTGCTTCTAAACCCTACCTCTCACTCTGTCAGTTTTATGATTATTATTATGTAAGGCTACTATTGTTAATGAGGGACGAGTAGAAATGTTTGACTGTGGTAATCAATAGCTCTAGAAAAATATTGTAAGGCCTTTAGAGACTTTACTGTACTGTATGTCTTTCCATGGTCCCAATAATACCAGCTGACTTTTATTTAATTTCTGACAATGTGATTGATTATAATGTTGACACCATTCATTAGATTGCATCTGTAGGAGAATTCCAAATTGTGTTTTTGATCCCTTGAAGGAAATTGTATCACATAAAGTCATGTTCATTTTAAAGCTAGATGGCGGAACCTTATAAGTTACACTAATAATAATAATTATTAGTTATAATTAACACACACACACACACACACACACACACACACACACACACACACACACACACACACACACACACACACACACACACACACACACACACACTTGGAATTGGATTATGCCTTGTTAGTCAATATCCTAAGTGTAGTTATTTTAATTACATATATAATTGCATATTTGTTTACAATTTATATAATATATATTTGGAATACATTTAAAATTATTTATATAATATACATATAAAAATAAATATTGTATTAATATTATATTTATAATATATTATATTTATATTAAAACTAATTGATGCATTTGAACAGATTTTTGGTTGAATAAATATAATACAGATGTTTTCCATGTTTTTCTTATCTTTTTAATGAAGCTTTGAACATGTGTAAGCGAGCATAATTAATGAAGTAAGTGATACATTCATTAAATTTGATTAACTGGTTATAAGCGATCTTTCTGTTTATGTCTGAATCCTCATTGATTGCTATTTGTAATTCTGATGAGCAGTTTCCTTTCAGTCTTTAATCTAGTATTGGTTGATTAATTTGTTTTCTTATATAACTATAACTGTTTTACAGACTAGTAAATTCTCTCTCTTCACTCTCTTGAGAGACTCACTTTGATTTTCCTGTGGAAAATGTATTTGCAGTCACATTAAAGGATAAATAGTCTTGGGAAGTTACAGACAGATGCTGTGCCTCCATAGCTGGAATACATGATATACTCAGATGAATATGCATGGATGATTCAAGTTCAATTTGAAGATTCAAGATATCCTTGAGATTGTTAAAAACATAATTTGAAAATAAATAAATAAATAAATACAACATTTCTGACACTCCTATTGAAAGCAATACATGTGTGACAAGTGATATGTTTCTTACTGCAAAAGTAATCCATCTATATGTCTACTGTATAGGGTCATATCATAAAATATCCAAATAACCCCTTATCTTTTGCAATAAAACCGTTTGATGTATTATGAAAACAAACTGTAGCTCTCAGAACTTAATTCTTCACCAGTCCAACAAGATCTAAGGAAACTTAGCTGTTAATTGTGAAATCTTTCTGATGTAATATAAAAAAATAAAAAAATAAAAAACCCAACAACTTCAACTTCAACTGGCTATTTAAATGGACAGTTTCACACAAGAATGGAAATTCTGTCGTAATTTACTCACCCTCATTCCAAACTCATAAGACTTTAAATATGTTGTTAAATCCTTTTAAAAGATGAATAAAAGCACAACACAAGAGCACAACACAAAGCGATAAAAATGTTCTTGTGAAGTAAAACGATGACTAATTAAATCATGATAATTAAATAATGACTAATTATATTATGATTTTTGTATATTGGTGCAAGTATCACTATAGGTTCACAGCAGGGGAAAATGATATAGTTTCATTTGTTGCTATATCATTTGTTGTGCAACATTTTAATAATGAAGCCTACAGGTAAAGTGTGCAATTTCTGAAACATAAAACGTAGACTCTGTCCCAAATGGCTCACTTCATATGCACTTACGGCCTGGGTGACTTACAATGGTCAACATATGTGTTCCGAAGGTGGTTGATGAAGCAAGCTCCGAATCTCAACCTTACAATCAAAGCGGTATTACGTCGTGAAAGTGTGGACTCATAGGAAGACTGCAATGTGTTTAGGGTGTGATTTGGGACAGGGACATAAAAATGCAAAACTGCCAAAAAGAGGGAATGAACCAATGGATTACCTACAGTTTCTGCACTTAAGAGAACATACAGTGCCGGTCCGAGCCTTTTGGGGGCCCTAAGCAGAATTTGATTTGGGGGCCCCCTCCCACCACGCAGTCTGTGCTTGACGATTATTGACACAAATTTCACGCTATAATGTTACATTACAAATGAATACAATGAGGTTATGTATTAATACAAAATAAATACTTAAAGGGTAACTAAACCCCTGGTCAGAGCCTGACTCCACCCACTGGCAATATTTGAAAAATGCTGGAAAAGTAGGCAGAGCCCAGTGGAGAGGGGGCGTGCATCTGTGACGTATCTCTCTGCAGGCAAGGGCGTGGTTAGCTGGTACTCTCTGACGTCAGAGGGTACCACAACTTCCAAAAGGAAAATTCAACTGCAGTAGCAACTGTTCAACCTGAAGAGGGCAGCACTCAGACGTTTTTACACCATATTTTGTCAAATTAAAACACTTTAAACACAAATGTCAAAAAAAACTACTTGAATCAATGAACAGCACTAATAAAGCCCCATTCTTACAGATCATTAACTAAAAAAAGTTGGTTTAGGGTTTAGTTACCCTTTAATAAAAAATAGATACTAAAAAAAGTTTTAACTTTTTCTTTACTCTTTTACTAACTCTTTGAAACTTCTGAAAACAAACTGTCACAAAACATATCAAAAAAAAAATTTGCTAAATATCCTCCAACGTTTTGCAACACTTTGCAGTTTGAATGATGTCTTGTATGAACATGACGGAGTATGTTTTTATGTTTCCACTGTTCGATCGCGCCTGCGCCTCACACTCACACACACACACACACACACACACACACACACACACACACACACACACACATATTCCAGCATTGCAATCTTGACATCGCAGCCTGTTCGTTATAGCCGTAATAAAATATAATAATAAAATAGTCAACCTAACATATACAAATTACACTGCTCTGTTTAAATAGTCAGTAGAACAATTCATACCATTCAGCGTAAGCACCGCTCCACTGTGATGTTTTCAAGCACATTTTTGCGCGTGAAGAGGATTATTTTTTCCGTCGATATTGGAAAGTGAGTGAAGTACAAAGCCTATGATAAAGAATAGTTTATCATCCAAATCCATCGCGAATGTTGAAACATTTTGATTCTAATGAGAGAGATACGTGAGCCCAACGCCGCTTACTTTCACTTTCGCTTTAAATGATCTCGTTTTCGGCTTGTTTATAGTTCGTTTTTTATTCTTGTTCTGTTCTGAATATCATTACATTTAAAGGATAAATCATTGATCAAATCAAATTTTTGTGACATGGCTTAACATTACCGTGACTGCGCACAAATTGTCTATGCACGCGAGGTTATGCGCATGACTCAAACACTGGCAGACACAGCAGCAGTTGTAGGCAGGTATATTGATCATGAAATCAGAATTTTCTTGTCTTGAATTATTAATCCTTTCATTCATTTATGTCACTTGTTTAAGTTAATTAGGCTAATATGTAAAAAAACTAAAACAAAAACAAAACAAAAAATCGATTGGGGGCCCCCTGGTGGCGAGGGGGCCCCAAGCAGCCGCTTAGTTTGCTTATGCCTCGGGCCAGCCCTGAGAACATAAATTACATAAACCACCTTTCAATATTTTTGTATATTTATGTTTGGCCTCATTCAACTCAGTGCATTGATTCTCAGCAGTGAGTAACCAGACATAAATCATTGCCATCTACAAAAAAAGTTATTACTGTAGAAATTATCACCATTCAAGAACAAAGCAGAAATTAGTGGTAGACTGTCTACTTAATATCTGCTAACACTTTATTTTGATGGTCCCCCAACTACTAACCCTAACAGTCCACTAATACTCTAATGAGAGTTTGTTTGCATAGTTGCAAATTAATGAGAGTTATTTGACATTAAGTTACAAAGTTACTTATAATTAGTAGCAGGGCTCTGAACCAGTTCAAGGAACAAAAGCAAGGAAACGAACAGAATTTTAACGGAAACAAAACAAAATTGAAATCAAGTTAATCGTTCTGAACAGAAACGCTTACTTGAAATTGCCATGAACCGGATAATTTTTCATTTTGTTTATTTTTTTATTTTTTTTGGCAGTCAAACAATCATGAATTCTAATTCATGGGTTTCATCCGGTCCCTTTCCACAGGTGTATAAAATCAAACACCTAGATTATGAATGCAGACTGCATTGTGCTTGATTAATACACCTGTGGAAAGGGACCGGATGAAATCCATGAATAGTACAGCCTATGCAAATGTGACGTTGACGCATCCATGTGAAATGCCTGCACTCAGTTGTCAAGGTATGCTAAGACATTAGCTTTTGGATCACATGAGTTTTTCATGGATATGTCACCAAAAGCATTAGGCTACAATTAAGTGAAAATGAATGGCAGGTAACATCCAGTGTGGAGTGTTTTGAAACCAGTGAAAATTGCTAGCGAACCGACTATGCAGGGATATGAAAATTAAAACTGTGTTTTTTAAAATAATTGAACACCATGTTGTCAGTGTATTGAGGCTTTGTGGTCAGAAACTTGCATGTGTTGGTATATTATTAACATTTTACCAAAATCAAGCTCAAATGAAGCTACAAGGTTTTTTCACCAGCGAATGTTTGTGTTTTCACATTACGAGTGCATAGGGTTGCCAACCGTTCCGTACAATACGGAATCGTTCCGTATGACACATAAAAGTCTTGTTCCGTATTGAACTGATACGGAACGCACTTTGTTCCGTATTTTTGAGAATCAATTCAGTGCAAATCCATGACAGACACATCTAATATATGTCAGACTATGAACGAAGACATTTGTAGGCTATGATAAGAAAAAAACCGACGGTGCGGTAGATACTAATTTCTAATTTAACATCTTGGAACATCATCAGAGAATGCCCTTTTAATTGGTCGTTTCAGTCATTATGAGTCACGTATCGTAGCAACGATGACGACAAGTGACAACAGCGGGAAATGTAAAAATGACTACCTCCGAGCGCCTCCGAGCAGCCGACGAAAAAGAAAAGAGCACAAACATATAGAATTGAATGGGAAAATGACTACCCGTGGCTGGAATGCGTGAGGGACAATGAATACAAGGCCGATTGTCCGGGCACAGGAGGGAGCGATGTCAAGGTTCCTTGTCCGTCAGACGTCTCCAGAGGCTGATATGGTAGGCTGTGTAACGTTAATCATGTGGATTTTTTAAACTCAAATATAGTTGTGAAGAGAGAGTACAGGTTTAGCCTGACATTGTAAAGAAATCAAAAAAGTACACATGGAAAAAATAGATGCACAATGTGCTTAGTCTGAAGGTTTATTTATTTCTGTGAGATTTTCCATGTGCATACATACAGGTGTTGTATTGCTTGAATGCAGTATTTGAGTGCAATATTTTAGATTTTCTTTATTAGCTGTTTTTTTATGTATTATTGTTTTGCACTGGAAAGAAAGTTAACTATAATGGAAGTATAATTATATAAATATATTTGCACTACACTTCCTTAAAATGTCTAATTAAATTAAAAATAAATTTTTTTGCACTGGAAAGGACATTCTAGAAGTCTAATTCTATTGAATAAGTTCGCACAAGGCTACAGAAAACTGTTGTGTTTATTTTTCTTCAAATGCAGTCTGAACCGAAGAGTTTTGAATGTTAGGCTATATGTTGTATTTGTTTAAGTAAAAAATAAAACGTATTATAAACTAAACAAATCCATGGTTCATTGTTGGCAAAATGATCATGATAGCCTTTATAGCCTAAATTTTCTTCCATCGGGGCATGTCACCGTGGATCTGAAGCGCTCAGTTTTTCCTGTCGTTTTTATAACATTTGTTATAAAAGATGAAGTGCAATGCATAGGCTGTATTGTTTTCGGAACGTTAATGTTACAGAAGGAACACATGAACAGAAACGTTAAAATACTGATCCTGCTCAGAGTTTCTTTTTCTTTCTCTCTCTCTCTCTCTCTCTCTCTCTCTCTCTCTCTCTCTCTCTCTCTCTCTCTCTCTCTCTCTCTCTCTCTCTCTCTCTCTCTCTCTCAACCCTGGTTAGTAGAATGTGGACTAAAGTGGACTATCGAAATAAAGTGCAACCTGAAAACTCTTCAAACAATTACCTCACTTTTAATTGCGATTTATTGTACATCTGGGATTATGTTTTACTTTAATTAAACAGCACTGTGAAGATACAACATCAATGATGTTTAAAACGTGCAATGATTAACACTTAATTAGCCGTGAATGCAGCTATAACTCACAGTCAATTATGCATCAAATATGTTTTGTTTATATAACGGGTGGATATTCTAGGCATTTGCACACCACAGAAAAGTTTGATGAAAGACTTCTGTCTGTCGATGTACACAAAGTCCACCTGTTGTTGGTGACAGTTTCAGACTGCATAAAAAAAAGAAAGAAAGAAAACAACAGAAATGAGTATGATGCAACCACACAGACTGTCAAGCCTTCAAAGATGTTGGTGTTTGGGGATTTAAACGGACACAAAAAAAGTCTGCAAAAGAATGAATAAAGAAATGCAAAAAGCTCCTTGCTGAATTAAGTCCTCTGTTCTTAGTCTGTGCATTCAGCCAAAAGTGACCGTTTAGACGAGGTCATGTAGTTTGCTCAAGAATTACAACTAGCTAAACTAAATTATACTTCCAGTGCTATGTTATTTTGATGCAATTAAAATGAATGGGGACTAGAGCTTTAAAGCTTCAAAAAGAAAAGAAAAAACACCATAAAAATGTATAAAGTGGTCAAAAAGTCCCCTGCACTATGTTCTTATAAAATATATAAAGTTCTACAATAATGTTTCATGAAAGAAAGTCATACAGGTTTGAAGTGAAATTAATCTGAATAACTGAAGACAGAATTTTGAATTCCGAGAATTTGGATTCTCAGAACTTTTTATCATTTTAAGTTTATTCACCGATCGTAGAACATGGTGCAGAATTGCTGAAACTTGCTTATTAAAGGGACTGTGTGTAGGAATTTCTCCCATCTAGTGGTGAAATTGTATTTTGCATTCAAACGAATAATGCTCTCCAGCGCCTCACTTTTTCAAATGCGCGTTGCATCTACGGTTGCCGTTATGTACCAAAAAGCTATGACAGGATGTCTTATAATAGCACTTCGAGTTTTTCATCGGGTGAACAGGTTTGTTATTTAAAACAAACTGAAACTTGAAACAATGAAAAAAAGAATGTTACAGTATGAACTACTGACTGTCAAAAACATTAACTATGGTAATTAGTAGTAATGCCTTCTTTACTCGTTATATTTTTTGAAGTACGTGGATTGTTAGATATCATCATCATCAGAGCCTTCTCTAACGTTCCTTTACTCAATAGCTGCTATTCATCAAAGAGCCTGTTTAACTTTTAACTATAAATGTTCGACTGTCTATATAATAAAGTACACAACCAAGCAATGAAAAAAAGCTTGTAATTAAGGCCGTAACATTGACTTACCTGTCGAGAAGAAAGCAGGCAACTTCAGGGTCTCTTTTGAAAGCTTTCTCCTGCATTAGCTATCCCGACATTAACCCTTGTTTTTGTAATCTCCGGTCACGTTTCCTTTTACGGTCTATTTTGGACTTTTTCGACGACAAGGACTCCTTATCCTGTGACTCAGCATATGTATGAATGAACGGTGTATAAATAACCGTGCAGTGCAGCCTTTTAAACTTGCCGGTGCAGTGACAAGCGCCTCTCACTGCTCTGCTCCTCCGCTTCTGCTGGCTTCAGTCACGTGACGCTGGTTCTGAACGAAAACGCGTTGTGGAAACGCCTTGGCCTAGTACTTTTTGTCCCTCTCTGCTATTATAGTTTTTCAAGATGGCGGAACTACATGGAAGCCTCCGTGGACCTACCCGTCCTATGTATATAAAGATAATAAATTCTTCGTTTACGAGGATTAGTCTGATCATTGGCATAGGTATTTGTACACCATTGAGGGCATATTTATGAATAAAAATATTGATTTTAGATAATAAAATACCTAAAAAGCTACACATAGTCCCTTTAAATAATGAAATGATGGCCATTCAGAGACCATAGTTTTGTTTTTTATGTTTTCCATTTAGCTATTAACTTTAAATTTCCTATGCTCCACCACTGTTCTTTTCCCAAAGGTTATAAAATGCTCTTCACTAACCATAGTGTGCTGGCTTTGAAAAGCCTGACTGCTCTCTACGGCTTTCTCATTTCGTATCACGCCTTTGGAGATATAAATTTCAGACACAAAATGGAGTGACTTTAATGTATGCCAGCCACGTTGAATTTAATAATGCAAATGCGTTTATGGGGGTTGAAAGGACAAGACGCATCAGTCAACGTCACATGGTGAAAAAGATACTCTACGATTTAATTATGACTTTTTGGTCCCATTTATGAAATAGACAGAGGCAAAGCTGTTGACTGGGTATCTGAGGGCTTACAGTGGGGCTTGCAATGATAAATGCAGTCCATTGTGAGAAATTCGGCTTTATCCTATAGGCAGTAACCCCTGACAACCCTTTCCAACACCTGACTAGCCAAAGCAAACAGAAATTGAGGCTGCACAGCTGCCGAGTTACAGCGTGGCTATAGATATAGTTGCAGAGTCTCTTTACATTTGAAAAACTATTTCTACTCAATATACTGTAATGGAAAGTTATGGGAAAGAAAAACACCATGAAAAAAAAGAACATGCCTATTAAAAATAATTAGGCTACAACTACATTTCTCTTTTATGATATTTTTTTGTAACCTGTGCTCATGATTGGGAACATAAGACCTGATGGTTTATTAAATCAACCAGCTCAAATGAGTCATACTAACTGTGTTCTGATAAAATTTTGATTAACAGAAAATGTACAGTTATTTTTAGGTTTTCGCCAAAAATCACTTCATTAAGCCCTCGTATAGCGATCCAAATGCGGTAAATAGCAAATTAAACATCTAAAAGTATCTTTATTTGTGCGTTTTCAGAGAGGAGTATGTTTCCTTTTTCCATGACCAATGTAGTTTTTCTCTGCTCGCTTCTCGCGCTTCCCCTCAGAACAAGTTTGGTATCGTTGTAGTATTCCAACTTTGTGAATATTCATAGTGAATTCTCGATGGCATGAACCTGAACCAATGAAATGTGATTTTCAAACTCATGCTGATGTAAACAAAACGATCTTACTCGCGCTGACTGACTGACAGATCCCGATATACACATACTAAAAAAAACCACAGAATTGCAGTATTTCAAAATAATTGTCTTGGCGAGTATTCACGCAAACATTATCTGTTATGTCTTCAAAAAACGTTTGGTGAACTGTTGGGGAAAATCATCTGATTTGAACCATTATATTACATCCGTGCGGTACAGTATGTCTGAAAATGTAGGTTGTCTGTTAAATAAAATGTTAAAACAAATAAATAAATGTTAATCAAACAATTGTGGTATCATGGGGAAAAAAAGTTGAATATATATTTTTCCCATAGAAATTTGGTTTTGACTTGGTGTGTGCGCCAAATTTGGTGGTATTACCAGGGATTTTAATGTATATATCACTTGATTTGTGATATATATATATATATATATATATAATCCTGCAAGGTTTATTTTTTATGCAAATATATATTTTCTTTATTTTTTTCTTTTAATTTTGGGTTTCATTTACTCCTGCTTAAAGAGGGTTTGATCGACTCCATCCCGTTTCCGCTCAGCCAGCCGTCCGTGGGCCACAGTGTGCCAAATTAATTAAAAAAACATAAGCAGGTGAGACGTTGGTGGGAGCTCAAGTACAGGGACATGATTAGCCATAGTAGGCGAGATTAATGAAGACCTTCTGAGAGAGATTATATTGACTGAGCCTGATTATACTGGAGACCGTTTATTCAGTGGCGTATCATTATGAATAGAAGAATCCATATATCATATGCAAACCCCCCTCACAAGGCTGATATCTCACTAAAGCCAGCCTTTGTCCTGAGCTTCAAAGCATGCAGATGAATTCATAACCTGCCCGGATATGAAATGAAAACGTATCAAATGTGGTCTATCTATCTGTCCAAAGGGCAGTTCAGTCTTTTTTTTTTTTACTTTTTTTTTTAAATACATCTTTGGAAGATCTTTTCATTGCTCAGTGCAACTTCATAATGACAATAGTTGTCAAGCTCCCACAAAACCAACATCACAAAATAATCCATTTGATATCCCTTGCTGTACTGACCAACCAAAATCCAGAAACAGAATAATCTATTTCATTTTTACAAGGTGTTCTGTGAATGGTGTTCTACTTTGAAACTAGAAATGATTAAGCTCAGATCGATTCCAGTAGATTCTTACTTCATCCTTAATCAACATAACCAAATCAATCCCTAAGCGAAAGATCCATGTTGGCACTTCATGCTTTGACAAAGCAGTTTTGGGAGGCTTATGCAGCTGTATATGGTGGCCAAATGTCATCTCCAATCTTTGGCTTTCTGTACACTGCTCATTCACAGCCAACCCTGGTGTGCTTAGCATGCTAATATTTCATTCTTGTCTTGACTAAAAAATGGATGCACAATAAACTCTGTGACTTTTTTGCCCTTGGTGGAAATGATTTCATACATCACTTAAACCACTCCACACATCTATATTCCATCTAGCCTGCATTTAATATTTAAACCACAATATAGAGCGAATGAGTGGTGCTCCGATGTTTACTGCATGGGTTTGAAATGATGAGTACTTTTAGCCCCATTGACAATCTGACAGAAAATTGACATGTGGTTGGATGAGGAACAAAACAAGGCAAATTGTAGTTCTTCAATAAGATGTGAAAACCAGGCAGCAATGCGCATTTCAACCATGTTTTGCTGCCTCAATTTCACATGCAAAGATGTTCAAATAAAATGAAAGGAATGTTATCTAGCGCACGTCGATGTAATTGCTAAAACCGCAAATGAGATAAAAAGATTGGTTTGGATGTGCAGAAACAGACGGCTGCCTCTATCTTTGCCCTGATGATGAGTGCACAGCTGCTTTCCCTTCTTTTACACTAATTTCTCACAACAATTTAAGCTTTGATCACAAACACAAGTTATTATACTCAGAAACTTCCACACCGCATTCGCCCACACAAGCAAAGCGTCCAAAGCAAACACAAACCCTCCTCCACTCAGGAGATTAATGTGTGTGAACATGTGCTAACATGCAACAATGACCTTTTGCAGGGTGAACTCATTTGTATTTATAGGTATTTATTATTTCCACAATTTTTATACAGCTGGATACTGAAACTTACAATATCAATGTATTTACCACATTGAATAAAAACCAACTATGTTTATATTTTATGTTTCAGTGTCTTTCATACAAAAACGTTAACAATATAGATTTTTTTTTAATGAAATATTCTAGGTTCAAGTTAAGCTAAATCAACAGCATTTGTGGCATAATGCTAACTACAACAACTAATAATAATAATTTCCACTTCTTTGGGGGAGTGTAAACAGGATTTCAGTGCGGAAAAAATCACTCACTACCTTTTCTGTGTAAATTTACAGTATAACACATTATATTTTGAATTATATACTAATATATTGTTGCCATGACAACGTGATGGCATAACCCCTACAACATCTGCAAAATATGTTTTAAACAGCTTAAAAGCAAATAACATGCTTTTATAAAACAATTGATGTAAGTGCTTTTATAAAACGATGAGCTTCACCTCTCTACATTTAAATCCTCCATTCACTTCCTTTGTTAGTTCCTCACCATAACCTCACTTTTTGCTTGGGAAAAAGTTATACTTTTTATGTGGTATTTTTCCCTCCCCACAAATGCTGTCAATTGAGCTTAACCTTGAACCTGGAATATTTATTTGAGCTGTTTAAGATTTGCTGAAAAAATTTTTAAAAAAATTTAAAAACTTTAAAGTTGTAAATAAAACATGATTGGTGTACATTTTACAAAAAAGAAAAAGTATGGACTGAGAAAACCTTGGTGTCCTTGCCGTCCTTTATTCATTTAGTTTTCACCAGGAAGAGTTTTTAAGCCCTACTTTTTTAAGAGTCAGTTTCCACAACTTTGTATAATTTGAACTATAATGTCACATGGCAGTAATGCATTGAAGTTGGCAGAAATCACAATGCTTAATTATAAAAGCAAAGGATCGACACCCTTCCCTAACGTTCTGCCAAACACTTATGTCTAGATCTCACACTTACATTTCAGATTTCCGGGTGTAATATAGACCTCAGCTGGAAAACTGCCAAACGAGCGTGAAGAGAAGGTGAGAATGTGGTTATTTATAATTATTGTTAAAGTATTAGTACTTTATAGTCCCCGGGCAACAATCAATAGATTGAAAACCTACTCAGTGTCTTATGCCGTAGGGCAGACTCTCCACAATAGCACAGATTCATAGATTCTCGGTCTCCAGGGGCTGAATGGGCCGAGTGTGTATGTGTGAAATGATTTCCTATGGACACACACTCATTAAAATCTAATGCAAACATGCATCCAGCTCCAAGAAGGATTTGACATTTAATTTGGACCTTTCCATATTAATAATGTAGCATGAAATTGTTGATGTTTGACTGATGGCAGGGAAATCGAAACCAATTCAGTGATCTAATAAAGCCAGCTGGCCGAAGCTTCCTTTCTAAAATTACCCACAAGGACCCAGGGTTACGTGCGATTATCCCAAACCGCAGCGATGATGAAGCCACGCGTGGAGAGGACCTGAGAGTCAGTCTTGTTGTCTCAATGGCCTGCTTTAAAAGACCTCGGAAGGGAAGGCTTGAGTTGACAGATACAGTATGCCTCATTTTGACAAGAAGTGACTGTAGATGAAAAGAGTCTATTGCGATATCCATACATAGATAATGCATTAAAGAGATAGCTCACCCAAAAATCTAAATTTTGTCATCATTTACTCACCCTCAAGTTGTTTCAAATATGTATGAATTTCTTTCTTCTGCTGAACACAGAATATATTTTGAATAATGTGCGTAACCAAACAGTTGAAGGTAGCCATTGATGTCCATGTTTTTATTTTATTTTGATAAACTGCAATATATTCACATTATGTGTTTTCAATAAAAATATAATTATTTAAATTTGGGTTTTCAATAAACAAATTAACTTTAAGTGATTTTTAAGTGACATGTACAGTAGTTTAGTGTATTGTTACACACACACACACATAAAGATATCTATGCTCTTTTGTGTGTAGAACTTATTTCTTAAGCCAGATATTCAGGATATGCTGTGGCCAAATCTCCATAGTTAATTCAAAAACATCACATTAGAACTAGAAACGATGGCGTGGGCCATTTCTGAGGAGTTATTGGAAGTAATTGGTTGACAGAATTATTCAATGACTCATTCATAAAGGCTGTCCTTTGTTTTGATACTAATGAATCAGTGTATAATGCATTCAATAAATCAAATGGTGTATATATATATATATATATATATATATATATATATATATATATATATATTACACAAATCAAGTGATCATTGTGCACTTTTGTAGAGTTTTTATTTTTATTTTATATATATTCCAAGTTATGAATTATGAAACATTTTGTGTTGTACAGGGGGAAATCTCAAATTGAGGGTAGACAGATAACAGATTTTTCTAAATCCATTTGGCAAAAAAAATAAAAATAATGTGTGAGAGCAAGTGTTTCATACTTCTTTTTTTTCTTTTTTATTCTTTTGTTGCAAATTAACCAAACAGTAGCTTATACAAGGTAAGATACCAATGACACACATACAGAAGAGTGAAAAACAAACAAACAAAATAAATAACAAAGAGAGAGAAAACAGCTAAATATAGATATCGATATAGTGGTGTATGCAGGTACACTGGTAAGTAATGGGATATTTTAGTGATATAGATATAGATATAGATATAGATATAGATAGAGGAAATTTACGACAATCATAGTAATAGTAATAGAGTTGTAGTGGAAGTAGTAAACATACTACTAATAATAAGAATAATAGTAGTGGTAGTAGTGGTAGTAGTAGTAGTAACAATAATAATATTCATGATAATAATATGATTAGCATTAGTAATTTATAATAATAGTAATAATAGTATTAGTAATAATAATAATAATACATTTAGATCAGTCAATACAATTATTGTAGATATACACTATTCACGTTTCATACTTCTGATTGAATGCTACCTTGAAATACTCAAACATACACCAAAGTGGCAACTAATAAAAGGTCATCAGTCCATAGGACAGGACTGAATTACATTTGCTTTAAGTGACCTCTGCGGTAATCCAGTTACATTCTGATTACAAGTGTCATTTTACATGCACATGGTGAAAGACACGGTGTGACTTTAGGGGTCCATATCAAGCTAATCCAAAATGCGTGATTGACAGTCTAATTCATTTCAGCATTAGCATAGCCGTGTAGAAATTAGCCTCCAATTACCACACTCAGTTAAGTGCCAGAAACTGATGAATGTGGGAGCTGTATCTGGCAAGTCATTCATACTCTCCTCGCATGTCCCAAGCTCAGGAAATATCAGGGTGAAATTTGAATTATGATCTAATAAAGTCATATTAGGATATTATTTTATGCATAACAGACAGTAATGAATTGTAATTTCCCATGCAACTAAAAGGCAAGCAGTCCCCTTCAATAAGAATGATCCTTTTACTTAATGTACGATAACAAAAAAAAAAAAAAAAGGCATAATTTAGTGACCTCAGCAAATGACACAGACTAAACTTCAAACAGACACAGCAGAGAAAATACATCACTGTTGCATTAAGCTAAATCAGAGTGACTTTCGTCCAAAACAAACTCTATGATATAACTATAAAGTATAAAGTAACTAAAATATAAAATATAAAGTTGGCAAACCTTAAGACAAAAGCCAAGACAAATGTGGCTCTTGCAAAACTTTTATTATGAAACAATGCTAGAGTATCAACAAAACTTGAAAAGTCAATGACACAAATGTCAACACTGTACTTTGCACTACGAAAACCTAGCAGGCAAAAGCTAAAAATGTGTTATATTATTAGTCTTATGCTGATCAAGGCACTTTTGATCAATTACTTTTCTTCAAAATTGATCTTTATATTGTTTTGTTTATATATTTGATATGGTATACTTGTACTTCTCACGTGTATTGAAAACATTTCATATTGTTATAAGTTTGTCTAGGTTCTGATTGGGTATTTCACATGTCAGTTTGGTTTGGAGAGCGATGTGATAGGCCAGAGGGGGCGGGAGGAGAGAGTGAGAAGAGAGGGGACGAAGAAGAGGAGATAGAAGGAAAAAATAACAACGACGACACAGCGTGTGACGCAGATACAATTTGAGTGTTCATTTGTTTTACTGTAGTGAGTCTATGTAACTTCGTACAGAAGTTAAAGTGTTGATCTCCTACATTAGTTCATCGTGAGTGTGTGTAGTAGCCTATACTCGCGCATGTGACGCACTTGTTATTAACGTGTGATTTGGATGAATTGGAGACTGAGCTCCTCCTCCGTTCACGTTGGATTTCATCACCAGGTAGCGCTTCCAAGCGGGAAGGAAGTCGACCGGAAGTTGAAGCCGGCCGCGTGCCACCATCTTGTAGCAGAACTTCACCTGCTGTTTGCATCCCATTGACTCCCATTCATTTTGACGTCACTTTGACAGCGAATAACTTTACATCTGAGGCGTTTAAAGACTCCATTTGTCCATTATTTATTTCTAAAGAAACACGACAATGTATAAAATGCTCCATTACCTTGTAGCTTACGTTATGGCCCCGAACAGTTTTTGTAAAAGTAGGCTAACGATTGCGTCATAACCACGCGACTCTCTGTCGCACAGTAGAGAGATTACCGTATTGACGGGAGGAGAAGCTCGCGGGCAATCGGGGAGACGTGGAGGCAAAATGACAAAATAATTAATCAGAATACCTAGCAAAAGTTTCTCCTGCTCCTAGCTCATGGACACCTCCTACTCACGATCTCCGTCTCTGCAAGATTCGGAAGGGAATGATTCAGATTTCTCCTGCCACAGCCACTAGAAGACAGACGGGTTGCTCACGTCACATCTACGTCGTCAAGCTCAGTTTGAGTCTGCGCGTCAGGAACGGAAGTCCTAAAAAATCGCTGAAAATGGGCTTCACTTGCCTCAATTGAGTTCCAATGAGATGACTCTGTCCATTTCTTATACTGTCTATGAGCGCTTCAGGTACCCTGGATTGCCTGAAAGCCTCGTTAGATTCCCTGATTCCGGTGCAGCACGGTCTTTCTCCTTCCTGACGCTCTCTGCATTGCTCCATTTTCGTGGGACTGTGATGATGTGAGCATGACAATCGTGACTAGTATTTTCCATTATTGTTGGCTCTAGTAAGAGTGAAGCAGCGATTTGTATTTTTTCCGCCTAACGCACACGTTCAGGCCTCCGTCTCATTTTATTTGTTTACTTTATTGGGACTATTTTTTGACAGTTTCTGGGCCCAGTGAAGGTTAAAAACTGACTTAAAAGAAATGTAAAGTGATGTGAAAGTTTGAATATACTCCAAAACGATAATCGTGAGTAATGTAAAGTTATTTCCTTGATTTATAACTGGTTTTGGAGGTTCATTTCACAACTTTAGTTAAATGTGAAGTAAAAGGGAAACAAGTGAGTGTGAAATTGAGTCTTTAATCTTTTTTTTCTTCTTTTTTTTCTTTTTTATTACATTTACCTTCTGTGATTTTACGGTCTTCTATTCACTTTCCTTACGATATAACGTTAATATTAATACATCAGTAACCAACCCAGAGCACCAAGATATTGGTACGTATAGAGTGCTTCATTTATTTTTCTTATTTACCCCAAACCTTTGAATGGTAGTGTAACAGTTTCCGCAGACATTTGAAGCAAATTTGAATGTTTTTAACATTGATAAAAATAAGAAATGTTTCCTGATCACCAAATAAGCATATTAGAAAGATTTCTGAAGGATCACGTGACACTGAAGATGGGAGTAATTCAGCTTTGCCATCACAGGAATTTTAAAAATATTATAAAAAATACTGTTTTTAATGGATTTTCAATAAAATAAATCCAGCCTTGGTTGAGCATACGATACTTCTTGCAAAAACATGAATTATTTCAACTTTTGAGTGCATATATTGTATATGGATATGGTTTAGGCATGTAACATGCTTATTAATTGTAAAGCACATTTATAATTATTTAGATTTGTCAAAATTAAGATTAGGATAAGAACACATGTATGTGCATGTGCTCCTTGTCAGCACACATAAGAACACTCATACATGGGTTGTAATAATTATAACCCATTAAAGGCACAATATGTAAGAATTTTGGGTTAAAATATCCAAAACCACTATAACAGTGTTAGGCCTATATATTTTGTTGATTTGTGTATTTACATTATCCCAAATGTTTCTAAGAATGTTTAAATCCAGAAAAAAGTTTTAACCAGGACATGGACTGTGTCCGTGCGTCGCCTATCAATGACATCATACCCACGTTACCCTCGATTTCCGGTTTTATTCTGTAGAAACCCCAAAGACGCTTTAATATATGATGTGTTTTATTAGACAGGTGAGCAACTGTTTGGATACATTCATCGACAGAAACCTAATAATTGTTATACAGCTCAACACAGGTTTTGTTTAAATCTCGTTTTCTTGATTTACCGCGAGTACCATGTTTTACCATGCCTAATATCGATCTAGCTCACTGCAGCGTGCAACAAGTGTCTCATATAGTAGCCGCTGAGTGAACGAATGCACAGATTAGCATTATAACAACTTTCAACACACTCAAATGTATCCAATATGATAAAACAGCGCTTTGTTACTCCACATACGCATGACCGGAAGAAGAGGAAGCAGTCTTCGGCATAATAAAAGCTCCACCGCTCTCGAGCCGTGTGTCGCGCTTGTCTCGCGTTCCGCTCCAACGGCTTTCGTAACGTTAATAAATCTTTAATACATTACCAGTCACCAGTCAACCTGTCGTATTCTCCACCGACTGTAGAGGTGAAGACAACAACTCCAATGACACCCCAAAATCAAGGCGTCATCATGCTATGCCTTCGTTTTGAATAAGCGACCTCTAGTGGCGAAACATTACATATTGTGCCTTTAACATTAGAACTGTATCAAAAATTGCTGCACAGCAGTGGGTTACTGAAGCAACACTGACTTCTTGTACACTCAGCGCAGTATGTAATGAGCTAGGTCAAAGTTTATAAAGCAGAGAGTCAGAACAAAAGCGGGTCCTAACAGGTATTGAGTGTTTGACGTTTGTAGACAGCTGGGCTATTATAGCGAAATGCTGACGCAGGTCTGGCTCCTCTGCGGAGACCTCTCTATCAGGCTCTTAAGAGTTCCTTTTATTAGAGCCACGGTCACTGACTGATGCTATCAGAGCCGGAGGACACACTACAGAAAGAGAGGGGGAGTCAGACAGATGTACTCCATTTGAGATAGCCAGACCCTGGGTGAATAGGCCACTGCAGGGGCAACAACAGGTTGGGTGCATTTCTAGAATGGTTAGCCAAACATGCTGGAGTGTGTTCTTCATCACTGTTGAATAAATATAGATAAGAATGACTAACAACATCATTAAACACTCCTAGTAACCAATCACTGCCCTGTGATTTTAGGGGTAAAGGGAGAGTACCACTGTGATTGGTTGTTAGAAATGTTTATTGTTGAGTAGTTTGTTTGTTTGTTTATTTATTTATATAGCATTTTACAGGCTACACACTAGTTCCAAAGTGCTGTACACTACAATAGAAAGCTACGGTGACGCATTGCTGCCACCTACATAAACATCTCGTTATTATGACATAAGATCTCGTTATTACGACATAATTGAGTGGAAAATATATGTATGTAGCAGCAATGTGTCACCGTAGAAAGCAAAAGAACAACAAGACAAAACATAAAAACATCCATGTACTAATGTACTAAAATGCCAAAGAGTACAAATAAGATTGTATGTGGTCATTAAAAACATTAAGAGTTAAGGAAGGTCTAACATCCAATGGTAGATTATTTCACAATCTTGGACCAGCGACAGAGAAAGCACGATCACCCTTTAATTTGAGACGCACAGGGAATAGTTAAAATAAACTTGTTCGATGATCTTAGTATTACACCTGGACGGAAGGGCTTAATAAGCTCAGCTAAGTATTCTGGCGCCATTCTGTAAAGTGCTTCAAAAACATATATCAGAATCTTATACTGTATCCTAAAATGTACTGGTAGCCATCCTTAAAAGGATAACAATGGAGTAACATGATCCGTTTTCCCAGCATTCATTAACAACCTTGCAGCAGAATTTTGTACTAGCTGCAAGCGAGCAACATGTGTTTGGCAGGTCCCAACATAAAGAGCACTACAATAATCTAGACAGGCATGTATAAATATAAGCATGGACAACTCTTTCCAGGTCACTGGTCTACAGAATTGGTTAAATAAAAGAAGCAATTACGAACCCCTGTCTTTATCTGTCGATCAAATATGATAGATGAGTAAAAAATGACTGGAAAGTTCTTTACTTGCCCCTTCCATGGGCCTAAGTTATCGTTTACCATCTGGCTACAAGTTGTGCAACCAAAAATAACTTCTGTTTTTTTTTTCAACAAGGTTTTCAGACATCCACAGCTTTACTTCCTCCAGACACCTAAGGAGTATGGCATTGGAATCATTACTACTGGGTCTCAACTGCAAGTAGACTTGAGTGTAATCTGCATACAGATGGTAAGAAATACCATACCTATTAAAAATCATTCCCAAAGGGAGCATGTACAATGAAAACAGGACGGGATCCAAAATGGACCCTTGTAGGACCCCACAGGTAATAGGTGCTGGAGCTACAGTAGTAAACTACATTAAAAATCGAAAAACTTTACGATAAAAAACATGTATTAATCTTAATGTAAATTTCAGCATTTACTAATACATGATTAAAATCAAAGTTGTATCTGTTAATATTATGAATGGTCCTGAGCAGACATGAACAATTGTATTTGTATTACCATTAACAAAGTTTAATAAATAGTGTAACAAATGTATAGCTCATTCATTAACCAACATTAGCTAATGGAACCTTACTGTAAAGTGTTTATTATTAATATTTATCTAATATTATATGTCATTAATTTTAAATAATAGTGAATATGTATTTAACACAAATAGTTTACAATGCAATCCATTATTGCTTTTACATTACACTAATGATTTTTTGTTTTGTTTGTCATTACGGTAATGATATTTGGTAACACTTTATTTTACAATGTCCTTGTTACTGAAGGTACATATACTTACTAAATTATGCATAATTGCAAGCAACTAATCCTAAACCTAACCCTAATTCTAAAGTAAGTACATGTTGTTAATTAATATGACTTATTTGTGTAATTACACCGTAATCTTAAAATAATGTGTAACCTGATATTTTTATGAATACATGTGTTTAATTGTCCCTAAAAAACTGAAATGTATCAATACAAACAGACCTTCATGGTCCTAAAAAATAAGCTTAATTTTCGGAATTTTCTTCCTTTTGATTTTGGGATGAGTTGTGCTTGAAAGGTTTTGGCGAGAGTCACCCTAGACGCTTGTGAAAATAATGTTAAATGTTATACTTACATTGAAAGGTTGAGATCTAGTGGGTAGACTCTTCAAAGCATACACACTTGATTGTCCTTATCAAGTGTAGCAATAGTGAAATCATAAAAATGGAAGGCATGGGACTAATGGTGTGATTGAAAGTGATGTGGAAAGAGAAAAGAACAGATGTGAGAAAGAGGGAGAGAGACTGGAAGAAAGAGAGTGCATGCCAAGCCCAGTGCAACAAACAATCAGTGCTGTCAGCTTTAAACAACTATCCTTCCATGCAACAGCCTGGCCAGATCAAAAATCAATGGGCAAAAAATGGACTCAGCAAAAACAAATTAACTGTATCAGCCATTCAGACACTCTTTGTAAACTTGATAAAACAACTCAAATCCTTTGAGAAAACAGCAACTACACGCATAAAGATGAAGTCAGCACCTCATAGCTAACAATATGAACACATACACATTCACACATACTCAACCCAGGCTCAATGAAAAACATGCTTATGGTGACATTTTAGGTTACACTTTTTCTATAGTCCACTTTAGACATTCTATTAACTATAGGTAATTTTTCAACTACATGTCATCTAACTCTCATTAGAGTATTGTGCAAATTGTGTTTTTCATTTACAGACAACAACATTGTCAAAATGACCCCCGTTCTCACGGATCAACGGAAATTGTAAGTAGTTGGTGATGTCACTTTGTAAAGAAACACTTTGTGCCTATAGACTGAACAGATCATTCGCATACACATTATATTACATTACATCTCCATTTTCACAAATTAGCGTTTTTGTAGTTAACACTGAGATGATAACGGTATCGTTTTCAAAGACTTGCAGTTTGAAAGCCGTTTTCGGGCCCCCAAAATTGCATTGCGATTTTTAGTTGAAAACGACGTTGTGTAAAAGGCCCCTTAAGGCTCCGGTACACTCACGGCGAAGTTCTTTTTCATTCTTCGTTTTGGGGTAAAACGAAGTTCAAAATTACACGACCAGCGATTTACTGTTATCAAACATCTGGGCCCGTATTCATAAAGATTCTAAGAATCCTCTCAGAAAACTCTTAATTTAGCTTAAAAACTTTTACGTAGGAGTCTTAGCTTAAGAGCAATTCGGGACTGATCTGAGAGCAACTCTGAGTAAGGAAAAGACTAAAACTTTCATCTTAGTAAGGAGGCGGGGTTGACCTCGTTGCTATGTATGACACAATCTTTTGACGACTGTGATTGGTTGGTTGTCCAAGAAGGGAAAAGTATAGGGTCTATTCTAAGCCTTCACTTTGAAATTACATGCGTAATTTTTCCTATTTGACCGTTCTCACACACACACTCACACACACACACACACACACACACATTCTATATGTGTATATAAATCCTTTTTATTTTTATTTACCATGCTGTTAATTTCCTATAAGGTATTTGCTTGGCTTAGAATGATAAAAATTGTTCCACTCTTTCCAATTACACTGATTGCTGGCATGTCTATTTGTGGTGGTTTGAATGTTGGTTTTAATGTATCAAACATGGAATTTTCCCAGTTGCCAAATATCGTAATAATAATAATAATAATTAATTACATTTATATAGCGCTTTTCTCAGCACTCAAAGCGCTTTACATAGAAGGGGGAATCTCCTCAACCACCACCAATGTGCAGCATCCACTTGGATGATGCGACGGCAGCCATATTGCGCCAGAACGCCCACCACACACCAGCTTACTGGTGGAGAGGAGACAGTGATGAAGCCAATCAGTTTATGAGGATGATTAGGAGGCCATGATGGACAGAGGCCAAGGGGCAAATTTGGCCAGGATGCCGGGGTTACACCCCTACTCTTTCGAAAGACATCCTGGGATTTTTAATGACCACAGAGAGTCAGGACCTCGGTTTTACGTCTCATCCGAAGGACGGTGCTCTTTGACAGTATAGTGTCCCCGTCACTATACAGGGGCGTTAGGACCCACACAGACCCCAGGGTGAGCACCCCCTGCTGGCCTCACTAACACCCCTTCCAGCAGCAACCTGGTTTTCTCAGGTCTCCCATCCAGGTACTAACCAGGCTCAGCCCTGCTTAGCTTCAGTGGGCAACCAGTCTTGGGCTACAGGGTGACATGGCTGCTGACGTAATGTAGTGATTACTTTCATTTTTGGCGCTATGACATTTCTGTGCTGTGTCGGAGATGTTAGCGCGTCTCTAATAAGATCAGTCACAAACGTGATCCCTGCACGATCTAATCTATAGTGTCTTATTAACTCACTGTTATTCATTGTCTGCAACACATTTCTTCTCCCTCTTCATCTTTCTGCCATGTTCTCCTCTGCTAAAGAAACTCTTAAGCCTCTTAAAAGTCCTCGTCCGTGCTCCTAACAATTTTGACCTTAAGACCTCTTTTAAGGGTTAAGATGCTTTCTGAATTACTTTTTTCTTTACTAGGATTTTTTCTTTAATTTTAAGAGTAAACGCCCACATTTCTAAGAATTTTCTTAGAATTGTGTCACTAGGAGCTACTTTTTGCATTAAGATTCTTTATGAATACGGGCCCTGATGTTTAGATGACTATGTAAATATGTGCTGCACTCTTTCCTCTCAATAACAATATAAACACAAAAAAAATTTGAAAACAGCATGCATTTAAAAATAAATAAATCATAGCAACGTGGATATGTTTGCAAAAGCTCTGCAATTCGCCACTTCAGTAAAGTCATGTCACGTTTATATAGCACTTTATACAATAGATTGCTTAAAATCAAGCACCTTTACTGACGTATATCAATCATGAAAAACAGTGTCAGTGTCTCGTTTCTTCAGTTTCTACTATAAAGCAGCTCTCCAGTGTGTTCATGTTTTCACTCGCGCACGTCTGACCTTGACGGACTGAACAGGAGAAATGAAGCGGAAAAGATTTTCACATTAAAGAAGGCGGAGCCTACATATTGTGTAATCGCCACAGACCAATGGTAGTAAAAAGGTGTTTTCCATCTCCCAAAACGAACTCCAATCAAACTTCGTTTTGGCCTGATTTTGTTTTTTTGGGGTTGGGGGGGTGGGATGGGATGGGATACTGGGCTATAAGTCAGATTCATTCAAAACACATTTTTAGAGGGAATTGAATCCCTCAGCTTGATATCAGTTTCGTTGTGCTCCTTGTGCAAAAGGTGGTTATGCCCTGATGGTTTTGAATAATCAACATCAAGGCATTTTACACAACATTATCTCTGCCTTAGCAGATCCCGCTCTGTGTTGTTTGTTCACATTCGCACAGCAATTTTTACAGCCAGAGTGGAGCGTGCTTGTTTGTTCACATGCAGGGTGCGGAAACGTGAAGTCTAGCTCAGGTTGAGTAAACCCCATCTCCGATAAAATCAAGCCTGCGTGATATTATATCAGAGAGGCTGTTGCAAACTACTTTAAAGTTGTTTCTCCCAGGACAAGTCAAAAACAATTTAATGTGATCTTTGCATGGATTTGTTTTGTTAAAAACAATGCAGACCTTGTTTGTCTTCCCATTCATAAGTTGGCCTAAACTACACTATTTCTTAATTAAGTTTCAGCATCTGTAAATGGTTATCAGTTAATAATACAGGGCTGGCACCAAGATACTTCTGGGATGTCCTTTCACATAATAGTGTTTTTGCAACAAAACATTAATAAATTAATTATTAATTAATGTTTGAATACATTTCTCTAAAAGAATGTTTCTTTTTTCAATTTTATTTGTATTTTTATATTAGGCATTTATAATATACATACTACCGGGCCAAAGTCTTTTATGCTCATTAAGACATTATATAATTAGCTCATTATAATAATTAGTAATTATTTTTAGTATAATGCCTAAAAAATATTTTAGTCTTCAGTGTCACATGCTCCTTCTAATGAGCACAGATATCCATTATAATTGGTGCTCAATTACTAATAATACATTATTATTATTATTATTAATGCTGAAAACTGTTTTTGCTGCTTAATAATTTTGTGGAAACCTTTATAATATTTTTTCAGGATACTTTGATGAATAGAAAGTTCCAAAAGGACAGCATTTATTTGAAATAGAAATATTTTGTACCATTATAAATGTCTTTCTAAGTAATTCATACTGGAACATCACATGTACCGATTCCATTTTAAAACTTACTTCTTGAAATCCAAATAGCATCCTCTTTGCTACTTCAGTTAACATTTAATTAAAATTTCTAGAACTAAACTGGTATTAAATGGGCTTCTTAAATGAATTCTGAATATAGCGCACACCCTGGCTGGCACATCCCACAGCTCAGCGGGGTTGTTCTCAAGTTCTTTGCTTTTGAGGGTTTGCTGGAGGCCTCGTGTATTTTTTTCACCAACTGTGGTGAGAGAACAGAGAACTGTGATAAATGCTGAGAACATTCATTACTGATGATAAAAAAAAACAAATTTGCTCAAGTATCTTTATCAAAGTAGTACTTTTCCTAAAAGAGACAGAAAGAGCTAGAGAGAAAGTGTAAAGAGAAAGAAAGAAAGAAAGAAAGAAAGAGGGGCTTATTTAATTAAAAGGTGCAAAATTTTGCAAGTGGATGTTACTGTTAATGTCATAATAACAGCTTGTGACTTGCTAATTACACTTTATGACTGAATTTAGTATTTGCATTTAGTATAACACTATTATATTTATTTGCACCAATTGCTTTGTTTGAAGGGAAATGCAAACGGACATACCAAAGTAAAATACTTCATTTAATTCATGGTCAAAGAAAGAACAATCCCCAAACAATATATGTGCAATCACGTGAATTCATATTCCTGTGTGAAGTGTACATGTACATTTTGTAGGTTTGGATAGACACTAAAACATATTATTCACAACTGATATTACCCAACATTTGTAAATTAGACTAATAAATGTAAAGCAATTCATTCTCCCTGTATGCAGAGTAGAACTACATCTTCAATGCTGAACAAGTATGAAATATAAGTGAAACACGTTTTACTCTGTGTGTTAATGCCTACAAATACTAATTAGTTACTCATTTTTATTAGATGAAAAACTATTACAATTGCTAACTTAAAACTAAAACTAAAAACAAATGTAAACTATTTAGAATAAAAAAACAAGAACGATTTAGAGTAAAAAATGACAAGAGCACACAATATTCATAGCTAATATCTAAAGCAATACAACATATTAATAAAAAAGTATCAAAAATGAAATTAAACTAATAAGACCACACTGGTTATAAGAGTTTAGAGCTAAAACAAGTTGTCAGCTGTACTTTTTGTATGTCAGAAAGCATGAAATGTCTGTGAACTGTTGAAAGACTTCACTGTGTGTAAAGTAAAGGGCAGCTCTTCAAAGGTTACTTGGTTTCAATGACATGTATGAGGGAAATGTTTTACACTTATCTTGTTTTTGCCTAATACTAAATATTATGAAATACTTTTTTCTCTATGGTTTCTTAAAGGAATGACATTATAAATGTATAAATAAACAGTATTATTATTTATGCCCTTACAGTGGACGTTGTTAATGCATGAGCAGGAATCTGTCCGTCTAGATCAGTAGTTCCATCAAACGGATGATTTAAACTTTATATCTCAAATTCATTTTTTTTTTTTTTTTTTTTATGGAATAATTCACATAAGCAGTTCAACAAAAAATACTATGAAACCCTATGGAATGATGATACTTCAGAAGATATGTCATGTTTAATGTATAGTTATGTGGTCCAAGATTTTGGACCAATGATATTTCACTGTGGGCAGTTGAAGCAGGTTTGGTTGAAACTCAGTCACTTCTAATTTCTAAGTACACAAAATGGACACAACCTCATCTCTTTTTTTTTTTGTCTTTTTTTTTTTTTTGTCTGTGAATTGATTATCATTAAGCCATTAAAGATGACCAATGACAGCATGCAGGTGACGAAGATAAATTTGAGGGTAACAGAAAGCACTTTGTGAGAGGCTTCAACATTAAAACCTGAAATGCCAAACTTACAGAGCTATTTGTGCAATCCTTAACACTCCATTTGCTTCAATAGAGCTGTCAGACGCAATTTTCTGGAAGACATTAGGAACATGATTGTCAATGGATTCCCTAAGACAAACAGAGATGACTCAGGTATCCTCCTTTAGTGTCAGACAAAAGACGCTTATGTACACACACACGTTGTGTTTTCATGTTTTATGGGGACTTTCCATAGACATAATGATTTTTATATTATATCCCTTTACACTAAACCTACCCATCACAGAAAACTTTCTGCATTTTTACATTTTAAAAAAAAACATCACTTAGTATGATTTATATTAAGCTGTTTTCCTCATGGGCACTAAAATATGTCCCCAAAAGGACAAGGATTTCGGATATTGCCATCTTTGTGGGGACATTTGTTCCCCATAATGTAGGGTTTATCAGGCCAGACACATACAGTACAAGAATATGTGGTTTATGGGAACTCTTCATAGGCTTAATGGTTTTTATACTGTACAAACTGTATAAATATATATATATATATATATATATATATATATAAACAAAACAGTTTAGTTTTTTTAAACCCATTTGGTTTACAAGGACACTTCCTGTAAACCATATTTACATTGTAATACTTGTGGCATTATTCACATTTTTCATCATTTAAGAAGAACTGTGTGCAACACACAAATTCACAATAATATAATGTTCAGCCTTGGTAAAACTGAGCAACATCATGAAAGTTCCAGTACAATTTTTCATTAGAAACAATGCCATCACAACTTGATTCATTTTGTCTAAATTTTTTTTTCTTCTTCTATTATACATTTTGAATCTACTTCGCAACATTGGTAAATTTTGAGAGGGGTTCAAATAAGCAATTTCAGAGCAAATACAGCATTAAGATAAAAGCAAATTATTATTAAAATATTGTCAAAAGTCAGAAAATATATGGAGATGTAGTGATTTTGGTTATATTGCACAACCCTATGTGTAAATACATTCACACATGCTACCTTATTATTTTCCGTTTTGACAGTACTGTAAATAAAACGTGTGTCAAGATGTTATACAGCCATACTTTTAATGGCTTTTAATAGTTTTAAAAATGGAACAAAATCCACGGTTAAACACGGCTAAATAGAAGTTGAAGAACTATGTCATCACCCTGGACTGAATCTAGAATTGAGAGGCTCATCTTCACAGTTTCAGAATATTAGTGAGGCTTAACGCTGATTTTAATGAGCGTTTAGAGATTAATCCTCATGAGTAAGCTTCATAATCTACAGCAATCTCACTACATCGTATTTTGTTTTTGTTTTTTGATTTTTTTTCAACCTGATAATCTTTATATCATTCCACATATTAACCCACGCACATGCAGCGCCGACGAGGTGTAGAAATTCAGCTGGCAATGTGCAAACCTCAGTGGAATAATTACTATATTTTCAGCTTGAGAGAACTGTAGGACTTAAACCTCCATCAGTAATGGTCCCACGCAGTGGCACTGAACAGTAAAACATGCTTGTCTGGGTTTCCTTCACATAACTGTATTAAAACCTTTTGCCTGCCAGCCAAAGAGTGATAACCAAAGGCACTGGTAATGCAAAGTCACTTAAATACTTAAAGTCATCATTTAATTAGCCTTATGTCGTTCCAAACCTCTATAACTTTCTTTTTTTTGTGGAACACAAAATAAGATGTTTTGAAGACTGAACCAGTTGCTCTTTTCCATACAATTCCAAGGAATGTGAAAACAAAAAGACACGGACAAGAACCTTATAGCGAATCAAGTAACAATGACACAATAAAAAAATTCATTAAATCACAACCTTGCACAGCTAATATTATAGTAGTATAATATAGACGTGAACATGCACTATCCAAGAATGGTTGTAATTCAAGAATGCTTTGGAATATAGACCTATGATTGGTCTTGTTTTAAAGAAGAATCTCAGAAGATTATTGCTGAAATGAAGAATTTTTAAAAGTTATGGAAGTTTAAATTGTCTGTAAATCAAATATACTGTACTAAACATTTTTTAATTTATATAAAATATATATTTTACAAAATATTGTTTACTATAAAATAGCTATAAAATCAAAACCACATATCTGATCAAGTTGTGTTCCAAATTTGAAGTTGATATCACAAAAAAATAAGTTCCTATGATGTTTAGGTGCTGTACCAAAAATAGCCACCGGGTGTCACCCACATTCCGTTGATTTTTTTTTAATGCATTCTCCGGTAACAAATTAATACATTTGTCCAAATATCACTTCTATGACAAAATAGTCGCCAAATATGGCACCTTGAGATGCAGACCTTTCCAACGATATGTGTTTTGTCAAGATTAGAAAAAGGTTTTGATTATAAAGTAGTTCAAATATATTCTGTAACATGAAACCTGACCCCGCCCACTAGGGGAGGAGCCCGCTAAAATAATTTAAACTACCATTTCCATGGTAACACAACGTCCAATGTCAAAATGGTGAACTTCGTTCGTAAGCTTTCAAGCGTCAAGCGTCCCGCTGGTGGGACGGTGACAGTTAATGGAAGTGCTTATGCATCTTTAGAAATGAATTGTTCCTCTTTGGGCTAGAAAAAACTCCAGGACAGTGTTTGTGAATTCAATGCATGTGTTGAATTGAATAAATTGATTGAATTTAGGCTTTTAAAAAAAAAAAAAAAAATTAAGTAAATATGCAATTCTGTGCAGCAAAATATAATTTGGTTTCATATTGCTTAGATTTCACTGATGTGATTTAGTTTAAGAAGATTACTTTTGATTTGGTCAAACCTGTCTGAGTTGAGAATATATTGAGATTGAATCTGACCGTTGCTGTTCATTGGTCAGTAAATGTTGTTATAAGGGCTGATGGAAGCATGCAAATGATAGTCATTTTGAATCAACAAATGTATTAGCTCTATTTAATGTTATTGATATTGCTTTGTGGCCAAGAGGTGCTTCATTTGACATCACCATTACGATGATTAGTGTTCATGCTGGTGAAGCTGGTCGATTCTATATAAATTCTCTCTTTGCAGATGCAACTACTTTGCAGTGCAACTGACTTTTTACTCTCACTGAAACATCTTGGTTAACATTTTTGACTAATAACAGCTTGTTTCCAACCAGTACAGAAATCCCTCTCATTACTACAATTATAACTTATATTACCATTTGTGAGAGATTGCAGATTATAGATTTGCCAGGGCAACAATTTGAAACAGAATTGTTGAAGAACAGAAAAATAATGCCATACCTCAAGTTATTTTTTTAGCCCCTAATTGTGACCCCCTGTTGTGTTTGAACACTTGTGTGAGAAACAGACAGAGATTTAAGTTGTTTTTTCCTTAAAACTGAAACTTCAGTGAGCTATTGACTCGAGAACTGCTTTGACCGGATCATTGAGTCTGTTCTTTCCAAGTCTTGGAATATAGTCTGTGAGTCATAAGGACTAATTCTATGATATTTTCATGGTGATTTTGTCCATTTTTATTTTATTTTTATCTATAAAACATCTCTTCATTTTAAATTATATTTAAAAGAGGGATCTTTAGGAGAGGTAAACACATAGTTCGTTCAATAGCTTTTTAACACCAGTAAGAGACTCTTAAGTACTGTGTGGGTAGAGTTTATTTTTTTTAAATGTAATGAGCAAAATGAGTGGTTTCAATCATACTTTGGTTGGTGATCAGCAAAAATTATTTTGATTACTAATTACAGCTTGTAGAGTCAGCTAGTGTTTGTACTTGATTTCAGCTTGGAATAAATTAGCAGTGCAATCACTGTCTAATGGAAAACAAATACACTAATCCTTCTCGAGATGCGATTTCAGTTAATGCTTTGTAAAAAAAATTATATATATATCATTGCTTGTCTGATGTTGAAAATTGCGAGCAAGAGTTTAAATTTTTCTAGTGCTATACGTTATAATGAAAAAAAAAAAAAAAAAAAAAAGCAAAGTTACACTTTATTTTGATGCTCCACTTTAGACATTCTACTAAATATAAGTAACTTCAATAAGCAACTACATGTCAACTAGCTCTCATTCAGTGGTGGACAGTAAAAAAGTATTTTTTACTATGTTACTGTAGTACATTTTTCAAGTATTTGTACTTTATCTGTAGCCTGGTTAAAACCAGACCCTTCTCAGTTGAAACTGAGTGTAGGGTCTGGCGAAGCTATGTAGACAAATCATTTCCAAAGGGGCGTCACCAACCGACGTAGCTCAAATTCCTCTGGGCGCAATTGGATAGTCATAAAACCAATCAGATCGATGAAGGAGATGACGTATGCTTCGAGTGTTGTTCTTTGCTCCGGTTTTAACGAAAACGGTAGGTTTAAATCGCTCAAAACAGACGCGATAACTGATTCGTTTATATACTGTCTATAATTCGAACGAGTGATGTTCCACGGCGGCATCCATCTTTGTAATGAAATCTCCTTCAGCGTCGCTGCGCTGTCGTCATCATGTAAATCCCTCCCCAAACGTTTCTGATTGGTGCCGCGATTTCGGCGGCACAGAAATGAGTTTGAATGGGCTCTTCTCCAGACTATCCTGGAGAGAGAATTAAAATTCGCCAGAAGTAGTCTGGGTTTTCCCAGGCTACTTTATCTGAGTATTTTCATTTTGAAAACTTTTACTTCACTACATTCCAGAGCATATTTCATAAAAAATATGCCGTTCCTCATTATTTTGAGCTGAACAAATCGTCAACCACTCCGAGATGTGATAGCGGTGTCCGATTCGTGAACGGGCTGAATTTAAACAAAGTTACCTATAGTCAGTAGAATGTCTGTTGGGGGAGCATCAAAATAAACTGTTAGCAGATATTAAGCAGACAGTCTACTAATACTCTAATGACTGATAGCTGACATGTGGTTGCAGAGTTACGTTTAGTTATTAGAATGTCTAAAGTGGACTATCGAAATAAACTTATAAAAAGCTGTTCAACAAACAACAGCTATAGCAGTAAATAGAGCATATACTATACATGCTAATAATTGGTTGAAAGGTGTTATATATTTCTTTCCACAATATTACTGTTTGTACTGCATTTTTGATTTAAAAAAATGCAGGCTTGGTAAGCATAAGAGAGTTCTGGCAAAAACCTTGAAAAATCTTAACCCAAACTTTTGAATGGTATAGTATAGATAGTACATTGAACCTATAAAGTATAAAACAAGTTTAAAGGGTTCTTTCCATACGAAAGCCGATAAAAGTTAGTCAGCAAAGAAACAACGGCTGTAAAAATCTATTGAGTTTTTGAGAAGTCATTAACATTCAAAATATGCCTTTATGGCAACACTTCAGTAAGCTTTAAGTCAGTGGCAGTGTGACCTTTTTGTGCAACATTTACTGTGGTCTGCAGGCCGCCTGTGCATGCATTTATTTTCCAGTGTGTAAGCACATAGCTGAGAGTAATGGCTGTTAAGTGTGGCTCTCCGGTGGACCATCAGCATGAAGTGCCGGTTTATTCTTAATGCAGGTGTCCACATAGAGCCATTATGTATCGGTCCCTGACTCAGCTGCAGTCCAGCAGCAGTCGACAGTTCATTCTGATACAAAATAACGGATGTGTAATTCATCCTGAGATGCTTCAGCATGTTGAACATTCTGTAGAAAACAAAAATAACATCCAGAGCCATTGCCCGTTATGACAATAACAATGCTATACTGACATTTACTGTTGTTCAATACTCAATGCTGTATTTCAGCTACACTGTAAACAATTACCATCAATAAGTTATGACAGCATATATTTTTACATTGCTTTAACTAATCAGAATAAGTTAAGCATTTTTCAACTTTTTCTATTCAACCCATTCAAGATTCAACTCATTTTTTTTAAAGTCAGTTTAAAGTTTAAGTTGAAATGACTTAAACATCCAAGTTGATTGTACTTAATTTAAGGCAGCGACTTTTTTCTTCTTTTTTTACAGTGCAGTGTACTGTAGTCAATCAATGACAGAACACCGAATGCTCCAAATTCACTGATTTAATTCTACTTTTCTCAGAAGTCAACATCAACAAACTACCATGACATAAAATCAGCTTTAAAATAAAATATGACAGTGGTATATACTTTGTAAATGTAAATTTACCATTGTAAATGTTGCCTACCTTAAAATTCTATTTTAAGTTAAGTAAAATTATAATAAAAAATAAAATAAAAAACAGCTGGAAAGAAACTTGTAAAGTGATATTAATAAAATTGTAACATAAATAAATAAAATGACAAAGTAAAAAGTGAACCATCACAAATCATTCCATTCTACAGCAAATGGAATAAAAAAAAAAAAAAAGAGGCATGCACAGATTCATAAAATCTAGAATACCTCGGGCATACTATTTTCAACATACTATGATTTTGGATATATCATTTCTTATTTTGAATATTATTTAGGATGGATGGAATTTAAACTTAGACAGTGAACCTTCCTCAGCCACCAAGTGTGAGCAGCCCATCAGTATCACACATTTACAGCACTACACCCACCCGTTTCAAAGGATGTTTCCGTATCACTGGGAAGCAGAGCAGTTTTAATACGCTGTAGTATTGAAAATAACACTATATTACGGCAAAATATTTGACTCGTGAATAACCAAGAACAGTTGTAAACGCTTGTTTCACAGTACACTTATCAAACATTGCCTTACACCCACACAGACATTATAAGTATTGATGAAATGTGTTAATGGGAATAAGCTCTGTGTGGTGCTTGTTCAGTGGTGTAAAGTATTTGAGTAAATGTAATTAGTTACTGCACTTAAGTTTTTTTTTTCTTCTTCTCTTAAGTATCAAAGATATAAGCAATATATCAAAGATATTTTATTTTCTATTTGACTAGTTTTGAATAAGTACGTGTACTCCTTACTCCAATACATTTGTAATGTGTAATGCAACAACATTTTGCATGACAACTTTTTCTGCAGCAGTTTATTTCTGCTACAAAATAAGTGCTATTGCCATCTACAGGGCATTGAAGGTACTATATCTTATGAGTTTTGCCTTTACTCACCCAAATTGTTCAACTAGGCTACTTTACACAAATGTGAGTGCATTAGCTGGTAGTTGCTGAATCGCAGGTGTTTCATTTATGAGATGAGGACCGGTGCTGATGCCGAAACCAGCATGTGCAAGTCCCTCAGCAAGTAAGCATTGACTTTTTAGGCTTTAATTATAGTCAACATTGATTTAGTTATATCTAAGCTTTGTTGAAGGACATTGGTTTACTTATAACCTTTTTGAGCACTTGTTTGAAGACATTTAAGAGGCTGCTGTGTCGATTGCAATATTGAGGTGTTCAGTTTTATTTTGACTAAAAATAAGCATGCAATTGCTTTCCTCACAAATCAACTGTTTCTAGATTTTGACTGGCATGTCTCTTAGGTGTTGAGAACTAGTGCATCTCTAAGCCTACATTCAAAAGGAGTTTAAAAAAGTACTGTTAAAATCAGATAGGCCTACTCTAAGACTTGCTCAAGTGGTATTGAAATTGGTGACTTGAAACTTGTCATGGAGTCATTTTCACTGTAAGGTATCTGTACTTAAATATTGTATTCATGTACTCTTTACACATCTGTGCTTGTTGCAAGTTTATCCCCTGTTGAAAACTCACAACATTGTTAGCACTAAAGCTAACATTTGAGGCAGATTCTGGCATTTGTTATTTGGGCAGAAGTCCAAGTTCAGGATTTCATCATGTAAAGCACCACGGGTGTGTTACATTACAATGTTGGGGAAGCTACTTTAGTTTTCCCAGCCACAAACTATTTTAAAGCATGCTGCCTTTCACATCATGTCAGAATGACTGTATTTCAGAGATAAACATGCATGAATGGCACAACAATGTAATTACCAAAGGAAAACTCTGCATTTTCTTTCAGACTTTCCAAGTTGAGGGTGTGTCGATTAGAAAATCATGGCGGAAACAAATTGGTCATAATTAAGTTTTAATTGTGTATGTATACTGCACAATTATCTTGTACCTCTTTTATGTACTGCTGATGAAGAATAGTAATAAAACTTGCCAGATAATACTACTCATTTACCTGGTTAATGAGGCATCAGAATTGCGCAACAAAAATGCATTTCCCATCATTCTCTTTGGCAGAATGAGAATGACTGAATACACAGATAAAGCATCAATTACACACCTAATGCACATTATTTGTTGTACTTGCTCTAAAAAGCACCCGTCTTTAAAACTAAACGAAAAAGATCGGGAAAAAAATAAGTGTGTTTTTAGCCCAATCAAGTAATTTTTATTTATATAGCGCTTTATACAATACAAACCATTTCAAAGCAGCTTCAAAAGTAATAAAGAGGAATATAACAGTTGCAATGTTGCAAAATTCATAATTTTTTTAACGATTCAACATTTATGAAACTTACTTTTCAGCTGTAAAGCAGCTTCACATAAAACAGTGTAAATTCAGCTAATTTAGTTCGACGTTGATATAATTCTGTTCAATAACAGTGCCATTGTTGCAAAGTTCACTACTTTAGCTACAGCTCTGCAGAAGGCAATAGTGTCATTATTCAGCTCAATTTAGTTCAGAGTAGATTTAATCCAGTTCAATAACAGTGTCAATGTTGTGTGGTGAAATGGAGTTACTTATTTGGGTTCGTTGCTGTCTTAAAGGGGAAATGAAACGTCCATGTTTTGGCACTGGTAGTAGCTACATATATTAGAAAAATCACCTTGCCAAAAAATTTATTTTAAAAAGTTGTTAAAAACCACAGATATGACAAAATTATTTTCGTAATTTCTAGCTAGCGAGTCGCCATTTTGGAGTGACGTCACAGCCTACGTAACGGGGTTGGTTGGTTCCGCTGGTGAGTGAAGAGAGTGAAGCGTTACTGGACCGGACTGAATACGCAATTGATTTGAAATGGAGGAAGACGAACTTGAGAGACCTGTTGAGCCTGTGTGTCCCATTACTTATGCATTTGAGTCGATACGGCGTGGGAACCGAGCAGTGGTACGTCGCTATGTCGAACAGCCGGTTATACATGGCCGTAGCCAGCTATGAGGTCACCGAGGTCCGGACCTCGGTCATTTTTTTACATTCGAAAATAAAATTTCAAGCTCCCTGAAAGATTAATTAGCCGTTTAAACCACCTCATATGAGTGTTTGCAATTCATTTTGCTGCGAGAATCTAGCGCAGTGAACGGGGCTTGAGAGCGCGTTGTGAGGGCGCGGGTGCGATCCAGTGTTGCCAGATCCACCTAATGGAAAGGTGGCAGTAGTCTCCTGGACTTGTTTTTCTGATTTAATGTCACACTTTAGGAAGTTATTAAAGTGGAAAGTTGCATGTTAGGGTTTGTGATATATTAATCTTATTTCCAAAACACAAGCTTTGAACTTATTTCGGATTGTTGCTTGTTTTTCGTAGCAATATCTAGCAACATTTTACTGTCGGCATTATTAAAAAAAAAGCGTATAGAAAAACTGTAATTGCTGACAGGAAGATACCACATTCGGTAAGACAAACGCAATGATCATCGTGATTATCTGTAAGAAATGTATAACACTATCAAAAACAATAGCACAAAACAGATCTGTATGTTACAGAATGAAGCAGGAAGACGGCTTTTTTTATTGAAGAGTAGGATTGAAGAGTAGTCCACACACACACACACACACACACACACACACACACACACACACACACACACACACACACACACACACACACACACACACACACACACACACACACACACACACACAAACACAAACACACACACACACACATACACACAAGCTATAACGTTAGCAAATAGCCTGTTAATAGTTTGTAACGTCTGTAAAATGTAAAACATTATATTGAATAAAAAATTATTTCACAAACATCTATGTGCAGTTTGTTAACATAACGTTAGACGTCGTCTTTTTGTCTGGTACTAAGTTAGCGTTATTTAGCTAGTTCATGCTTACAGCTGTTAGCTAACAATGACTGTACCTAACGTTAGTTGTTCGCTGGTTCGACCAGCACATGCATCTTGTTAACGAGCCAGTGTGATGCAAACATGTATGAGAGGTTTGACATGATAATATGATAGCAGATGAACGCTTTTTATGCGTAGTTTAATGTTAAGTTTTATGTCTTTCACTGCGTTTTACTGAACTCAGCCCAGAGCCTTTAAAGCCAACCAACCCCGTGGCGTCAAATGTTAGAATACTGCACAATGGCGGCGCCCTGGCCGCGAAAGATATAACGTTTTTTTTCTTTTTTCTTTTATATGTTTACATTTATCATGTTTCTTATATAATTGTTGATTATAGTGGAAATCCATTTTGTAAATCATGTAAACTTGATTGACTGCTTCATTTCCCCTTTAATGACCACACCCTCAAGGTAACCACTTGTTATGGACTTCTAGTCAGGGGAGCATATACATATATATCTATATCTATATATATAGAGGTGTTATTATTAGGGTAAACGGGTGTTGCGTCATACTCAGCTGAAGGCATTTACAGAGTCCTGCAGCTCTGCATGTATTGACGTTTTACATGCTCGGTTGTTTGTGTTGTAGACTGCGAATAGCAATCTTCTTTGTGAAGCTGGCGTTTGCTTGGGTGTTTGTTGCACCCGTGGATGGTTGATCGTCTTTTTGCTGCTGTTGCGTTTCACAGCACTGAAGAACTGTGGGCATTATGCTGTGGTGCATCTTTGGGAGACTGTCACTGTCTGCATGTGATCCGTTAAAGTGGTGGCTGCCGGATAGATGATGTGGTCTGCATTATTTGGTGTTTAAAACCACACTGTGAACATGCCTGTTCTTTTGCTTTCGGCTTTGCATGGCTTACAGCGTGCAAACAGCATGGTTTGCAGATCCAACACTGCTGTTTTGCTTTAATAATTCTGTTTTGCCTTTAATAATTCTGTTTTGTGTTATCAATTCTGTTCAACAAGTCTAATTTGTCCTAACTTTGATTTGGCTTTGTTGTAATTAGAATAACCTTGCTTTTGTTTTCCTCGCTTTGATTATATTTATTTTGTTGGTTCTATTCTGTTGGATGTTGTATTTCTCCAGTGTTTGTTTTCGTGGGCATTTCATGTTAATTCTTCTGTTTTCTTGGGGCTTATGCATTTCATTTTTGGCCATATAATACAGAAAAGCCAAGAATAAGTAAATGTTTCTTTCTCTCCTCTTTTCATTTCTCAGGAGCTGGGGGCCTGGAGAAGGCAGGCTAGCTGTCCCTGTGTGGTAGAAGCTCTCTTTTCACCAAAGTGAATTTCTTTGGAGTGTGTGAGTGTGGTTTGGCACACATGTGGGTATTTATTATTGGGGGTATTATTGAAGCCCTGCGTCTAGCCTGCTTCTCTATTGGTAAGCCCCAGCTCTGTTGTAGATTTGAAAATCATGCTTTCCCCCATTATGGTTGAATCACGGAAGCTACACCAGTTCCTTTGCCAAGATATATCTTATTTATTATTTGTATACATGTATCAGACAGAGAGAAACAGGCATAGCAGAATAAGGCTATAGGTGAGGAGGTCTTCATTCCAGATTTCTCTGTTCCCCATTTCTCTATTCCCTCACCCCATCATGCCTTTGTTTCTCTGAGTCAGTACAGTAAGATTGAGCTTATATACACCACTGAGGGACTTTACAAATTCCTTGTAAGGTAGCAAAACATGTTGCTTATGTTTAAAAATGAAATGTATATATACCTCATGCTTACACATGGTACAATCCACTATCCCTCTGTGTACACTTAGTGGTACAGTTGCATCAGTTGAAACATTCATTTCATTCATTCGAACATGCCAACTGAAGCATCATCATTAGTGGAACATCTCTGCTCAGTGAACGTGTTACATTGCACACATACTTCTAAGCAAAATATAGCTCATCCCAGATCTTTGCTCAGCACACATGTACAAACATACTCTGACTCATAAAATACATTATGAAATTATTATGAAAATTAATAAAGAAAAATAATGTTTTACTTGTTTGTTTTTCTTTTTTTAATAAATATGTTTCAAAGTAGCTTGTTGCTGGTTGTCATTACTGATTCTTTTATGATTACTATTAGTACTGCACGATTAATCGTATCGCAATCGCAATCACGATGTCAAGCCTACGCGATTATATGATGCAAAATGCTGCGATTTTATATTAAATAAACAAATAAGCGCTGTTAACGCAATTAACGCAGCATCTGTTAATTTTTGGCATCCTTTGGCTAGTGTTACATGATCCCGCTCTTATTCATGCAAATGCTTTTAAACCATTCATGCGAGATAAGACAAAAAAGAACGTGCTGTCAGTGAATGTCATCCTGACACACACACGACCCACAGATAGACGCGCGCCAGTATCAAGTTCTCTTTTGCGGTAGAACGAACAACACACATGTATGCCAAAATGAACGCGCTGCCTGTGAATGTCCTGACTGTGACGCACAGAAAGACTCGCGCTAATATCGTGCGTGTGCACAATACAGCATGACAGAATACAGTTCTCTTTCGAGCTTGAACGAACAATAACACACACAATTATGCCAAAATGTCTTTTTGTCGAGTATCTTCATAACATAAGAGTAGTCTTATGATGAACGTGAAGAGTTGTGACTCGTGAGAGAATGAGGCACGTGTGAGATCCGCGTCTCTGACAGCAGCAGCTGGTCTTAAAGGAACAGTACACAGTAGCCACTAATTATATCTGTCGCTAAAGTTAATCAAAGAACAAAGGGAACAGAGAAAAACACTCACTGCTCTTGACTAAAGGACTTTTTTCTTTAGGCAGATTATCACTAATCTGTGTGTGCATTTATTTTCCTTGAGAACCAAGCAAGTTGACTCATGAAACCTTTTGTTTATTATATCGCATATCACAATCGCAATATTGACCTCTATTATCGCAATATGACATTTTCCCCAAATCGTGCAGCCCTAATTACTATATTGAATTAGAAAAGTTATCTTTTCAATAAAGGTCTACAATTTTTATAATTGAAGTATCCATGTCTCTTGGTCAATTTGTGAGAGATTGAACTTGTGTGTGTTCTTTGATCTTTCCCAGGTAGTTAACTCTTTCCCCGCCAGTGTTTAAAAAAAAAAAGTTGCCAGCCACCGCCAGCGTTTTTGATCATTTTCTCAATTTTCATGGCCCCCATTTTATTCTGGCTTCATGCATTCTTTTTTTTTAATGAACACTGGAATGTGAGTAAGTTTCATAAAAAAGCAACATTTTGAGCAAAAAGCAGAGAAAATCACGTTTTTGTCGAAGACTACATTCAGATCGGATTCAGAATGATGATCAAAACATTGATGGAGTAGATCAAGTCTATCAACACCCCTAATGCTTGCACAGTCCTATAGCTCGTCCTGGGTCGACAATTCATTCAGACATCAGGCAGTTTTTATTTATATGCTGTTGAATGTTAATGATCGCGTTTTTTACATATGCATATGATTACCTATGAGATTGCTTGTTCCTGCATTCTTTGCACGTTTTTTGATCAGGAGATTCAGTACTCTTTCAGAAGATGCGTGAAAGCGGCCCCTAGCATATAACAGTGAAAACACGGAAGGCCAAAAAATTCTGTCAATGGCAGGGAAGCGTTTTCTCGCAAATGATGGAAATTTCTTTCAGTGGCGGGGGAATTGTTAATGTCATTACCTGGCATTATGGCATAGTCCTTACCTTTGGAATTAGCAGAACAATTTTAAAGTTTGATTCGAAAATTTCCTCCCAAAAACCACTCTTGCCAAGTTCACCATTTATAACACAAATTAAATTCAGCTACAGTATAAAGTAGCTCTACAGAAGGCAACAGTGTCATTATTCAGCTCAATTTAGTTTAGAGTATATTTAATTCAGTTCAATAACAGTGTTGATGTTGCAAAGTTCAATTATGAATGTTTATGTGTCCAGCAACCAAAGTCGCCTGAAAGCACATAATATAATAATTACAACGTTTAAGCTTGTAAGTAGGAACGTCCCAAGTGGACTTGAAATAGGCAGTAGTGAACCTACAGTCAAGCCAAAGTAGTATGCTACACTACAAATACTATAGGTTTAGAGATGTAATAGAGTGGGTAAAACACATGCTTACATCATATCCAGACTTGTTGTGTTCATGGAGACTCAAGCTTGAGTTCTGTCCTGTTTCATATATCCCACTCCACCTCTCTCTCTCCCTTCTGTCTTTTCATTACAGACAAGAAGCCCATTAAAAAAAAAAAAAAAAATTGTATCTATGTCTGGGAACTATATGAGTGAGGAATCATTAAATAGGTGTTTTAAGGGTTAACTAACCGAATGAATTAGATTCACTACAATAAATGTTTGCCACATACGAGAAATGACATGCTAGGACAGTGTGCTTGATATTCTCGCTCAGTTGCAGAGTTACAATTCTGTCTGTTTAATGTGGCCAAACAACGTAATGTAGCATTTGTCACGCTACGCCGCAGCTTGAAGTGTATCAACCTGCAAATGGTCCAGAACATGGCAGCACATCAGGCCTTTAACCATCTAAAAAGAACCCACCTCACACTTATCTTTCGACGAGAATAAGCTAGAGTACAGAAGCTGTAAAGAACTAAACATTTTATTTTTAATGAGCTTGCGAATGAACCTTCAGCTGTTTATTGAAGGCTGTAATGTTCTCAGAAGTTTGGCAGCTCATTCCAACTCAGAGGAACTGAGAAAGTGAAGCCACTGGAGAGTGACTTTTTGACACCGTCAGGCACCACTCGCCCACTGACCGTAGAGGACAGAAGAGAACACAGACCTGTGGGAGGGTGATGATTCAGTGGCAGTCCTGAAACTCCCAAATCCTGAATTGGATGCAGGCAACTATAGCAGTGAGACCAAGATGGGTAATGTGGGCCCTTTTTAATGTCCATGGTAGTCTCATCAACTTGCACCTATTACACCTGGTAACACTTTATTTTAATGTTCCCTTTTGAACATTTCAACTTTACAAACTACATGTCAACTTACTCTCATTGGAGTATTAGTAGACTGTCTACTTTCTGCTAACTCTTTATTGTGATGATCCTCCAACATACATTCTACATAAGTAACTTTGCGACTACATGTCAACTTATTCTAACCCTAACCCTAACCCTAACCCTACCAGTCTACTAATACTCTAAAAACACTCTAATGAGAGTTAATTGACATGTATGTGCAACGCTATACTTAATAGTCAACAGAATGTGTTAAAGGGACCATGCAAATAAAGTGAAACCAACCTAATAATATCAAGTGATAATATAAAATTTTAATTTTAAGACCTGTAGAACACACATTTTAAAAGTTTAATGTCCATCTCATAGGAACCTTATAACTTAGTGGTGTGCCAGGTTCTGAAATTTGTGCAAGAATTTCAAAGCTATAAGTTCTAATGTTTTATGAACATTGTGTATTAATTATTAATATCATTTTATGCCTTCAATGTTGGGACCATAAACTGTCATTTCGTTTTTTATTAGTTTTAGTGAAAAACGGCAACAGTGAATGTGAAATGAGTGAATACACAGCAACACACACACACTCTCTCTCACACACACACTGATGCCTCGATCCTATATGCACAATTATATATTTATCAAAACTAGCAAGTACACATAAGCACAGCCATAAACACCCACACACATATTCCAATTCACCCACTGTAACCAACAAAACGAATCAAACAAGTTTAAGACTTCATCTTACTGTTTTTTTTTCTGCATTCTTATTACATTACTGCTGTCCATGTAAACATAGTCAATGAGTAATCTAATTATTGACCTTATTCTGAATAAGACAATATTCTGATTAATGTTCCTTTCATGTACCCGTTTTACATGTTATAGCAAAAAGATTGTCATGCCACGCTGTCCGACGTTCCCTCCTTATCAACATAATGTTTGTCTTAGTTATGGTACCATTTACAGTTTTGGGTGTTTAATTTTTTATTTAACGACAGCTTCAAGTGCAGTTAATTATTTGTTATAGATGTGCAAATAGACCAGGGCAGATACAAATTCTGAAGCCATGCTCTCTTGTTTGCCGTGAAACGGTTCACCACTGTATGTGTCCTATCGCAAAATGCGGCGAAAGCTTCAACGCGACTTTAATAGTATGATTAAGGTCTGTACATGTCTATAATGCACTTCCAAAATATGACTAAAATAGCAGAGCTGCCAACTCTCACGCATTCACCGTGAGACACACGCAATTGACACTTTTCACACGCTCTCACGCCACACATCCATTTTCTCACGCACAGAAAAATCGCGAAGCAAAGAGGACACGGAGACCGACAGACTAGACAGAGCAGTTACTTATGATATAAAAAAAAAAATCTCAGCTCTCAGATTATGTCACTTTTATTACGAAATTCAAAAAATAAATACTGTTTTGGCGCTTGTAAATGCGACGCGACAGATCCCGAGCGGCACGTGAACAGATCATCTCTAACGTTACAGTAGCTAATAGTAAATAAACACAAATGAACACTGTTGAAAGATACAGTACAACTTACCGACATGTTTTAGTCTTAGTCTTAGTCTTTTGGACGAAAATGCTTTTTAGTTTTAGTCACATTTTAGTCACTTATAAACTTGATAGTTTTAGTCAAGTTTTAGTCGACGGAAACACAAAAAGGTTTTAGTCAAGTTTTAGTCAATTTTAGTAAAAAAGAAAAAGAAAAAAAGGTAGTCTTTAACAAATTAATTTAGGTTAAAAAGAATTGGAAATGGGCTTAGGTTTGACAGGTTGTAGCAAGTGTTGCAATTCATAAAACAACAGTTAACCTTAAAACCTTTGCATAATAAACTAGACTTTCTCATTGATGGAGATGCAGTGCTGCCAAGCTGTAGGCTACTTCATTGTCGCATTGGGCAGAAACCTTTTATCCCCATATTTCAAGTTATATTTTTTCCATGAATTGATGCTCTTCTAAAATTTCAGCACATTGGCTATTTTCACCAGTAATCACAGTAATAAATGAATGGTTTACAGTTTAAACAGCAAAAAAAACTTTGAGCTACTACAACATTACACACAGATAAAGTGGTAACAGTGGAATCACTGTTTTACTCCAAAAAAGCCAGGAATAAAAACATTCTTACTTTGGCAATTGTGGCTTTATTATATAATTAGTTAAATAATAATTTATGTTATAATCTAAGTTATATAATAATTATATATTACTTTGTACCAATTAGCCTACTAAACTAATGCTCGGACACACTCGGTCTCTCTCGCGCGCAGACACACTCGGTCTCTCCCGCGCACTGTCGCTCGCTTGCGCAGTTCGTTTCGCTTTTGTCCAGTCCGGCGCCTCATATCGAAGATGTGTGGCGAGTGACTAGCCGCAGCCGCAGGTGTGTTGTTGTTGTGTGGAATCTGGTGCGCGGCATGGCGGCAGCCGGGTGGTGGGCGTACCCAAAACAAGGACAGGAAGCGGCAGCATTGCTGATACTTTTTTTTAGCTCAAAACAGACAGATTTCACGCAAAACAGGCAGAAATGACATGCATTGTGAACGTCAGACTTATAATAATTTTCAATGAGGTCAGACACACACATTTACCTGCTGTCTCTCAGGCTGTGGCACATACACACACACACACACACACACACACACACACTCACTCACTCACACTCACTCAGCCTGTACTTGCTCAGGATCACTCAGGAATTCAGAGTTTCCAATTCGATAGAATTGTAATTTACTTTGTGTTTTAGTTTCCTGATCCCAATGTTCCAGATATGTATTTTTAGACTGTTTGATAGACTGTGAGAAGCAGTGCTGGTCTGATACTGATTAGTGTTAGTAGAGTTAGTCAGGTTAGTGAATCTCAGAACTAGCTGACTGAGGGGACGTTTTCGGGGGTTCAGTTCTTGGGAATCAATGGATATCAGCCTAATTCTGCCCTACATGTATTATTGGGTCCTTTGTAGTTTTAGGATAATTTAGTAGAATTCTGTGAGTAGGGCTTCTGTTGGATGTCTGTCCCATCTAGTGAAGCTCTGATCACTGAGTGGACCCCAAACCTCACTTCCATACAGCGCAATGGGCTGAATTACACTATCAAAGATTTTACACCAGATTGGAATTGGTAATGGTTTCTTAATGGCGTATAGAGCTCTTCGGCTTTATCTTTGAGAGCATTCACTGCCATACTGAAACTCCCCGATGCAGTGATGATCAGGCTGAGGTAAGTGTATTGCATCGTGTGCTGCCTAGACTGAACTGATATCTGTGTTCCTGACATCTGGGCTTTTTCTGAAAGACCATAATGTGGGTCTTTGTGAGCTTGACTGCCAGTGCCCAGTTCTGGCAGTAGTTGTCCAGCAGGTCCAGGTGCTGCTGTAGTCCCTGTCGTCACCAGGTCGTCTGCGTACAGCAAGAGCTTGATGCTTCTGTCCTGTAGAGTGAGTCCAGGGCCTGTAGACTGTTCCAGCTGCACCGCAAGTTCATTAATGTAGATGTTGAACAGCGTTGGACTCAGGCCACAGCCCTGCCGCACTCCTCTTTTCTGGGTGAAGAATTCTGTGTGTTTGTTGCCAATTCGTATTGCACATTTGTTGTTCGAATACATTGATTTTATAATGTCATAAACTTTACCCCCTACACCACTTTGTAAAAGTTTGTAATATAATCCATTGTGCCAAATAGAATCAAATGCTTTTTTGAAATCGACAAGGCATGCAAATATTTTTCCGTTTTTGGTCTGTTTTATGTGTTTATTGATTAGGGTGTGTAGGGTGTAAATGTGATCAGTAGTTATGGGAGTTGGAACGAAGCCAATCTGACTCGAGCTCAGGACATTGTGTTTGTTAAGGAAGCTTACATTTCTATTGTTTAAAATACTGCTAAATAACTTCCCCAGATTACTGCTCACACAAATGCCTCTGAAATTATTAGGGTCCAGTTTATTTCCACGCTTATGAATTGGGGTAATAAGTCCTTGGCTCCAGATGTCAGGAAAACAGCCTGAACTAAGTACAATATTGAATATTGTGTTTCAGCATTTCACCTAGAATGCTGTCAGGACCACACGATTTCTTACCTTTTGGGCTTTTGAGTTTGTTTGTCAGTTCTTCATTTGTAATTGGGAAATTAAGTGGATTTCAATTATTTTTAATTGTCTCTTCATAAATGTGTATATTTTGTTTGATCAGATTATAATTGTCATTGAGCTGTTTTGATAGGATTTCTTTATATAAGTTTGTGTCTTTATATATTTTTAGTTTTGAAAAGTATTCAGTTCTTATGTCAGTGTTTTTTAAATATGTAATTGATTTCATTTGTAGCCGAATTAACACCATCTTTAGTTGTTTTGAATTTCTGATTAATAAATGTATTTATTCGATTTTTTAGTTCTTCAGAACTGAGGGCTTGGTCAAATTTGTCTGGAGCCCATCTGTATCTTTGCTGGACCTGATATATTTGGCAGGTTTCCAGTCTGTTTTGTTCTGGTGTGTGATGTGTTTGATATAGATGTTAGTTTGGTTATGGTCAGAAAGTGGAGTTTGCTGTTTGACAGTGAATGCATTGAAGGAGGATGGGTCCATGTCAGTGATGGCATAGTCAACTACACTAGCTCCAATACCTGAACAGAAGTATTTGCTATTTGTTAACTATAAAGGGAACATAACTATTTTTTATCTCTATGCATATAGTTTGGACAAACTTATGGATAAAGCCTTGTTCAAATCCAGTTTTTTCAAAAATATTAATACATTTGTATTTGTCCACTAGGGTCGCGAGCAGGGACCCTAATCAAAAGGCATAATGGTGTTGTTAATCCCCATTTTTCATCATTTTAAATTATTTAGTTACATAATTGTATTTATAATGTGATGGTTACAAGATGCCACCGCCCATCCAAATAGCTTCAATGTAGACACTATTTAGCTGATTGTGTATATTAGCTATGGGTTTTTTCTCTCTCTCTCTCTCTCTCTCTCTCTCTCTCTCATCTCTCTCTCTCTCTCTCTCTCTCTCTCCTCTCTCTCTCTCTCCTCTCTCTCTCTCTCTCCTCTCTCTCTCTCTCTCTCTCTCTCTCTCTCTCTCTCTCTCTCTCTCTCTCTCTCTCTCTCTCTCTCTCTCTCTGTAGCTACATGCACTCTAGTTGAACTACTATACATTTTGAGTAGCGTCTAGCTTGACAAGCCACAATGTAGCTTCCCGGACAGTCAAGGTGTTGGGGAAGCTACAGTAAAATTGTAGCTTGCTACTAAAAAAGCTACACTATTTTGACAAGCTGAGCTACTGTCACACACTAACATTGCTACCTTTAGCTAGTTACTATAAGGCTATTGTGTTTGTCCCTGACATGTGGAGGAAAAATATCTACCTGTTAGAAACTAGAATAGCCACAAAGACTGTTGGGCAACAATTCAAGTCATGGAGAGACCAAATTACTTATTTGCCTTGGAGTAAAGAGATTGTGAAGTATTGTCATGCATTTTGCACATATCTCAGATTGCTAGAGGCAGAGTGGGAAAAAAATGTCCCGGCAAAAGATTATCAGTCCAATTTCACTCCACAGTCAGGCTCAATTCATATGTTTACCCCTCAGAAAATAGCAGTTACAATTGCAGGTCACGTGTGGATGCAGAAATTACCTGTGGGGAAACCAAAATGCCATTCTAAATGGCCCAGACGGGCGGAGGGGGTCAGCTCGCTTGATTTCCTTGCAGGGTGAAATCTTTCACTTCTTAAATATCACACAGTAAGAATCCTGCCATTGGGAATCACACCCTAAACATAGAATCACCCTGAGATGACTCAAAATAGTTCTAGTTTAGCAAAAACAAAATAAAAGTGAAAATGGACAGATGTTTCACCTCCGGCACGGTGTAGTGCCTGAGGTTCGTTATAATAAGTAGCACAACCTCCGAAAAGTTATCATGCAGGTCTCACATTTGACATGCACCTCTAACACCAGCATTCACAGGTTGGCATCTCTCATAGCAGGGTTTTTTCTCTTTCCCTTATTCAAACCCTCACCCCATCTCTGTGTCTCTCCAAACTCCAATCGACATTTTCATTTTGAAGCACACCAGGAGTCTCAGATGGTATCACTTCGTAGTGAGTGTTCCTGTGCCTGCTTGCTTTGTTCCCACCAGCATTAGTGTTTTTATTCAGCAACAGACATGGCCCGGGGGAAGACGGTCACCTGCTGAACCTTTCATTGAGATTAAGCGCTAAGGGGAGTTTGATACTGGAGCTAAAAAGATCTGACAAACCAGAATAATATGAACTCTGTACATCATAGACATCAATGCAAGTTATGTCCCTTTGCAATTGAAATAAATAAAGATAAATTGTTAAACACAAGTAGTATCACACTATTATCGTCACAGGTGTCATAAGCTCTGTTTAAAAAACTAGCAGAATGTAAGAATTGTCCCGACAAAGAAATTTGTCCATATTTGGTGAAAATATTCATCTAGAATGGCAAACAAACTGAGACTGTTGATAATGACTCAACCCAGGCTCATTAGAAAAACGCGCTAACATATCTGCAAAATGATGTTACATTGCTTCTTGCAAACTTTCAAAGCGAAATGACGAGTGAGTGGCGTTAAATGCACATGGAATTTTATTCAAAACGTGAATCTGACATTTTACAGTTTTTCTCAATTGCTAAAACACAATTTCTGAAACCTTGCTCCATTTTCTGAAAACATTCAACACAAAACCTCATCTTCAAGCACTATTTACAAAACCTCTGACTCCTCTTGCAAAATGAAACTTTCGCCTCAAAACAGTTTTACCTGTGTTCAAAATCAAACACTGCTCTCAAATCATAGACAAAGTGATCAAAATGATATACACTATCAAGCAGTCAGTAAACAATACACCATAAAACAGAAAACACA